>NW_024962254.1:11091547-11422028 GCF_019238085.1 Lagopus leucura
CTGGTCCTATCACTAATGACACGAGAGAAGAGGCCGACCCCCAGCTCACTACAACCTCCCTTCAGGAAGTTATAGACAGCAATAAGGTCTCCCCTGAGCCTCCTCTTCTCCAGGCTGAACATTCCCAGCTCCTTCAGCCTCTCCTCATATGGCCTGTGTTCCAGACCCCTCACCAGCTTTGTTGCCCTTCTTTGAACACGTTCCAGGGCCTCAATATCTTTCTTGCAGTGAGGGGCCCAAAACTGGACACAGTACTCGAGGTGCGGCCTCACGAGTGCTGAATATAGGGGAACAATCACCTCTCTGCTCCTGCTTGCAACACTGTTTCTGATGCAAGCCAGGATGCCATTGGCCTTCTTGGCCACCTGGGCACACTGTCGGCTCATGTTCAGCCGAGCATCAATCAATACCCCCAGGTCCATTTCCTCTACGCAGTCCTCCAGCCACACTGCCCCAAGCCTGTAGCGTCGCCTGGGGTTGTTGTGGCCGAAGTGCAGGACCCGGCATTTGGCCTTGTTGAAACTCATCCCATTGGCTCCAGCCCAGCTCTCCAGCCTGTCCAGATCCCTCTGTAGGGCCTCGCTACCCCCAGGCAGATCCACACTTCCAGCCAATTTGGTGTCATCTGCGAATTTACTGAGGGTGCACTCGATGCCCTCATCGAGGTCATCAATAAAGATATTGAAGAGGACAGGCCCCAGCACCGACCCCTGGGGAACACCACTCACGACCGGTCGCCAGCTGGATTTAACTCCATTCACCACCACTCTCTGTGCCCGGCCCTCCAGCCAGCTCCTTACCCAGCCAAGAGTGTACCCATCCAAGCCTCTGGCTGCCAGCTTCTGCAGGAGAATGCTGTGGGAGACAGTGTCAAAGGCTTTGCTGAAGTCTAGGTAGACCACATCAACAGCCTTTCCTTCATCCACCAGATGGGTCACTAGATCATAGAAGGAGATCAGGTTGGTCAAACAGGACCTGCCCTTCATGAACCCATGCTGGCTAGGCCTGATCCCCCGGTCACCCTGCACATGCCGCATGATCTCCCTCAAGACGATCTGCTCCATAACCTTCCCTGGCACCGAGGTCAGGCTGACAGGCCTGTAGTTCCCCGGATCCTCCTTACGACCTTTCTTATAAATGGGAGTCACATTGGCAAGCCTCCAGTCTTCTGGGACCTCACCAGTCAACAAGGAGCGCTGACAGATGATGGAAAGCGGCTCGGCTATCACCTCCGCCAGTTCCCTCAGCACTCTCGGGTGGATCTCATCTGGCCCCATCGACTTGTGACAGTCCAGCTGGAGCAGTAGGTCTCTGACTGTTTCTTTCAGAATCACAGGGGGGTTAGTGTGCTCCCCGGCCGAGATTACCAGGTCAGAGAGAGGGGTATCCTGAGGATAACTGGTCTGAGTTTTAAAGACAGACGTAAAGAAGGCATTCAGAACCTCCGCCTTTTCCTTATCCTCAGTGGTCACATTCCCAGCCTCATCCAGCAAAGAGTGGATATTCTCCTTTGTCCTCCTCTTACTGTTAATGTATTTATAAAAGAGTTTCTTATTCCTTTTCACACCAGCAGCTAGGTTAAATTCAAGCTGGGCTTTTGCCTTTCTGATTTCACCTCTACACATCCTAACAACTTTCCTGTATTCATTTTGAGTGGCCTGTCCCTCTTTCCACAGGCGGTAGATTCTCTTTTTCTCCCGGAGCCTCAGGAATAGCTCCCTATTCATCCACGCCGGTCTTCTTCCCCGCCGGCTCATTTTGCAGCTCAGGGGGACTGCCTGCTCCTGCGCCCTTAAGACTTCCTTCTTGAAGAGCAACCAGCTCTCTTGGACCCCTTTGCTCGCTAAGACTGAATGCCAGGGGACTCCCCCTATTAGTCCCCTGAACAATTCAAAGTCTGCCCTCCTGAAGTCCAAGGTAGCAGTATTACTATTCCCCCTCCAGGCTCCACTGTGAATCACGAAGTCTATCATTTCATGATCACTCTGTCCAAGACAGCCTCCAACCTCCACATCTCCCACCAAACCTTCCCTGTTTGTGAACAGCAGGTCTAGTGGGGCAGTTCCTCTCGTGGGCTCTCTGACCAGCTGTATCAGGAAGTTGTCCTCTACGCATTCCAGAAACCTCCTAGACTGCTTCCTCTGTGCTGTGCTGTACTCCCAGCATATGTCAGGGAAGTTAAAGTCCCCCATGAGGACAAGGGCAGGCGACTGTGCAGCTTGTGCCAGCTGCTTGTAGAATACCTCGTCTGTTTCTTCATCTTGATTTGGGGGTCTATAACAGACGCCCACCAGGGTGCCTGTCTTGTCAGCCCTTCCTCTGATCTTTACCCATAGGGATTCAACGTTATCGTCCCCAGTCATAATCTCAGTAGCGTAAAAGCATTCCCTAACATAGAGAGCTACACCTCCACCCCGCCTTCCTTGCCTATCTTTCCTGAAGAGTTTATAGCCATCCATTGCCGCACTCCAATCGTGGGAGCAATCCCACCACGTTTCCGTTATGGCAACTAGGTCATAGTTTGCCTGCTGCACAATGGCTTCCAACTCTTCTTGTTTGTTGCCCATGCTGCGTGCATTAGTGTAGACTAATTTATAGACTTAATAGACTATTTGTATAGAGTAAAAACACATATTACCCAAGGAAGGATGTCTTCTTCCTGCAAATGTTTGTATCTGTACTCATAAAAGCCTTTATATCACGATTTATATATAAACATATAATCTTTTGCCTAGTGTCAAGCTAAGCGTGTGTCAGACCCGAGTTTCTAAGGCTGGTAGGACCGAAGAAGGTAATGTTTACTGTAGTTGGGTTGGGAACTGTAAAGGTTATGAACTGTCCAGTGCACAGTTTGACTTCTGTTTGGGTTTTTGTTGTTGTTGTTGTTTTGGTTTTTTTAAAGATATTGCAAATGTTGAGCATGCTTTATCTCATTACAAAAGAAAGTGCTATTTAGCTACATTAAATCACTTAAGAACTAATGCTTAGTATTTTGCATAAATATCAACAAGATGCTATGCCCAAAATTATCCTCTTGCCAATTATTTTCCCTTTTCAATGAGATTCTTATATAGTTCACTAATTTTTCAGATTTTATGTGTGCATTCTAGCACAGAATAAGTATTGTACATGTTAAAACTGCTTACCTGTAATTTGTTCTTTGTTAAGACTCTCTCAAAGATAAAAAGAAAAAGCTCAAGATAAAATGTGGGAAATATTTACCATGAGATTGAACTGCTTTGTAAGGAAGTGGATCCAAATGCTTTCTTAAAACTTCTGCATTCAAAAGAAGAACTCTGTTCATGAGTTCATTCACCTGTAAGTTTAAATAAATATCTTAAAACAGGTTGCAGTGAAGTATTTTATATTCTAAGGATGGTCTTTTTGATTCCTAGTAAACAAAATCTGAAGGTCATTTTTGAGGTATGTTAGTGAGTTGTAACTTCATAGTGTGAATTTGTCAGATTTTTTACTTTCTGCATCCAAAGTCACTTTCAGGCACAACTCCAATTAATTTGAGGAAAGCCCTTCAATTTGATTAAGGCTTTTTATCTGCACTGAGTGAGCATGGTGTTTACAAACTACTGCCAGTTAATGATAATGTAATTGTGTGTACTTGTCACGTGCACAAGTACAACAGGGTTGCATACAGCCTCTTGCCCTACTGCCACATGTGCCACTAGGTCGTGTAGCACGTGGTGCTAATCGCTCCCTGGGCCTCCCCCTTTAGCCGGGCTACAAGACATCACTCCTGAAGTCAATGCAACAGAGACTCCAGTCCTACTGTGTGAATGACAAAGTAAATAATTAATTAGCTCAGTTAGAAGGTAATCATAGTGTAAATAATAAATAAAAATATTTATGATAAAGAAAAAAGTACCTGATTCGAAAGGTAATCCAAGGAAGACTGTTGATCATCCATCATGTTTCTCACCAGTTTTTTTGTGCTTCTTGCATATTCAACAAGAGAGCTCTGCAAATTCCCTTTAAAAGTAATATGTTCATTCACCTTGTTAGCACAAACTTAGAAATAGTCTTGATCAAATAATGACCATCTGTTTGTGATATCTAAACCCAAAGATGCTAAGAACTTCAGCTTTACAAATCATAAGATTTGATGAATTCCATCCTAACCTTCAGCTACTGGGATAACCAGTTAATGGATAACACTGAAATTTAAATACATCTGAAAAAAGGATAGATATGTAAGGTTTCCTGCCATTCTGCATTTTGCCTATTCACTGTGCTATTTATTCAGGTTCCTTGTTTTCCCCTGATGCTAAAAATATAGAAACTACACTTGCCATGTAATCAATAATACATAATGAAAATCATATGGGAAAGGCAAGAATTTTGACACATTTTTTTCTGAGGCTGGATAATGTCAGTTGCTGTTTAGTTTTTCCAGGTGATGAACAGAAGATACGTCCTGCATATATATCTACAAAAGGCAAGCTCAAGTACAGATTTCTTCCCACTTAATTTTGGACACTTACGTACAGCATTTAAATAAGGAACAGACATTCAAGCCTTTCTCTCAAATGGAGAGACCTACAGATATTCAGGGGATAACACAGACAGGTGGGATGAGCTACTGCTTGGATTTGCCTGTCCCAACAGCAATTACGAAGAGAAAGCAGCATGATTAACTTCATTTATCCCAACTGCACACAGCATCCCAAATCTGAACAACATTCAGAGTGGGCAGCTTGGTCAAAGTCTGCCACATGTGCTCAAGAAGATTAAAAAATAAATCAGCACAGCATAGCGTAGCGTAGCAGAGGAATGCATAGCAGGGCATTGCATAGCTTGTTGTTTAGAGTATTCTGTATGAATACATACTGCACATATACTGTTTTTCCCCTCGTAAAATTTTAGCTTGAACATCACATGGTACAAGGCATTGTTCTTTTTGTTTTGAAATATCTGCAGATTTATTTTTCTCTTCTGCCTTGAGTGGTTCCTCCACAGCTCCAACATTCCTTGTGCCCTGTTGTACCAGACAATGGAGGGGGAAATAAATTGATCACAAACACATGTTAAACTGCTCAGTCTGCCAAAATGAAGCTGATTACCCCATGGATCTTCCTTTAAAACCTGCTTTCTTAAAAGCTTTATAGCAATACTTGACAGAGCTGAGGTCAAGGCTTGTTATGCATCTTCTACTTAGCCATGTCTTGCAAGGGTGTCAGAAGTAGAGAATCACAGAATTATAGAATCAATTGAGCTGGAAGAGACCCTTAAAGGTCACCTAGTTCAACTCCCCTGCAATGAACAGCGGCACCTACAGCTCCATCAGGTTGCTCAGAACCCCATCCAGCTTGACCTCGAGTGTCATCCACCACATCTCTGGGTATGTAACCTCTATAAATTTTTAAAATACACCAAAATTTCTGCTAAAATACTCTGTGAGTGACCTGCAGGCCAAAACTTGCAAATACTTGCATTTAAGAAGCTCGCATTTTAAGACTTGCCACACCCAAGAGACATCTCAAATGCCCACAAAGTTATTTTCCCTGGAAAGGAGAGGGATTTGGGATTTACCACGTATTACAAAAACCCTTTCACTCTGCAAAGTCTCCAAATTCAGAACTTAAGAGTTTGTTTGTGGAAACGATTCCCCAAGTTATTAATCTAGGCACACAAGTAGTCTCAGATTTGCAGACAAATCCAACATATAAAAAATATTTGAAATGTTCTTGCTGGGGAAGGTTTCAAGAGACACTATTTGCAGGGATAGAATTATCTGAAATAGTAACAATAAAAGCATCAGTAAAAGTAGTTTCATACTACTACACCTAATAATGTTATTTCAAAATAGTATTTTCATATTTAACATTTTTTCTTCCATGGTGCCATAAAATACGGGGCTGTCTCTGATTCATCGCTTAAAGAAATGCCAAAATGATCCCTGAAAAATCTCCTTGTAAGAAGGCTAAGGAACATATTTTCATTTAAGTCTTCGTTTATTAATTCCATAATCTCAGCAAGGCACTGTAACATGCTCATACTGTACTTTCAGATGTAAATAGGACCTTAGAAACTTAAAGATTCTAATTAAAAAGGAAACTTACTTAGTCTTGACCAAATTGACTACTTGCTCTCCTTTCCAGCTTCAGATTTCTCTTTCTGGTTTTGGCACTACACTGACAAAGCTCTGAACAGTTTATTCCTGATTTTTGCCTTTTAAAATTGAAAATAAATATTACATTAAATGGTTAACAGGCAGATTAAAAAAAAAAGTTTCTGAATTATTAATTTGATTTCACTTTGTGTCTAGAGAGGAATAAATGCTAGAGAACAGAAACAATATGTTTCTTTGATATTGAAATAAGCACAAAATAAAGGAAGAAAAGAACAGCAACAGTTATAAAAAGACCAATTGAAACATATAAATAGATCACATGGAGCCAAGTGTTGTTCTGGGCTTTATCACGGCTATCCACCAGCTGTTCAATTAAGTAATGTTAAGAAAATACTTTAATCAGTATTAATTCTTTCTAAAGGCAAAATGAAACAGGCATTAAATTAGACCTTGGGAGTTCATGTCACAGGTTGGACTGTGCCTACACCAGGAGTTACTGTGTCTTTGCAGGGATGCAGATGACAATAAAAATACATCCCAACAACTGAACTGTTATAAAAGATGTTAAAACAAAAATGTTTTCTTGTTGTACTGTATTTCTACAGTTCCAATGCACTCTCTCTGAAAATACCTAATTCTTCCATATTCTCATACCTATCCTGAACAAAGCAGTCTATTTCTCTGTCGCTTTTCTAAGAAATTATTCAGTTACATTCATTGCCTTATCTCAGCAAAGTAATTGAAAGTCTTACCTTAGATGAACAAGGCTTGACATCACTTATAACAGTTTCTCCCCAGCCCAACAAAAGAACACTAAGAGAAATTAATGAAGTTACCCCAAAGCTCTTCATCTTTTCCTTGCAGCAATGCAAATGTTTTGACGGGTTTCACATTTCTGCGGAAAGAATTGTACACTACAGAGTGCTGAGCTAACTATTCGGGAATGTGTACAGCACAAAGAGCAGCCAACACATCACTCCTTTAATGCCTGCATTTAATAAAACACAGCTCTGTTGCACAGCAGGTTTATATACATGCACTGCTTGTCTCCTGAGAGCACTTCCTGCTCATTACCTGCACATGACACACTAAACATATCTCTGCACTGTGGTAAAAGCACGACAATTTCTTACACACTGGTTTTGAGCCCTGGTATTTGTATTTGGTAGTGAGTGATTTAGGCTCATTGAAAGAAAAAAAAAAAAAGGTATCAATTTTCAACATTTTTGACAGTGTGCCCAGGTGGCCAAGAGGGCCAACGGCATCCTGGCCTGCATTAGAAATAGTGTGGCCAGCAGGAGCAGGGAGGTGATCATCCCCCTGTACTCAGCACTGGTGAGGCCGCACCTCGAGTACTGTGTTCAGTTTTGGGCCCCTCACTACAAGAAAGACATTGAGGCCCTGGAATGTGTCCAGAGAAGGGCAACGAAACTGGTGAGGGGTCTGGAGCACAAGTCTTATGAGGAGCAGCTGAGGGAGCTGGGATTGTTCAGTCTGGAGAAGAGGAGGCTCAGGGGAGACCTCACTGCTCTCTACAACTTCCTGAAGGGAGGCTGTGGTGAAGAGGGGTTTGGCCTCTTCTCCCAGGCAATGAACAGGACCCGAGGAAACGGCCACAAGTTGTACCAGAGGAGATTTAGGTTGGATGTGAGGCTTTTTCTCTCAGAGAGTGGCCAGGCACTGGAATGGCTGCCCAGGGAGGTGGTGGAGTCGCCGTCCCTGGCAGTGTTCAAGAGGCGTCTGGATGAGGAGCTGCGAGATATGGCTTAGTGCTTGTGGTGGAAATGGTGAAGAGGAGACAGTTGGACTGGATGACCTTGTAGGTCGTTTCCAACATTGTGATTCTATGATTCTAAGATTCTAACTTTTTAAAAGACTTTTATCATTAAACTGAAGGTGTTTTCATTGGTGGGGTGGCAGAACACTAGATATGGCTTATTTCTAAACCTCAGTTTGTACCACACCTCCAGGATATGTCATGTCTGAATCACTTTCACAACAAACTCGAGTATCACCTTGAACTAGCACAGCCAATGCCCTACACTGGTCTCAGTGCTGTGTTCACCTCCCTGTCCAAAGCTGGCATACACTGCAAATTGCCTTTAATGGAGATTTAACAGCAGTTGCAACAGGGGGATAAATTCAGTATTAAATCCACATACTGTACCATGTTTTTAATGCAGTGTTTTGTTTCAAAATTGGTAGCTACAAGGCACACACGTGGAAGTTCTCTGTGACATTTTTAGCAACTTCTGTTAGTCAGTATCTGATGTGATCAAATGTTTAACCTGTTCTGGAGTACTTTGTAGCTTTCCAAGGAAGAATTCTGGAATGTTACTAGTGCATCAGTTGATGCTTGCTTACAAAGTCACAGGTTATGATCTGTATTACAGACTCAGGGAGTTAAGGAGAAAAGATTTTCATTGCTAACTACATATGACACTAAGGAGGAACAAATGGTTTTCACTCCTCTTCTTATATGCAGAAGTAGGAAGAGAAGGCAAATTTCAAGAAGGAATGGTTAGGATGGGCAGAACCTTGGCTGAACTCCTTTCCTACACAGTTAAACTGAAGTCTGGAGGAAAACTAAAGGGCATTAGCAGATGAATCCCTTCTGGAACAAGAAGGAAAGAAAAATGTGTTTCTGCAGCAGCATAGCTGTGCTCCAGCCTTCAAATCAGATTAGTAATAAATTCAGTCTGTCCCACAAAGATTTAAAAGTTGATGTTTATCCTTTACTGGAATATCAGTCACTAGCTCACATTAAAATTTATGAAACCTCTTCCAAATCAGCTGCCAGAGTGGGATCTTCCATTTTGTAACCACTTGAGACCAGGCTGTTTGCTGTCCTAGAATAACCATACAGCTCTGCAGTACACGGTGCTCAGCTTATTTACCAAGAAAAGCAGCTAATGACCTGGAGGAGCTACAAAGTGGGGCTATGAAGAACAAAGAAAAAAAAGCTGTTAAAAAAGAGAGAGAGAGAGAGAGAGAGAGAGAGAGAGATTTAAAGGCATTTTTAATACTGAATTTCAGAAGATGACTACAATTCAGTTACGAGTTTTGCTGGCTAAGGTCAAAATTTACAGTAAGCCTAAGAAGTTTAAATTCTTTCTAAGCATGACATAAGCTCAAATTTGGTAGCTGTCTCACAGCTATGATTTTGTCCCATTTGCATGACTGTTCTCAGTAAAGTCTTTTAAGGTATCCTTTACAGGCTGAGAGAGCTGGGGCTGTACAGGCTGGAGAAGGCTCCAGAGACCTGAGAGCAGTATCTTCATTATCTAAAGGGGACAGACTCTTTAGCAGGGTGTGTTGTGACAGGACAAGGGAAAATGGTTTCGAACTAAAAGAGGGGAGATTGAGACTGGATATAAGAAGAAATATTTTTATGGTAATGGTGGTGAGGCACTGGGACAGGCTGACCAGAGAGATGTTGGATGCCTCATCCCTGGGACATTGGAAGTTATAGACGGCTCTGAGCACACACTGGAGCTGTAGGTGTCCCTGTTCATTGCAGGGGAGTTGGACTAGATAACCTTTAAAGGTTTTCTCCAACTCAAACGAGTCTATTCCTCAGTAAAACACCGCATTTATCAGACAGACTGGGGTCTTCGGAGTGTGAAAAGAACTGAAGAGGTCTGCTTGGAGGCAGAGAAGTAACAACCAGCCTTCTGCCTGCAACACTGGGCAAAGCGGTGAGTCTGGAGCTGTTCCTCCGAACTAGAGGTGAAGCGCTTCCATTCTAGCATATCTCCGACTTAAGGCGGCAGAACTTTTCATATACAGATCTAGCTGATACAGTTATCTCCAGGTCTTTCCCGACGTTCCACCAGCGCCCGTCGTGCCCCAGCGCCACCCCGAACACCAACCGGGGCTATTCGGGACAAACCGCCGCCCCTCGGCCGCTCCCCGCCGCCCCGCCCCGTCGCGAAGGAAGCGGCGTCTCTCGTTGCTACGATGGCGGAGGTGCGGCCACAGGAGCGTACGGCAGTGCCGGGGCGCTGCGTGGAGCCCGGCGGGACGGGCGGCGGAGCGCTGTGGCGGCGGGACCTCCAGCAACCGGCGGGACGCGGGGCGGGCGCGGATCCGTGCGCGTATCCTTCCGCGTATCCTTCCGCGAGCCGCCCGCAGGCAGCTGCCCGGGAATGGCTGCCCGCTGCTCGCCGAAGGGCGGGGTGGGGCCCTGTGGGGACGGGGGTGCGGGGCGGCAGTGTGGCAGCCGGCGTTCCCCAACCTTTTTTTTTTTTTTCTCTTCTGGGTAGAAGAAAAACGGTTTTGATAGTGTGGGACATAAGGGGCGCCATTTGTATGGTGAGAGGCACAGGTTGCCCAGGGGGTGGTGGTGCCGTCACTGCAGACGCTCCAGGGATGCTGGATGGGGCTCTGAGCACCTGATGGAGCTGCAGGTGTCCGTGTTCACTGCAGGGGAGGCAGATCAGATGGCCTTTAAGGGTCCCATCCAATTCAATCTTGTGATTCTGTGATGTGTTAAAATGACTGTAAACAGTAAAATATAAGTACATGTTTTTCCAGATGAACACTGAATGAGCTATGACCATAATATATATTTATGGGAGCATCTGTTGTGTGATTAACCAAACAGTCTATCAGCATCCTGAATGTAATGGGATGAAGTTTGACCTTTGCTGCTCACAAAGGTGTGTGAAGTCCATCCAGCAGCTTCTGCATCTGTCGTGAGCTCTGGAGACACAGCCAGCACTGTCCTTAACACACACAGCGCCAGGGACAGAGCTTTAGCATTTCCCGTGGGATGGGATTTAGAAGAGGAGCGCTGGGCGCTGAAGGAAGATCAAAGGCTGTGTCGGAGCAGAGCGCGGAAGTATTCAAAGGAGACCAACAGGAGGAGGAGGTGAGTAACAAGGGCTGTGCTGTGGGAGGTTAGAAAAAGCAGAGTGAGAAGTTTGAGACAGGTCAGTGTGTTTCTACAGTGTGCACGTTCACTTTGCTAAGCAGCCTCACTGCTTTTCCTAGGCTTAAAAAATTCACTAAACCTAAAATAAATTATAAGGGAGCAACATTCCGAGCTGCTACTTGTTGGACCAAAACCACATGTTGTGGCTCTGACCTGCACTTATGTTACTCTTCCATTTCTGTTATCTTTGATGGGTTGTAACAAATGAATTCAGGCATCCAGGAGTCGTCGGGCAGGCAGCTGTCACTGCTTGCTGAAGTGTATGTGCTTCTGAGCATGTGCAATGACAGTGCACAGCTTCCCATGTGATAAGGCTTGGTGTTCCCACTTCCCAGTAAAGGCAGTGCTAAGCCTCTCTAGAAAAGAAGTATATTTGTAATGGAGTTACTGTGTATTGACATTTTAAACAGAGCTTTGAATATTCAGCATTTCCTCATATGTGAAAGCACAAAGTCATGAAAAATTCTACAACCTGTGGGTTGAGTAAAACGTACACTGAGGTTTTGAGTGCAGTGGTGTAAGGCATTTCCCTAGCATTTATGTGCAGGAGAGTGGCTCTGTATAACAAACAGATGGATGGGCTCCTACTGAAGTCTTTTCGGAAGAAGCCCTCAGCCTCCAACCAACTTCTGCCCATTGTTAACTCCCTGAAACACGCTTCCCCCTTAGTTCCATACCAGGTGATATTTTGTACAACATTTATTTCCTGAAATAGGATGATAGGATGATAAGATGATAAGTCATCAGGGGCAGCAGACACTATTTATACTGCTGTTTTAGCTTCACAAAAGATTGACGTACTGTGCTGTCAGCACACATCTTGAAATAAAAAGAAGAATGAAGAGAAAGTATCACTTGGGTATGATTAAAGACCCACAACCCTTGCAGATAATATACCAAGCCTCAGTTGAAAGATTAAATATCTTCTTTAGTTTTATGGAACAGCACCACTGTAACACTGCTCTTCTCAGATGAACGCTATTTATCATATTACTGATCTTGAAATATGCGCTGATGGAAAAGCAAACAGCAGACAACCTGCATATTTTTGACAGACTGAAGTAGCTAAACTAATACATGTTGATATATAAATACATTTCCATATGAATTTCATTATGGCCTTAAGTGTATTACGCAGTATAAATCCAAGTTACCCAAGTGAGTCAGTTAAAAAATTAGAAAATTATTTCCATTTGTGATATTTGAGAATAAGTGTCATAAGCAGTTCAGATGGAAATCTGTGAGGACAAGTATTCTGCTAGCTATAAATGAGGTAGTTGTCAAATGTTAGAAAGGTATTAAGTGCATATAGTATTAATAAACTGTGATATATAATTCAAAACCAAGAGCATATATAGTGAAAAGTGATTTGGAATTTAAAAGTTGGTTGAAATTGAATATTTTTTCCTGAAAGTTATGCAGGTAGGAAGTGATTTGTCTTCTAGTGGTTCAGCCATCAGGTTATGTCTCAAATCTGCTCATGAGCCAAGAGATACTATCTTTGTAACATATTGTAAAGGTGCTAGCTTTGATGATGGCTTCTCAAGGATTGTGTGACTTCCTTAAGCTCCGAGTTCTCACATGGCAGCACCTTAAATATGCTCTGGCAGGACTTATAGGCAAGCATCAAAAATTATTCTTGGCACTGCTCCCTTATATTCTCAAAACTGGAATTTCCTTTCAATGTATTTTTTTTTTTTCTTTCAACATATGCAGCATAGATGGGTACTGTGTGAAATACAGCAATTTAATTGCTACTTCTAGCCTTCACACAGAATGGCTGCGGTTGGAAGAGACCTCTGGAGGCCATCTAGTCCAACCCCTGCTCAGGTTGCCTCAGAACAGGATGCTCAGGACCACATCCAGGTGCCTTTGGAAGGTCTCCAAGAAGCAGACTTCACAGTCTCTCTGGGCAGCCTGTGCCAGTGCTCCATCACCTGTACAGCACAGAAGTGCTTCTGGTGTTCAGAAGGATCCTGTTGTGTTTCGGTTTGTGACCATTGTCTCTTGTCCTGGCACTGGACACCACTGAAAAGAGTCTGGCTCTTCCTCTCTGCACCATCCCTTCAGGTATTACTGGAAATTGATGAGATCCCCCAGAGCCTCCTCACTTACAGGCCGAACAGGCTCAACTCAGCCTCTCCTCACAGGAGAAGTTCTCTAGTCCCCTCTTCATCCTGGAGGCTCTCCTCTAAACTCTCTGCAGGATGTCCATGTCTCTCCTGTACTGAGGAGTCCAGCACTTTACTGCAGGTGTGACTTCACCAATGCCAAGTAGAGCAGAAGGATCATCTCCTTCACCCTGCTGGCAGTACTTTGTCTAATGCTACACTGTTAGGGTTCTTTGCTGCAGAGGAACATTTCTGGCTCATATTCAGTTTAGTGTTCAGCAGGACCTCCAGGGCTTTTTCTGCTATCCTCCTTTCCAGCTGGATGCAATCCAGCTTAATGGGGTTGCTCGTCCCCAGGTGCAGGATCTATACTTCATGTCAAACTTCATGAGATTTCTGTCAGCCCATTTCTCCAGCCTGCTGAGATCCTTCTGGATGGCAGCAGGACCCTCTGGCATATCAGCCACTCCTTCCAGTTTAGTGTCATTTGCAACCTTGCTTTGAGTACACTTTCCTCCATCAACCAGGCCATTTGTGAAGATGTCGAACAGGTCTGGATGCAGTACTGACTCCTGGGAAAAAGAGGTTAGTTTCCTGTGCCACTGGTAACCATCCTCTGCCCTCAACCATTCAGCCAGTTTTCAGCCCACCCTTCTGTCTGCACATCCAGCTCATATTTCAACAGCTCCTCTATAAGGATCTAATGGGAGACAGTATCTAGAGTCTTACTGTCTACCTTACTAGACTTATTGTCTTACTAGGTAGACAGTATCCACTGCTATCCCCTTATCTCCAAAGCTGGTCATTTGATCATAGAAGCTTGCAAAGTTGGTTGAGCATGACCAGATTTAAGGCCAGCCTTAAATTTACATAGCCTCTCTTGAAAAGTAAAGCAGTGAATTTCCTCTAACAGACCTAGGAATTATGTAGCAGAACCTCTGTTCTGTTCTCAGTCTTGTTTTATGCACTTTTTAAGCTAATGAGAGCTCCATATACAGACAGGATGCAGACTGAAGTCTTTTGTTTCCAAACAATACCTCTAAAATGCAACAGCCTCAACATTAAAAATGTTCAAATCCTGACAAGATGTGCTCAGTTAATTAATGTATTAGTGAAAAACAAAAGTTCACTTGCATATAAAAAAGCAGGTACTGTTTTGGAAAGCAAAATCTCAATAGCAAAAATCAGAGATCTTCTTCAAGGTGAAGGCTTAAAGGAATCAGTGTTCATATCTATATCATATCTGATAGCATCAGTTTCTTTGCATCTTGAATTCTTGAATTTGTATTAACAGCAGCACTTCAATATTATGAACTAGACAGATTACCTTTACACAAGTTTCCTGAGTAACAATAAAATCCTTCCTTTATCGTCTCGCTAATTGTCTCACACATGAAGTTGCAATTTCAAGATCAGTTTAATAGTCAAATATCCTCTGTGGCAGTAGGTGACAGATATTGTTTAAATAACAGCATTCCAGAAATTAAGCTAGGTATGAAAGGGGGGGGAGACGAAATGAGACTGGTGAGAGATGAGCCTGGTGGGACAGTGCCAGGTTTGGATGCAGGGCTAACGGCTCAGGTGGAGTACTTCTACACCAGTGCACACAGCATGGCAACAAGCAGGAGGAGGTGGAAGCCATTATGTCGGACATAATGGCTTACCTCTATGACTTAGATGCCTGCACTGAAATATGGTGGGAGCAGAATAAATTCCCCACAGTACAGGTGGAGAGAGTTAGAGACCTGCTACTCCACATGGACTGTCAAAAGTACATGAGGCCACATGAAATCCATGTGAGGATGCTGAGCTGGTGAACATGATTGCCAAGCTACTTCCCACCATCTGTCAGCAGTCCTGGTCAATCAGAGAGGCCCCAGAGGTTTGGAGGCTTACTAACGTGATCCTTATCTATAAAGGAGAATCTGGGGAATTACAGGCCTTTCAGCCTGACCTTGGTGCCAGGAAAGGTTATGGAACAGAGCATGCTGAGTGAGATCACACAACATGTGTGGGACGTCCGGATGATCAGGCCCAGCCAGCATAAGTTCATAGAAGTCAGGTCCTGCGTGACCAGTCTGATCTCCTTCTATGACCAGGTGACTCACCTGGTGGATGAGGGAAAGGCTGTTGATGTAGCCTGTCTAGACATCAGCAAAACACTGTCTCCACAGTATTCCTCTGGAGAAACTGGCAGCCTGTGGAGTGGGTAGGCACAGTCATTGCTGGATAAAAAGCTGGCTGGATGGCAGAGCTCAGAGAGTGCTGATGGGATTAAATCCAGCTGGTGACCAGTCACGAATAGTGCTCCCCGTGGGTGGATATTGGGACCCATCCTGTTCAATATCTTTATTGATGATTTGGATGAGGGCATTGAGTGCACTCTCAGTAAGTTTGCGGATAACATCAAGTTGAGGGGAAGTGTTGACCTGCAGTGAGAGTAGGTGAGCCTTACAGAGGGATGTGGACAGGCTGGTTCAATGGGCTTGAGGCCAGAGGGATGAAGTTCAACAAGAGCAGTTACTGAGTCCTGCACTTTGGTCTCAACAACCCCAGGCAGAGCTACTGGTTTGGGGAAGAGTGTCTGGAAAGCTGTTTGAAGGAAAAGGATCTATGAGTGTTGGTTGATGCTTGGTTAATATGAGCCAGCAGTGTGCCCAGGCACCCAAGAAGACCAGAGGCATCCTGGCTTATATCGGAAACAGTATAGCCAGAATGACTGGGGAGGTGATTGTTCCCCTGTAATCAGTTCTGGCAAGGACACATCTTGTATACTATGCCCAGCTTTGGGCCCCTCACTGCAAGGAAGACACTGAGGCCATGGAGCGTGTCCAGAGTAGGGAGACAAAACTCACGAAGGGTCTGAAGCACAAATCTTATGAGGAACAGCTGAGGGAAATTTAGTCTGGAGAAGTGAACACTCGGGGGAGACTTTATTGCTTACTACAACTACCTGAAAGGAGATTATGGCGAGGTGGTGGTCAGCCTCTTCTCCCATACAACTAGTGATAAGACAAGAGAGAATGGCCTCAAGTTGTGCCACGTTGAAGGGGGAGGTTCAGGTTGGATATTAGGGAGAACTTCTTCTCAGAAAGAGTGGTGCGGCATTGGAACAGGCTGTCCAGAGAAGTGGGGGAGTCACTGTTCCTGGAGATGTTTCATTAAACAGTAGATGCAGTACTTAGGGACATGGTTTAGTGAGTATTGGTGGTAGGTGGGCAGTTAGACTGGGTGACCTTGGAGGCCTTTTCCAGCCTTAATGATTCTACTATTCTATGAAATATGAGGCACTGCCTAAGCACATTCTTGATACAGATGAATAGAGTATCGTATTTTGTGTTCGTACACCTCAGTGCATTTTAAGTGCCAGCTGTCACCCTGTTGGAAGTGCAGCATCCTGCTGTTACTGCTCAGTGCTAAACGTGTATTGAGTTTCACTGTGGTGTTACTGGTTGCAGGTAGATGGTAGGTTCAGGAAACACAAAATCTCCTGTGATTGTCTGCGTGCATTTTTAAACTTTACAGTCAGCTGCCCTGGCTGAGTGTTTTGCATTACCTTGAATCTGAATAGCTAATCCATCTGCTGTAACTGGGGAAGGAAATATTTTCCAAGTTTGTATCAGTTTTCAATCTATTCACTGCTTCTTTTTTTGTTAAAGAAAGAGAAGAATAAAAACATATATGCACAAGCTTTGTGCTCCACCTACTGGCTGATTATCACTGATTATTTAAATTATTCATCAACATCTTTCTTTGAGAGAAGACAAAAAGCAGGCTAGTGCAAGAGACAGGAGAAAGATGTTAGCACTTGGTAAACAGAGAAGGAAGAGTATTAAGAATTCAGTGCTGGCTTCTACATTAGAATGAAAATTCAGAAGGCAGTGGTGACTGTGACCACACAGACCTCTATTCCAGAATTACCACTGCTGGTTGCCAGCCACAGGACTGTACTGTCTTTTCTCTGCCTGAACTTTTCTTGACCTGCCCAGACCTTTGTTTTCCTTGGTTTAGGGGTAATAGCAATTTCTCTAGTTTGATCAGGTGCCAGTGGCTAATTTATTTTCTGTTCTTTATCCTTTTATTGTATGATCATAGTTTTACATAGGCAGCAGTTACAGGCTATAATCCTATGTAGAATGGACTAATATGACTAATGTATCGACGCAGAGTAGTCCAAGCCTGGTACAAGAGCAGAGGTCTTGAGAACTGGAAGCACAGAGTGTGGCAAAGAGAAGTGCAAGCACGGATGATAATGGACGGAACGCAGGTCTGGTACTGAAGACCCCTTAGCTATAAACAATTCACCACTAGTCTGTTAAGGAGGTGCAGACCTGGACCTGACAAAACTGGCTGTAACAAAGAGAACAACGAAGTGGCATGTAAATTAATGTTAAAGGCACCCTGTGTGAAAAATTTGGATGGACTGTGAACCTGTGGATCTGCTAAAGAAGAGCAAAGATGTAAAAGTGTGGTAGGAAGCATAAAAATGACTCCAAGGGGGTCCTGAGGTGAGAAAGAAGAAAACATGAATATGAACATCTCGTTGCTTCTGAAGAAGGGATTCCAGATGCTGACAACTCACTGAAACACACCAAGACCATCAGAATGCAATTACCAGTATTGGGACCCAGAAGAGCACTGGAAGAATGAGCATATCAGAAAAAGGAGGAGAAAATGAGAGTACAAATAAAACTATAAAGTATTATACTATTATTGAGGCTTTCTTCGGCTAGAAATATTCCAGAATAATATTTATTTTTCTGTGACAATTAGACCTGTTTAGTCCCTTAAGATGTGAATTTTGCTAACAACAACAAAAATCTTGGCTTTATGTGAGGAGTGTTTCCTTTTTGCTAGTAAACATGATTTGGAGTGGAACAAATTGCTGGGTAGTGTGGTCAATTCTGCTGTGAACCATTAGGGCATTTTGGAAGACAGCTTTCTGTGAGCCCTCAGGGTTGATCTTTCTGAAGCCCTTACAGCAATTTTGGGCAGTCCTTTTTCAGCATACGATAATCAGAGATGAGGAAATACAATTAATCTATGTTCCTATGGTCCTGGTAAGTATTTCACTTGAGATTTAGAGTGCAACACCCCATTTTGCCCTTTTCTTGATCTTGCTGTAGTCATCATCAACTGTATGCATACCCATCTACATCAATTTTAAAATTAACATGCACTGATCTGCAAAGAAGCTATGGCAGTGAATAACTGTATCCCAGTGAATATCATCTCGGCATCAAACAGCTCATTTCATAGCATTCCATGTGCACTGTGTAGAAATAAGCATTTAGGTAGTAATAAGCATTCAGTCCACCTGCAAATGTAGCATCCATCACTTCACTGTGAAGATAAGTTAGTTACATTAACAAGGAAATAGTTTCACCATCTGGTTATACTGCTTGTAGCTTGAAAATACCTTCCACGTAATGTCTGTGTATGCGAAACTGCTAAATCTTTTAAGCTTTATATTCCACATTTGCTATAAACATTTGGGCAGCCATTGCAGAAATTGCTGCACCACTGGGTTGTTAACAGGACAGAAAAAAAAAACAGATTAAAAGAACACTGGTCAGGAAATTCTTGTGGTAACTCCTCATCTTAAAGCCACTTTCTTTTGCCAGTGTTACCTAAGCTGGTAGCTTAAGGCAAGTAGATGAACAAACATTTGTTTTGTAGTACTTTTCTGTAAGATGTCACTGTGCATTTGTAGAATTATTTCTTTTACATAATGCACCTGAATTTCCCAACTTACATTCTGTGAGGTCAAGAAGTTAATGACACAGACTTCATAGAATATCTCTAATGCATTTCTGCCTCGTGTCTTACTCCAAGCCAAACAGAGATCATGATGAGTAGTGGTGATTCCAAATATAAGGAATGTGAAACAGCGCAGCTATGTCATATTCCAGAATCCTTTAAAAAAATTAATAGTGAAAGACTCTGTCAGAATTTACTCGTTCCTTTTTGGAGTTATACTCTGGAATTATTCCAGGCACAAAGTTGTATAATTTCCCGCATCTGAATTTAACAGCTACAGTTCAACTGAAGGCCTTAGTGAGCAACTTCTGGAAAAATTAAGGAGATGTAGAAGAATGATTTTAAAATACTTCCTAGGATAAGCAAATCTGTTTCTTCTATTGTGATTTTCCTATATTTTCAGTCAGAATAAGGGGTTTCAGTAGTGCAGATTTCTGTATTTACCATTAGTGAATATCAGAATACTAAAAGTTGACAGTAAATTCTAGTTCTAGTACTGAAATTTCTGGAGTGTATGAACAATTAAAGCTCCTGTGAAACTTGAACCAAACTGTTGTGTCCTTTATGCTTGTATTTCTCTGCAGATTTGGTCTGTTCTTGGATAACTGCTGTTAGGGCCTCATGCCATGCTTCAAGTCAAATCAGTCCACCTTGCTGGAAGATAATATATAACAACCTCTTGTTCTCCTCATCATATGGGGGAGAGTGTTAAGGTGCATTTATAATTATAGCCATGGTATCAGAAAAGCAAATATATGACTTCAGGTTTGAGTAGCTGCATGGAATCTCTTCACAGTGCTTTTCCAATTTTATAGGAGTGCATCTTTTGTCATCACTTTCTACTAACGAAATGCAATAACTGGTCCACAAAACTGGGAGATTTGGTTTTAGTTTCAGTGTGTTTTGACAACCAGACCTACATAAATTTTCAAAATAGCAGAAATGTCTGCTACGCTTTGTCTTTCAAGTGCACTAAAGAGGATATGCCTGTAAAAGGGAGTATTTGGGAATTAGTTGGCTCTTTTCCTTTTTTTTTTTTTTTTTACTATTGTGCAATTACAGCCTTTAAGCTTCTAAAAACAAAAAGTACCTGTTTCAAATTATTTTTCTGTTTGTTTTCCCAGTTTAAACTTTTTCCCCAGGAAGAAAAAGGAAGAATAAATGAAAAAGCCTGAGTCACAGAGTAGCTCTGTTGTAGTGATCCCTGCATGGCAGATTTTGTAGAGGTTGAATTTGATAAGTTATGTATTTATGTAATAGTTTGCCTATGCAGGCACTGTGCCAATAAGGTTACTAGTAGAGGGTAGATTTCACTCAAGGAGCCAATGTAAGTTTGTCAGCAAAAGCTGATGCATTTGTCAGCAGGAATGAAAATTCCACATTCATCAAGCTTGTGCCTACAGGAGGTAAGCTTTGTGGTGATGCTTGTTTTCAACTGGATCCTGCTTTGCTTTCCAGTCAGTAGAAGGACACATTTTAAGCATGTATGGTATTGAGAACCGAGAGGATCAATTAGAGCTTTGGATCCCATTTTGTCCTACTGAACTGACTGTCTTTCCCAACAATTGGAAGTCAGTACAATTCCTACATATTTCTAGGTTAAAGCTCTTGCTCTTGTGTGCTGCTTCTGGATAACAACTCTTAAGCTCTTGAAAGTTACAGACACACAGTAGTTGAAGTTCATCATCTTGTGTGTTTGCCCACTGTTACACATTTATGTGGTAATGTAAGGAATGTGGTGAAAGTGACATCAGCGATGAGCTGAATGAGCCTGCATGTTAATTCCATATAAGAAATCATTACATCTCTGGCTGAAGCTAAGAAAATAAAAATATTGTAGTGCATTTCTTTGTCACCCACCGTCCCATTTAGGTTCATATTGACTATAATAATTCAGTTGTGTTGAGGTTTGTAGCATTTAATTCATGGACAAGCTTTTGTTCAAACACCACCAGTTAATAGACAAGTTGCTGATATTATTGCAAATGTAATTAGAAAGCATAAATATCATCTAATTTTTCTTGTTAATACAGAGCCTTTGAAGAAAGACAGAAGCAAAAAGAAGAAAAAGAACGAAGATTTAGAGAACAAGTCTTGCAACAAAGGAAAATCAAATTTTGGGAAACAACTGAGAAGTTTCAGCGTGCTCATCTTCCTGCTTCCCAACACAAGCAGATAGGTTTGTAAATGAAAATGTTCATTGTTCACAGTATAGCGTGTTGTTTTTTTTTTTAATTAATAGAACATTATTGAAACCAAATAGAACAATCAACTTCACTCAAGTTCATTGAATTAATTAGTGCCAGCAGAACATAACTGACAGGAAGCACGGATTTGATATGTATGACAACAGTGGGTAAAACAAATGAAGTAATAAGGGCTGGTGTTTTCTTTTTTTCTAAAAACTGAGATATTTCACTCCATTCCAATCGCAGCATGCAATCATCTCCCAGAGGTATTGCAGCTCCCTTTTTTTTCTCCACTTGTTTTGCTGCAGGGTCTTTATTGCTTATAACACTGTAATTTCAGAGTTTTGTGTAAGATGTTAGAAGTCATTGTGAGTTATTCGGATGGTTCCCTATTTGAAGCCCTGAATACAAAATATTCAAGCATATGCCTTTTGTTTATCATTAGGAAAAGGCAGTGCTAGTGTATATTAATGTATTATATAACTTTTGCTGAATTAGTCAGCTTTTTGAGCTGTACTTTCACTGCTGGAAAGAAGTGATCACTGCAACTCAGTTCCTGCTTTCTTCGTTGGAATGAGTGCAGATTGGCAGGAGTTCTGAATGGCTTCAGCCAAGTCTGACTTCCAGTCAACTTTCCAGTGTTGAAACTCTGAAGATATGGTATAATACTTAGTAATTCTTCAACTCCAGTTGGAGGATTTACTCCTCCAACTGCAGTTGTGCCAGCTGTGAGGTAACGTCTCTGACTTGAAGATCAAATGTCAGAATAAAATAACAAAACAGGACAGTACTGTTTTAGGGCTTCTTCGGAGCTCTACTCACAGACTAGACTGTGTAGCAATATGATGAATCACAATCTTTTTGTTGGTTGTCTTAATAGTAATTCTGTCTCTGCCCCTTTCTGTCTTACCTTTCTTTATTTGTAAGAAGCAACACCTTGGGCCAATCTGGACTTTTTCTTTCTCCACTGCTTCAATTCCTAAGTCACAATTTGGCCTCTGTAAAATGCTTGCAAGCCATAACTTTGGCTTAGTGAATGATTGTAATAGTCATGGTGTAAAAACAAAGTTAGTGCTGGATATTTTAACCACCTACTTTCTCAGTTGTGTAGTCTAAAACCAAATATCAGAACTGCTGAATAAATTCATTACTATAAAGATTTAAACAGACTGTACCTTGTTTCACAGAAACTAGAGATGTTCCAGCATGCCTAACAATGATAAAACCCTGAGTTTATTGTAACAGTCTGAATTTAGGCTCTCCAAACTTAAGAATTTTAACCAAAACATCATGGTAAAATATTCTAATTTCAAGATTTTTTTCCAATTTGTTTTTTTCTGTTAGTACCTCTAGTCCAGACAAAAGCAGCTTTTCAGTTAAAGGAAGCTCTTGAACAAATTAAAGGATCAGTTTTAACATCAGGATTGTGCTTGCCAAGCAGAAATAAAACTGCCTGCAGGTAAGCATAAACATTTACTATGATGATCAACAGAAGTAAGTTGCCTACTGTGTTCGAAAAACAGCAGATGATTACTCCCTCTGTGGAAAGGAAGTGCTTCTGTGGACTGTTCCAATGAAAATATTATGAAACATCGTTAAGTTGTTTGCATCCACTACATAAAATAGCAGAAGAGCTGATGACACAAATCTTTTCACTTCAGGGGAATTTTGGGAATGGGCAGGGTGAACCTAGTCCACATTCAGTTATGCCTGACTCAGACTGCCATTGTCACCAAGCTATTCTATGAAGAATAAAGCATTCTGTCAGGATGCTTTCTTATTCTCATCCTGATTTTACTCTTTTGACTCAAAGATAGTGCATTTTGCATATAACAATTTCCCCTGTAATTTCTTCTTACATCACGTACCATTTGAAATCAATACTTCGCTCTCCCAAAGCACTTTTCCTAAGATGCATTGCCTTAGCACAGAATCATAGAATATCCCAAGTTGGAAGGGACCCATAAGGATCACCAAGTCCAACTCCTGCATTTTCTATTCACTAAAGGTACTTGTTTCTTGGTTTTGTCATTCTTGATAGCTACCTAGTTTTTGCCTGTCATTTCCTAGGACTCAATTCCTATTCCTAGTGATCTTACCCAGCCTTGTTCCAGTTCTGTCCACATTTTGTTCTTGAATGTATCTTGCTATAGATTTCCTGCTTTCCCAGTCTCTGACTGCACATTTACTTGCCATTTGGTTTCCCATGCATCTTGGTTTTAATTCCCAGTGTCAGCCAGACCTACGGTTCTAGATAATTCTCAACCTCTGTAAACCTATGATTTCCACAATCCTCACCTGAGCTCACCTTGACCACAGTACCCATCCACAGTAGTTACTCTGCGGACTTTTATTTCAGGTAGCAAATACAAATTCCTTAATGTCACACATTAATGCCATTGCAGGTTATCAGTAGAGTTGGGCTCTTCAGATACAATTAAGCCTTTTTGCTATTTGAAGTAAAGGAATATCTGACAGCATCAGTTCATAGTCATCCTCTATATAAACCAGCCACGTGTAAGAAAAAAAAAATTCAAGAAGAAAGGCCATTTTCCTTCTTAAAAGAAACAAACAAAAAAAAAACCCAAAAACAAAACCAAAAGACTTCCACATTCCAGTCCTGCAGATGACCAAACTGTTGGCTGACATTTTCCAGACTAATTCAGCCTGAGGCAGTCACCCAACAATCCAATCACAACTCTGACAATTTATAAATTAGAGAAGCTTTAAAATGGAAAGTGCTGGACAGTTTTAACGCAGGACAGTACAAACAGCACCACCTGGAGTTACACGTAGTTCCGCTGTCCTTCACATGCCAGGCATTTATTGATGATGTTTACTTTTGGAAAGCAACGTGCTTGAAAGTGTATAGTTGGCACATAGAAATAAGCCAAAGTAATAATTTTTTCACTTTCATCAAGAACCACAGATGACACTTCATACTCATCAGCATCAAGGAAGGATTATTCACATCAGGAGCAGATTTCAGCTATGGTTGGCTTGGACAAAACAATGCGGGAGAGCAGCAGAACAAGTGTGGATAATAACCGACTTCTATTCCAGAAAAATCTGAAAGAAATGCAGCAGCTGCTTGAAAAACAGCGTCTCAGCAACTTGGAGGTATGATATTTTTATCTGGCTTGTTAAAGAATGCTTTTTAAGTATAATATGAACTTTCTTGAATGGAATAAAAGTGAGAGCTGTTAAGCACAACTTAACAATTAGAGCGCTCTGCACCAGGCTGTACCAATAGATAATTCATAGCATGGCTTTGCAAATACTCAGTGAGAATTCAGAAGTCTTTAAAAATGTTTGTAAGGATTTTTCCATAAATACCTCAAAGATGTCAGTCATGCTGTCTTTTTCTAAGAACCTAAGATTTGTGTATCAGAATTCCTGGCTCTGGAGTAGCTGCTAGGCTTTAGTCTGTACAGGGTCCTCTGGTGGCTCCAACCTTAAATTGGCAGCTTCCACTAACACACATAAGTTTCTGCTTTGCTGGTTGCTACAGTGCTATAGCAATACAACTATGGTAGATCAAAGGTTGAGTTAATTATTTTTCTTTCCCAGTGATCAGAGGTGATTTCTTGTGCATTCACTTAATGTCTCTTGAGATTCTATGTCTATTATTGTCATCTTTGGTACAGACGCAGGTGCTCTTGTAAAAAGCCCAGAATACTCCTTAACTTTGTGCCCATGTTCACTTTTAGAATGCAAATCAATTTCAAAAGCTACTTTAGAAATACAGTGAAAATCAAGAATAAATGAGATTCAAAATAATTTCTTTCAGCTGTGCTTTTAAGTATGACTTCAGGTCAGTCAGTGTTGTCTTTGATTTTGGAAGTATTTTCTTTAATGTTACTTTTTTTTTTTTTTTTTCCAAAAACAAGTATATAATTTTGATCTCACTCATATTTCTATAATATTATCTACTGGTGTATGGATTTGTGGACCTGAAATCACCTTAACATAATGAGGAGCAATCATTTTTACATTGACAATGGCTGGAGATGTGGGATCTTTAGTAGCAACAGAGCAAGGGCTTTTCCTTTTAATGCATCTGTATGGAAAACTTTTGAAGAACTGAGTGCAGCTCTTGTATTTGGAGTTCTCTGATCTTGGCCTTTCCAAGCACATTGTACCCACTTTGTTCCAATGGGTGTTTGTGAGAACCTTGAGAAGGTGCTGGCCAATAGACAAAATCTCACTCAACTGGAGTAGACTTCAGAAAAGTTGAAGAGGCAGATGGTACAGTTTGTACTAGAAAAGTTGTTGATTAATGTTCATTCTTATGCTCTGTAATCAGCTTTAGACACAGAATGTAATATAGGAATTCACAAATTAATGTGTTTTCAAATTTGTGTATTTTTGAAAATGCTTTGATCCTATCCAAAGTTTTGCTGTTTTTTTCAGAGTTTATTTTTTCTAGCACCACTAGGGGTTGCTCAGCTTCTTCCCTGTGACAAATAGTTTCAAGTTCTAACTACTTATACTTGAAACGTTTGTGCTTTCTTTAAATTTCATGTTTTGGAATCTGATTAGAAAAATAGTCAAGAAAGCTGTTGTCATTTTTCTAACGTCTGAAGTTTGGATGTGTAATAGTGGGACTGGGCAGTGTGCATGTGTGTTATGACTTTCTGCAAACTGAAGCAGTATTTATAATGCTCTTCCTAATGTTACTGCCATGAATGGTCTTCAGCAGCCTTGTTACTGTCTGTTGTCCAAAGCCATTTCAACAGCACTTGCCTTTCCAAAATGGATGTCAAAGTATTGCACTGAGACATGCTTTGCAGTCTAACCATTCATTGACATCCTTTGACCTCTATGTTTCTGTTTTTACAGGCCCAGCAGGATTAGAAGGATTCTTAAAATTCTTTTCTTTCCTAAAGGGCAATAAAGTTCTATGTAGAATCTTACCAGTAGATTTGGTGTGTTCCCTGCTTTCCAACCCCAAAGATTTGTACAGTTTCAGCAGTAAGGCAAGGTTTTTCCACCATTCTCCAAAACTATTGAGCTTAAAACATTGAGAGCAATAGTTTATATTTTGTGCAACAGTTACTACTGAGCCAATATATCAAATTATTATTTATGTCCAGAAATATGCTCCATCTTGAAGACATTAATATTATTAATGTTCATTCACAATCAAAGGTTTTGTTGCACAGTACTTTTCTGTTTGCTTTTCAGGCATAAATAAAATCTTTAAGTTTGATCTGATAGCAGTGTCTTTAGCTAGGCTGCTGCAGCTTTTGTCTGCAAGACATAACCCACGACTGCATATCATTTTGCCAAATGTTAACTGTACATGTTGAAATTTTCCATTTCTAGCACCTGCCTTTAACTGAATAATTTAGAAAGTTCCCTTTGGAATGGTTCAGCTGTGCTCAGGAATAATTTGATTCACGTATCTTTTTCTTTTTATCACCTCTTCAATTCTATTCACCAATTCAATTCTATTCTTCAATTCAATTCACCTCTTCACCATCTAAAACTGTTTTGATCAGTTTAGTATTTTTTATGTTATTCCAGAAAAGTACATTATAGTTGAAAAAAATTGTTTGACTGACATTTTATCTCTATCATTGCACTTTTTAAACAAAATACTTGGAAGAATGAATTCACAAACAAAATAGGTATAGATGACAAGATGGAGACTACATTTTCCTTTTCCTTCCTCTGGATGACTATAATTAGGTTATTCAAGCAGGGTCGGTGAAATCCAAATGCAGATTCCTCTTCTGATTGATTTGAAACAGAAATTTTACTTTGGTTCTCCTTTTGTTTTCAAGCATATTGTGCAGCCGTTGAAGTACTCATTATTGGTCCTTCCATGGTTCCTCGTGGAGTAAATTATTCTCTGTTTATTGAAGTTATTATTTATTATTTTTTTATATTCCTTATTGAAGCAGGGACTAGAACACATAGAATTTCTCAGAAAGTGCAAACTGAACCACGAGGCTTATGTCTAATCCAGTAACATTTTGTATTCTCTTATATGGTATGTGTTTATTCATGCTATGTGTAGGATTAAGTAAGCATCTGGGAAATACAGAAGAATAGCTGTGATGTTACAGTGAGTGAAAGCAATAGATGTTTGGACATCTATTGGACATGTATGGACATAGCCCTGCTTGCATGAATGAGCTGCCCTGCAGTGTTAGCTGTTTGCGTCCCTTGGTTTTTGAGGTTGGACTGTGTCTGTGAAATGGAAATGCATCAAGTAATATGCAGAAGCACAGGGCACCTGCTTTAGCAGCACTTGGACTTGGTGATCTCTTGAGGTCCATTCCAACCCCTGCGATTCTGTGATCCTGTGAGCTGATGGAATCACTGAATTCATTTTCAGGTGCTTTTCTGTTATGACTGGAATGAGATAAACAAGGGTTCCTTTTGCAATATGTATTGTATCATTCAAATTCTTCAGAGGCATAGGCAAGGCCAGCATGGAAAAAAGGAGTGTCAGAGTACAAAATCTCTCCCAAGAGTCATGACATTCTAGAATGGTCAGGGATAGTTAGCAGGAAAAAAGATTTCAAGGGGAGGGTTAGGATAAAGTGGAATCCGAGTAGAATTCAGAATTTGTTTTGGGGAGACCATTCAAAGACTTGAAGTTTTCTGCAGTCACCTTAAACCAAAACATTCTGACCATCTTTAGCTTTTAACTGTGAATGTTAACATCTCTTATGTTGGTTACTTGAATTTTATAACAAACTCAAATGATTTCCCTACTAGTTTCCTTTTAGCAAGATCAGGGGCTGCAGTTTTTATTGGCTTTCAACCAGTATTGCAACATACCATTATCTTCCACATTATTACCTGATTCAAAATAAGTTCACATTTGCTGTAAGGGCTGCTAATCAAATTGAAATTTATCTCTAGACTAACTTACTCTGCCTAGATACTTGGACTTGTTTTGGTTATATATTCCTCCAAGTAGTCGTTTTTAAGGTAAAGTAGTCCTTTGTTCCAAGTTGGTGCTGTAGAAAATGACATTAGAAGCTTCATATCTAACAATCTGGCTGTTCAGTGATTTGAAGAACACCTTGCCTCAAGAAAGCCCTACTTTAACTGATGGCAATAGAGGATTTGTACTGAAACAGCATTTTCACTACAGAAAGGCTTTGTTTCAGTGGTAGATTAATACATCAGTAGGACTCTGTGGGAACATTGTGATCGTTATACACACAACATTCATCACAAAGCATAAAAAGAGAGAAATGGAGAATTGTCACCTAATATATACCTGCACCTCCTCTCTATGCATGGACGTTTTCAAAAGAACAGCTATTGTTCATTACCATGCCTTCGTTTTTTTATATTCATATGCATCCAAATATGTATGGATATGCACTAAGTGATTTTTCCTGTACCTCAGAATCTTTTTGAAGTGACTTGTTTTATTGGAATAAAGTAAAATGTTCATCAATGTAGAAAAAGGACAGGAACAGAAGGAAAAACATCAGTATCTGCTCTGTAGTTTACTTCAGTTATAGCAATAATAAAACGTTTGCTTTCAAGATGGGAGTGGAAAATAAAAAAGTTTGTGCATTCTGGTCTGACATTTATTTTTAATTATGATAATTTGGTCGTGTCAGAAAGAGCATATACCAGTGTCTCAAGGGAAAGGTGGGAGATCTCTTGCTTTCCCACCAAGATTGAAGTATCACTGTCTGGAGAACTTCGACTTTGGAGATGACAGAGCTGTGCTTTGGTTTTCTTTTTTCTTTTTCTTTTTCATTTTACCAGAAATAAACCCCTGCTTGTGAACTGGGAAGCATAGTAAAATTTAACCATTTTCTCCAAATTTTCATCTTCTGTCCTGGTAGGCTCGTGGTGGCCTAGGAGCCAAGCAACTTGGTCACCTCTTTCAATTTAGTACTATATTAATTCTTATCAAACCCTAGCAGCACTGCTGTAGGACTTTGTAGCTTGAGGTCGATGTGCAGTTTATGCCTGGTAGTTGCACATCTCCATAAGGAAGCATGAGTCACCAGCTGGGAGACAAAGCTTTAAACCAGACACTCCGAATTCAAGGACAGGAACAAACAGAACAGCTGGGTCCAAGGAGGCTGACAGATCTCTTAACAGACAACATAATTATGCTTTCAGATAGTGTCAAAATAAGCACATAAATATCAGCTCTTGAATTCAGTAGGCTTTTTTTAGGGGAAGGTAGAAGCTGAAATCTTTTACATTTCATTGGCCAAAACTATGACCCGTATTCTTATAAATCATATTCTGCAAAGTTTTTAAGAGGAATATTTGACTTGAAAAATATCTGATAAAAAAAACTGAGATTTGTAAAGCAAGTAATGTGTAACAGTCAGTAACTAGTTTAAGTGATGAGATAAATGAAACATGCCATGAGTGCTGGCAATTACATGAAATTTAGTTAGATAAATTTGTCTCTAAAGAGGCATAAATGTGTATTAGAAAAGCATTTGTATAGCTGGCCTTTAGGATTTGCTGATGTAAACTCACCTCTTACCATGGCTACTGCTGTGAAGTACACAAGATGGTATGGAAATAGGTGCAAAACTGTTCTATCATTGCAATGTATTTACATTTGCAAAAGAAAGGGTAATTCTCATTTTTATAGCATTTAAATTCATAAATAAAATTTATAATGAATTTATAGTAATTTTTTTGCAAGTCAGAGAGATCTGAACTCCAAATAATTCAGAAAATGCTATTCACACACAGTATGGCTATGAGTGTTTTTGGAGGTGTCTGTACTGCTCAGATAGTATTATTGTATTTGTTTCTGGTGTTACAGCTCCAGTTGATTCAATCTGTCAGCTTTGCCTTATTTGTATGCATTGCATCAGAATCCGAATAAGGGTGGATTCTGATTTTTACAGAAGATGAAGAAACGCTTTCTTCCATCAGCTGTTCTTCCCTCCTTTCACCACACATCAGATCTTGATGGAAACATTTTCTGGAAAATATCCCATCATTGAAACCTTAAACATAAGTGAGAGAGAGAAGACTATTTCTTTGCTATAATTTGGTATAGTTTTTTGCTTTCCTTTCTGTTTAAAATACTGTCTAGAAATAGCTTTATCTACAAAATCTTTTTTAAAACATTTATCCTGCAATCTGCAAATTCCAAAAAGTGTAAGTGGATGGGAATTAGTTGATTTCCTTTCTCCTTTTTGGGATAACCAAAATGACATGGAATATAATGTAACATAGATGGATAAACAATTATGAATCTGCTCATTAAACAATGTCCTTGCATTTTATGTATAACATTTAAACAACTATAAAGCAACTGAGTTAAGTAGCCTTACAATTTATGCTGCATATGTGAGCTTAATTCTTCTAAATTTTGCCTTCTGATAGTTTTCAGGTTACTTTTCCATACAGTTTTTATATGACTTCTCTTAAATTTTCACAATAGGTGCCACTTCCTGAAAGAAAATTTATGAATGGATTAGAAATAAAAAGAGAACTCCTGCATTGTGATCCCCAGAATCTCAACATTTAATCATTTGATAATGTAAATAATATCTAAGAAGTAGTATTATAAATTCCATTTCTGGGGCTGAAGGACTGTGTTAGTCCGTGAGATAATTAAGCATCTGGAGCAGAGATCCTGAGAACAAGCACTCAGTACAGGAATGCTGTATTTGCTAACAGAGAGCAACAGAGAGAAATATATGGCTGAATACATTCCCTACATGGTCTTGTACACTTGTCTCAGGACTTCATTACATCTGTAAGTTAAGATTCAAAACCCTGATAACGAGCATTCAGGTCACTTTGCCTTCAGAGTCTTTCAGCATCAATTACTGAAGTGCTGCATGGCGTAAGAGTTTTGAAAGGAGTTCTTTTCATTGCAAGGAGTTAAGAGACTGTGTTTGTAGCATCCTTTGAGAGCTTTTCAGACAAACAGATCAAGTCCTGTTAAATAATCAGTTCATAGCTAGTTTCTGTTTCCTAGATGAGGTGGGGGAGAGAGAAGCTGGAATTAGTCCAGGAAAGACAAGGGTATTGGTAGGAAGTTTTTCTCTGGTCATCCTGTGCCCCATAGCTTCTTTGGTGGGTTTGGTGGAGTATTCTGAATCTTTTGTGTAACACAAGCACCAAAGTCCTTCCTCAATGGGATTTGCTTTACTGGCTCAGCCCAAATCTTCTGTGAAATCGACATAGTGTAGTGCCATTAATTTTACATGTCTTTCAAACATGCACTGGCAGCATTATTAATTTTCTAATGGACTTTACCATTCCAGTTTAATTTCTACATTCCACTACAAAAGTTTATTTAAAACAGTTTATTTAAATGAAACTTCCCTTCCTGTGTTGTGGCAAGAACTCCTTACTCCTCACCAACAACAGAGCTTTGAGGTTGAAAAGCTGTTAATTCTAAACCCTTTTAAGCACAAGCATGTCCTTTCTAAGAGGCAGTTTCTCTGATAACCTCTTCCTTAGTATGTATGCCAAATGTTGAGTAGTAAATGTATGACTAGCTGAAACAATCTCATGATTATAGTGGAAAGACAAAGCTTCTAATTAATGTTCACTTTTCTAATATGGCTATAAAAGTGTATATGAAGTGATTATGATTGCTAGTAAGGCATTTGCACTGCAATCTCCTTTGAATAAAATGAACTAACTACTGGAAAAAGAAATACTTGATGAGCTCAAAGTCAGTGAAGGTGTTTATGTACCCCATTGGCTTTGTGCTTTGTATCATCATGAACATGGATGTCTTCTGCTTCATGATGAACGTGAGGGAGAGCATTATTTTCATATAACACACAAAGAACTCCTGTAAATAAGCCACAGTCAAAAACACCAAAAATTGCAAGTAAAGAGAGAAGTGAGGAGCCTGGATTTTCAGAACAGGTAACGCTTCTACAGCGTTCATCTTCAGACGAGCATCCTTATTCACCTCTTGGAGCTGTGAGCTGTCAGCATTTCTGCAGAAAATGTCAAATGCACACAGAGCAGCCCTTTGGTGTAATGGAGTCCTGACAGATTGCAGTGGCAGAGAATTCACTTGTCAGCTTCTCTTAAAATTTTACTTACTGCAATGTTGTTCCTTCACTGTCATCATCAAAGTTTCCTCGGGGTCATGTTTTGTCTTTGTTTTAGTGTGTTACCAACATGAAATTGTTTGCCACAGCTGTTCTAAGGCTTAAGACATACAAGTGACCTCTGTAACTCCTGATAAGTATTCCCTTTCCTAAAGTGCCAAGTGTGCGGATAGGCTGGGGTTAGATTTCATCTACAAGGGACATAAGTTAATAGAGGCAGCAGATGATAAAATAAATTGTACTTATGTATTCCCCTCAGTACAAGAAAGACACCGAGGCCCTGGAATGTGTCCAGAGAAGGGCAACAAAACTGGTGAGGGGTCTGGAGCACAAGTCCTATGAGGAGTGGCTGAGGGAGCTGGGATTGTTCAGTCTGGAGAAGAGGAGGCTCAGGGGAGACCTCGTTGCTCTCTGTAACTACCTGAAGGGAGGCTGTGGTGAAGAGGAGTTTGGCCTCTTCTCCCAGGCAAACAGGACACAGGGAAATGGCCACAAGTTGTATCAGAGGAGGTTTAGGTTGGACATGAGGAATAACTTTTTCTCTCAGAGGGTGGTCAGGCACTGGAATGGCTGCCCAGGGAGGTGGTGGAGTCGCCGTCCCTGGCAGTGTTCAAGAGGCGCCTGGATGAGGAGCTGCGAGAGATGGCTTAGTGCTTGTGGTGGCAATGGTGATGGGAGGACGGTTGGACTGGATGACCTTGTAGGTCCTTTCTGACCTTGTGATTCTGTGATTCTATGAGAACAGATATGCAAATCTAGAAAACAAAGAGATAATATATGTTACAAACATTTTTGCTTCCTTATCATCTGATAATATTCTTAGAGATGAAACCTAATGAAATGTTGGGGATTTTCAGTTTTATTTCTGAGCAGTTATTGACCACTAAAAGAATTAATAATTCTTGAATGCTTTTTGAGGTCTATATACATAGTACTTGTTATGCATTTTTAGCAGAAAATTTGGCATTCGCTATCATTGCATAGCAAGCTACAAAAACAAAACAAAGTACATAATTATGTAATTGGAATGATTAGGAGTTTTCTGTGTGAAATGATGAAACTGCACAATACAACAAAATAAATGTATGTGAACTAAATTTACACAAGTAGGTAAAAGTGATTGTGCATTTCAAGGAGGACATCTTTATCCTTTTGTTCTGAACCTATTTCTGGAGGCTGTCTCAACTGGAACTTTTGTCCTCATGAAGTCTGTTTTACAAGGACAATAAAATCATATACAATGCAGAATAAACTCTGTTTTCAACCTCTGGAGCAAAAGTGCTTGAATTGCTTTGGTTTTGTCTTTTGTTGCAGCTCTTCTTACACCCTCTAGATGTAGTAGTTTAAGCTTACCTGCTATAGACACAGAGTTGGGTTTTATTCAGCAATTACAGTTTTTCTCGTGTATTTAACCTAGTCATCTTACTGGTGCAATCTCTAGTTTAAACAAGAAATAACCTAACATGGATAACTTCTTTTTATCGTCTGTTTGGTTTGGTTGGCTTTGCTTTTCCCATTTGGGAATTCCAGAGTTAGTTCTTAAATTTGACCTGGTACAGAAATCTCTGGGTATGTGGTTTTTCCTTGTTTGGTTAAGTTCAAGCAGAGGTTAAAAATATAATTTAGCCAAACATGAAAGTTAATAAATAACCAACGAAGCATTATTTATTCTTCTATTTTAGAAAGACACCGATTGGTATAGCTTTAATTTGAAAACATTCCCTACAGAGATCTTTCTCTACACATGGTTCTTTGTTCTTGTATTTAGTTTCTTTATCTCAGATCACAACTGTAGTAGAGGACTGCAGCAACTTCTGAACACCTAATGCAAGATACAGTTTAATTCAATCATAAAAAGTCTTTCAGGATTCACTGAGCTTTTTATTCTGCAATTTAAAATATTTGTGCAGCTATAAACTATGCAATACTGTGGCACAACATTTTTGGTAGAATTAACAGTTTTACTGCAAAAATATGTTCTTACACACTAGTTAGCTTTATGCATTTTTTAGTAAATTTTTGAAACATTAATTCTGTTGTTATTTCCAGAGAGTATATAATCTCTTACTGAGGTGAACAGACTTTGCTACTTGCAACCATTCTGTTTTAAAGTCACTAATAAAAAAAAAGTCATTGTTTTATATCTAAGACAGCTTCTCTTAGGCTTTTCTCTAGTGTGTGATACCAAATACTTCAGCTGCTCAGCTGTGTGGAACAGAGAGAGAATACAGGAATCTGAACATAGATAAAATGCTCTTTTCCTTGATGCTTATGTGCATTTTCAAACCTTAGAATTTTCATCCATATCATGCATCTCAGTGTCTGCATGGAGAAGTATTAGTGAAGAAATTAGCTGTGTAGTAAATACATGAAGTGCTCACATTGGCAGTTCAGAAGTGCCCGTCACTCTCATCCATCACTGTGTTATTGTTGATGAAATGGCTGGGGGAATCTGTGGGTGGAATCTCCCACACCCTTAGACCTGATCTGCTCTCACTGAGAAAACAGTACTTTCCTTTTTCTGAAAGATGAGAAGAAGGGGATTAAGCAGTGTGATTAGGGTAGCTGTGAGATGCTTGCCATGTTTGCTATGATGAGGTTTAAATCATCCTCACTTGCGGCAGTAACATAGCCATACAGTCTAGAAAAAATATAGTTTGGAGAAAATTCAATATCAAATCTCTATTTTCTTGGATTCTCTTTCATTTTGTAAGCTCCTTTGCATGTTGGAATGAATTTATCCTGACCATATGAACCACTGTGTATCACAGTATAATCCAGAAACAGTAGTTTTGTTTAGATTCCCCAAATAGTATTCCATTTTTATATTGAAGAATTGATATAATACATGCAATTAAACTTGTTGAACTGTGCAGCTCATCTGTCTCAGTTTGATCCACAAAGCACATCATTTTCTTTTGTAATTGAACACAGATAAATTTTGACATGATGGAAGCTTTGGTGCTATGCCCTTAAGTCATAAAAGCACCTGGTACACTATTGATTGTGCTTTGGTCTAAGCTCTCATTAATGAAAAGCTAGTATAAGTGGGAAGAAAAAAAAAGCAGCAAGCATGTCTGATAAATTTAGCAGTCCTGTTTTATGTCTGTATTACAGAATTTTCATAAAGAAGTCAAAAGGACAGACGATTCAGAAAGCTTATCAAGTCTTGACAGTCTTGAGGCCGGAGAACAAAACAGAAATTACACTCCAGCGGGTGAATCAACTTTGACTACAGGTTGTGACTGTGCCCCATACAGTCCAGCAAAGTCACAGACTAGGAGTAACGATGCGTTTTATGCAGCTCAAAATACTTCTAAAAACCTGCATCTAAATAATTGTCAGAGAAATTTAGATTTCCAAAGCAACCACAAGGACTTACCTACTGAGGACCTTTTAGCTAAACGTAACGTTCTAACTCTTGCTGAACATACAGACGATACAGAAGAGGAACCACCTGTTTCTCACAGATCTGGAAAAAAAGTTGCAGAGTTCTCTACTTCTGGCAATCAAGAAAGCTCTATAAATAAAGCATTTCCTTTTCTGCAAAATATAAAAGAAGAGAGGAATGATTCATCTTCTGGAGTTCGTAGCACTTTAGCAACTAATCCTGTTTTCAGTTCTAGCAAAGCCTGGGCCAGCCCCGATTCTGTTCCAGGACAAAGAGTTCAGGATCTGATGCAAAATCAGAGCTTTAAAATGACCCCACAAAAAAGAAGTAAGTCTGTGCAAACTTCCACTGAACCTATTGCAACATCCAGAATCTTACTTCCTAATCAGAGGTGTTTCTCTGGCACTTCCAGCCCAGCTGATGTGGTGCCAAAGGACATAAATGTCAGCATTGATTTTTTTAAAAATACTTTAGGAAAAGTGATTGAAAGAAAAGAAGAAAACATTAAATCTATTGATGACGTTGACCAAGGATCATTTTTGCTTCAGGATGTACCAAATGCCTCAGCTCTGTGCAATGTTAAGAAACAGAATAACAAAGAGAAAGAAAAGGCTAATGTGGTTGAAACTGTGTCATGGGTGTCTGACACAGAGCTGGGTTTTGGCACTCTTGCACAGCACAACTCCCAGAAAAACAACATTTATGACAGAAAAAGAGCAAAACTAGTCAGAAGTATCTTAAAGAAGGAAGCTAAAGCTGTGGTTATGAACCACGGGATTGTTTTTGGAACTCGGCCTGTGTCTTCTATCAGAGACAGTTTAGAACTTGCAAAAAGTAAGAAGAAAAGTGCAGAAAATACAAAAAACAGTAGAAAGCTAAAATGGTGTGATCAAATTAACCCGATAATAGCAAAAAATAATGAAAGTCGCTATGAAGAGGGCACCAGTGAAATATCTTCTGCACAGCTTCATTGTGTTCAAACTGTAAGTAATGCTCCTTATGCTAATTCATGTATGGGTGCTCACCCTTCAAACACCATGGGCACAGAAAATCGTCACAAAAATTTGCATATATCAAAACCAAATGTCAATTCTGCAAAATCAAATAAAGAAAGCACCTCTCTGAATACGTTTATGTCTGCTGGATCCTCTTGTCCTAAAAAAGTTTGGATGGTATCAAAACATGAAGAAGGCAAATCCCCAGAATGTTGTAACAGTGATGAAATTCACAAAGAGAATCAACACAAAAATAAGACAAAAACAATCAGAAGACCAAGACCTATAAGAGACCTGTTATGTTCTGTGCCCAGGAGCAGCAGAGGCCCTGGCACTGCAGTTCGACTGCGGTCAGCCACTGAAGGCCAAGCAGTTGAGGGGAGGATGCTGGCACCTCAGCCACCATCTGCACCTGCGCCGGGAAGCAAACATGGCAAAACCAGAGCCAGCCCAGCTGCGAGACAGCCCCTGCCTTCTTCCTGTCCTCAAGCTACCTCTACAAATGGGAACTCTTTAAATCAAAGGCAAGCTTTGTTGGCAGATCAAATTTTAAATAAAAGTACACCAGGAAGCTGTGAGAGCATAACTTGTAGTTCTGAGGTGGCAACTGTGCTGTCCACACCTTTCTGCAGCACGTCCTGTGAACCTCTGGCAAAACATAGTGATTCTGTGAGCCGTGGGCCAACAACTGGCTGCCAGCACTGTCCTGTAACCTGTGCTGAGCAATGTGCTAACACAGAAAACAGACTGCATCTTGATCGTATCCCAACTGCTGAGGAAACAACTGCATGGAAAGGAGAGTGTATTGCCCTCACTCCCAAGGAGCCAGCTGCTGGTAAGTCCCACATTTTTGCATTGAGAATGGGACATCAAAACCCAAAATCCCACTTATTTGGGTGGGAATTAGGTAAAACCCAAAGTTCTGATCTTCGGTGTTGGGCATAACCCAAAGTCCTGTTTTTTAGCATTGGAAACATGACATCAAAACCCAAGATCTCACTTTTTTGAGGTGGAAAAAGGTCAAAACAGGAAGTCTCAAATTTTCATATTGACAACATGACACGGGAAGACAAAGTCTCACTTCTTCAGGGGAGAGAATTGGGCAAAAAACAAAGTTCTGATTTTTTGAGTTGAGTGAAAGTGATGATTGTGGGTTGGGGACATTCGTAAGAACAGATTTTTAAATTGCACAGATTGGTTCTCAGTTAAAACACTCAGCCTGTCATCCATTCACACCAAGCAGCCAGCTTTAACAAATTTCTGCCATTTGTCATCATTTCTGTTCTAGTGGTGCCCAGGGACCTCTCAAATGTGGATCCTTGTTTTTATAAGTCCTTTGCAATATTAAATGAAGTTGTTTCCCTGAGATCCTGAGTAATGAGCAGACGTGACAGGTGGTCTAAATAATGAAATAAGAGGAAGTGGGCTTTTATAAGCAAGTTTTACAAGGGAACTGCCGGATTCTCCACCTGGGAAGGGGAGACCTGGGCTGTACATACAGACTGGAGGATGAGAGGCTGGAGAGCAGCCCTGCTGAAAGGGATCTGGGGGGCTTGGTCAACAGCAAGTTGAATAGGAGTCAGCAGAGTGACCTGGCAGCCAGGATGGGCAACCAAACCGTGCGGTGCCAGGGCAGAGTGCCGCCGGGCGGGGAGGGCTGTCCCACCCTGCACTGCACTCGTGTGGCCTCACCACCAGCACTGAATGCCGTTTGGGATGCCGCAGTACAAAAAGGATGTACAGCTATTACAGACGGTCCAAAGGAAGGCTACAAAGATGGGGAATGGCCTGGAGGGGAAGGCGTATGAGGAGCGGCTGAGGTGCCTAGGTGTGCTCAGCCCAGAGCAGAGCAGGCTGAGGGGAGGCCTGATGGCGGCCGCAGCTCCTCACAGGGAGCGGAGGGCAGCGCTGAGCTCTGCTCTGTGTGGCAGCGACAGGGAACGGCATGGAGCTGCGTCAGGGGAGGGCGGCTGGGGGTGAGGGAAAGGGGCTGCGCCAGAGGGCGGTGGGCACGGAACAGCTGCCCAGGGCGGTGGGCACGGCCCCAGTGCCAGAATTCACGGAGCATTTGGATAACAGTCGTACAGTGTGATCTTTAGTTGTCCTGTGTGCAGCCATGAGCTGGGCTCAGTGATCCTCATGGGTCCCTTCCAGCTCAGCTCAGGAATGATTCTGTGATAACTGGGAACCACAGCTTGCAATCTGACAGCCACTGCCAGCTGAGAGTGAAAGAAGTGCACATCTGTTTGCTTTTATAATGCTGACACTGTATATGCCTAAAATCATTACAGCTTGCCCTCATTAGTATGATTAATGCTCAAAAAGATTACATATAAACTTAAAAAATTAAAAGCTTCTACCAGACAACTGCTGCTGTTTTGCAAAACGTCTGATTTGTAAAGAATTTTAAAATACGGATTTACAAAAATTAAGAAATCTTAGGACCAGTCCCACATTTTATTTATTAAAAAAAAAAAAAAAAAAAAAGAATTACCTTGGGAACAATGTGCTGCAGAGAGTGATGGGGAAGGTGAAGAAAAGCCGTGGGAGATTCATCTCTTGGTTTCTACATTTCAGAACTGTTTCAGACTTGCAGTTTCCCTTCTGTCTCCCCTGCAGCCCAGCTGTGGCAGCTTCTGCCTGCAATGTGCGCTGTGCTCTGCTGCGCTTCCTCTTGGTGGCAGCAGCTGGGGCCCGGCTCCCGAAAGGCCCGCAGCACCAACCGGTACCGTGCTGTGATCGGCGTGCAGCTCAGAGACACTTTCTAGCAAAATTAGGATTCCCATGGATTAAGAAACTAAGTTTCTCATTTTATCTACAGTAAACACATAGTTTTAACGATGGGAACAGAGCTAGATGAATATTCTTGGCCTGAAGGAAGTGAGATGAGAAATGAGAAATTTTATCTCCTTGTCCATTCAGTTCAAAGGCAAAGAGATGATCTTAACTATGCGTGATTTAAGTTAACCTGTTTGATTTTACGCTGGAAATGAATGAAGCCTTCCATTACCATACGTGGCCTGGAGCAGAGGTGATGCCCTGATTTGCACATCAGATCACTGAGGGTCCCGGTGTCGCTGAGCTCCAGCTCTGTTAGAGGAGGGGCTGAGAAACCTCTCTTTAAGGTATAGGCGGGTGGCCCTTTCTCAGTATCTGCTTACATTTTGTGGTTTGAAAGCTTTATTTATTTAAATGCGCTAAATTACTCTTAATGGCTGGCTATTATTTCTTCTATTGCCTGCAAATGCACATGGATCACCGTGGGTTTTGTCCTGAAGTGCTTGCTATGAGAATGAATACTGCTTTGCTCTTGAGTAAATTGTCTGCTGTGACACTGTTGCTGAGCTCACTGAGGTCTCTGAGGACATAAGAAAATGTCATCTGTTGCAGTGTGTGCCCACATGTAGGCTACAGAAAGTGAGAGCAAGATGAGTAAATAAAATTGTTGTACGTGGGGATCTTCCTCGTATTGTGGTTCCAGGCTTAAAATCCGTATTTCCTGGCTGACACGAGTTATTCTCTGTTGCTAAACGCAAGAATTATTTTAAGTTCTTTAATATTCAGTCAGTAAGGTTTGAAAATGTGTTTAGCATTTAGCCTGAGACAAATAATGCCTTGAGGGCATGATAAGGGCATGATTTAGTGATGAGACTCAGTAGGACGGGTTAATGACAAACTTAATGATCTTGAAGGTGTTTTCCAAACTAAATGAGTCTATGATTGTATGATAATACTGGCCCTAGTTCACATGCTTACAGATAAACAGGTATATCTCAGTATCTCATGCCCTTACAGATATTATTACTTATTATATTTTTAATTAAATTTCCTACATGAGTATTTCCTGGTCACAGACCTACTATGCCTTGTGAACTGATTCAATTAAAGATTGATGTGCATCAATAGAGTAACTTTGGAATTTATTTTTCAGGAAAAGATCACATGATTACTAATATAACAAGAGGTTTCTTTAATTGTTAAATTTCTGCCTGCATACAATGTAACACAATTACATTTCTCTTTCTTTTCAGGTATCACTCAACATCATATGTCACATTACAACAATTCACATCCAACTAAATGCCAGCCCTGTAAAGCTCCTGTATCCCATATTCCCACTGGGGACAGCAGCCAGAAGACTTGTTTCAAAGTTTCTTCTAGGATGAACAAATGGGGCTTTTTCCAGGCAAACAGTAAGAATTCTGCATTGTTAAATATCGCTATAATAACAAGTGAAGAAATAAAATTCTGTTAAAATCACTGAAAGACCTCTTGGCCTAATCATAAACTTCTGTTTATAGAGTCACAGCATCATAGAATTGTTCAGCTTGGAAAAGACAACTAAGATCATGTAGTCCAACCACCCACCTACCACCAATGTTGTCCATTAAACCACGTCCCTAAGTACTACATTCTCTGTCCTTCAACACCTGCAGAGATGGTGTCTCCACCACATCTCTGAGCAGACTGTTCCAATGCCTCTCTCTTTCAGAAAAGAAACTTTTCTCAATATCCAACCTGAATCTCCCCTCACAACTTGAGGCCATCCCCTTTCATCCCGTTGCTGTTCCTGGGAGAAGAGGCCGACCTTTCAGACAGCTGTAGAGAGTGAAAAGGTCTCCCCTGAGCCTGCTCTTCTCCAGAGTGAACAATCCCAGCTCTCTCAGCTGCTCCTCATGAGATTTGTACATACATTTGCACATGATATTAGAGCAACAAATAGTTAATTTATATTTCCAAGTAAAAATCAAGTAACTGTATTTACTAATGAGAATGTAATGTATCCTTGAATATGCAGATCCTGACTTGCATGTGGAAATAATGATTTACATCCCCAGTTTGTATGCATGGAAATTTATTTTAAAACTTAATTTTTAAGTTTGAAACCTGATTGCTAAATTTTGAAAATGCACTGACAAAATGGAGATAAATATGAGGTTCAATATCTAAGTCAGGTCTTTTCCTAGTTGAGGAAAATTACTACAGAGTGCACGCTATTCTACATCTGGATTTTATAGTATTATCCTAAGATGAAATTAAACATGCTTTAGACTTGTCTGTTTCTCTCTTCACATTAAGAAAATACTTTCAGGAAGATATGCTGTAACATACGTAAGGTGAACTCTGAAGCTCTGAGACAGAAATTTACCCACCATCACTAGTTTTGCTTCTAGTATCTTTATCATGTTTTTACATTTTTTTTATGTTATTTCTGCATGCATCTTATTTAAGGTGTTGTTCCTGTTACAAAACAAAGGCAGATTTTTAACAGCTTTGAAAACAAACACGGAGCTTTTACAAGACAGAAAAGGCAAACTGTAGATTCTAAACGATGGAAGCCTGCTCATCACACACAGGTAAATATTGGATACTATTAAAAAAAAAAAAAGGCTTGTTTACCCTCAAAATTGAAAGAATTTCAGGAATATCAAATATTTGTTCTATGTCACAGAATTTTGAATCAATGTGCTAAGTCAACTTGCCATCACAGTTAATAAAAGTAATAAAACCAATTACAGTACATCTACTGTATTAGTATATACTAATATTTTCGCACTTGAAAACATCTAGCAATATGAAGTAATAAATTAAAATGGTCAGAAAGAATTACTGTTACCTTAAATTACATTTTTAAAACTCTGAAAATATTTTTGATAGAATTTGTTACGTACCGCCCAGCTGCGTCCTGTTCAGTCTGCATTTGATCCAGCACAAAAAATGAATGGAACCCATAAGGCTGAGGAAGGTATAGTAACATCTCTCTTCAATCACTTCTAAACATAAAGTACTGACCTAATATAGTGTAACATCTCTTGTAGCATCTCTTGGCAGCAGTGCTTCAAAGTAAGAAAGGTGGTTTGTTGTCTAGGTCTAATTTTTTCAGAGAAACATAAGATATGGCATCACGTGTCTTGACAGTAATAGTTCTATAAATGCATTACAACCTACAGTTTGTATTTAACTGACTGCAAGATAGCTGTGTGTATGATACATGGCAGTATAATATGGACAGGTACTGGTTGCTGTCATTACACATATATAAGCAAGGCTAGTAGAGCTTGCTCTCACCCCAGTGATCTCCACTGTAGGACACATTAGTGACCTTAACTGTATCATTTTCTAACATATCTTGCTCCTTGACTGCCACCTATTTGATTTTTATAATGTGAATTTTGTTTCACAGACACTCATACTCATGAAAGCAAGCAGTATATTTAAATGTCATGTGCTCTTCTCATTTATTCTGTAATCTCATCATTCTTCTCATTTATCATGTAATCTCATCAGTTTCAGAAAGCACTGCTCAGTTTCTTATGGCAGAAAAACTTACAAGTACAGCACTTGCAGAAGATGAAATCCTGGCAGCCATGGGAAGTGTGCAACCAGCCAGACAGCCCCTACTGCTTAACACAGCTCCACGGCCTGGCATGGGTGCACTTTCAATAGAAGAAGAGAAGATCTTCCAGTCTCTTGATCGTCTCAATCGAAGGCTACAAAGTAAGTTTAATAATAAAAAGAATCCTACTTCAAGTGATTAAGTAACTTTATATTTTGTTGTCATGTGTTATTGTGGATTAAATACAAGAATCTTGTGATAAAATCTTTTTTCTTCTCATCCCTGGAGTTAAATTTAAGAGGTGTGGATACACTGCTTAGAGACTCGGTTTAGTGGTGTACTTGGTAGCGTTAGATGGATGGTTGGAATTGACCTTGAGGGTCCTTTCCAACTTCAGTGATTCTCTGGTCATGCAGATCTGATACAAATTCTCAGTAGATGGACATTTTCTCTATTCTGTGCACTCTATCCTTTCCAAGCACCATTCAGACAATGCTCTCAGCCATGTGGTCCTGTGTGGGGCCGCGAGTTGGACTCAGTGATTCTTGTGGATTCTTTCCAGCTCAGGATATTCTGTCATTCTGTGATTCTGTGGTCCTGTACTGGAGGTCACTGGGAAGCTTGTAACTCCGTGGAGTCTCCTCATTGGTCTGCATGGCTTTCTGTATCATTGCAATAACTTCTGCTTGTCATTTTTGCCCTTTATGGAACTGCCAAATCTCCCTGACTTTCCTTTTTATTTGGATTTGTTTTATACACAATTTCACTTGCCAATTATGGAAGTTTACAAGACTCTGCTTCCTTGAAGTCCACTGATCTTACTTTACTATTCTACTTATTTTTCTTAAAGTCTGTATAATTTCATTAGTTAACCAGTTTACCCCAGTAGTTCCTATTGAGCGGAATCATACCAAACCTGGGCTTACTTTATGCCATTAAGCTCCTGCCCACTATCCATCACTACATCAAACAGTGGGTTTCTGGACCTTGAGGAAAAAGACTTCATTTTTCTGTGAAATGCAATCACAGGAGAAAACAACTCTGTGACTACTGACAAACTTTGTGCAACTGCAGCAGACAATTCCTCCTCCCATCTGGCTGTGGGTCAGAATTTCATTACACCGCACCTCACTGCTTTTCTTTTGAAGCAAATAGAAGTAAAGAATTCTTTCATTTGTAAGACAAGAGTTTTGGTATGATGTATTCAAGTTAAGAAAGTAGCTATGAGCTTTATTGCAAGAAAAAAAGCAGAAGAAATTGCTGTATGAATAACAGGGAAATTATAAGAAAATAAAGGGAAAAGTAAATTCAGCAAAGGGACTGGAAGCAATAAAGCTGGAGTTTAGGAAGTGTGAAAAGTACAGCTGAAAGTTGTAAGAATAGTACATAAGGAATATTGAAGAAACAATGAAAGAAGTTAAAGATTATTAATGAAATAACTGCAAATTTAAGAGATATGCATATGTATGTATTTTAAATTTAGCTTGCTTTATTAGAAAAATTTGTCATAGGAAGCTATGGAATTTTACAGGTAGGCTTATTAGATATGTAAGCACAAGTATGTTCCTCTAAGTAAGTAAACTGGAAGTGAAGTACCTGACATGTTTGACTACGTTTTTCATCTGTTACCAAATTAAATGCCCAAGCTTGTGCTCCATCGCAGTAACTTCTGATGAATGACAACTAATCACTGCCCAGTCTAAGCCCAGAATTTTTGCTGCTAGCTTAGAGCAGCTCACACTCTTTCCCATAGCTCTGGATTTCTTTGCAGACATGCTGATTTATTCACTTGTTAGTATGTTTCAGATACCAGTATCTAGCTGCACATCTTTTAAAATAGCAGTGGGCATATATTGAACAGATATTAGCAGAGGAAGAAAGAACAGTTCTATTAAACTACATTTCTATAATCTTGGGAACGTTTGTGCTGAATATTTGGTGGAATCATTTTTCCATGTTAATGTTTGCTTTAAATAGAATTTATCATATACTTTGATGCTATTTTTAGATGTTCAAGAAGCCATGACCAGAAATCCATCCGTCTCAGGAGTTTTACAGAAAATCACCCCTTTTGTAAGTGTTTAGCTTGTTTTAGTTCAACTGTCCTGCAAACTGACCTGATGGCTTATTTTGTCCCTTTGATCATCTTTGTGGCCCTCCTCTGGACCTACTCCAACAGCTCCATGTCCTTGTGTTGGGGGCTTCAGAACTGGACACCAGGTGGGGTCACACGAGAGCAGAGCAGAGGGGCAGAATCACCTGCCTCATCCTGCTGGTCACGCTTCTCTTGGTGCAACCCAGGATACGGTTGGCCTTCTGGGCTGCAAGCACGCATTGCTGGCTCATGTTGAGTCTTTCGTCAATTTCATATACTTTATTAATTTACTTTTATATCCTTCAAATACTGTACTGGACAAATTGTTACAAAAAATATTAGAAAAAATGCTCTCAGAGTTTGAAACTAAAAAAAAAAAAAGAAAAGTTTTGAAGGCCACCAATTCAAAACAGCTGCCTGTTTTTAAAGTGGGGCTGTAAAAAGCACACAGAACTCACTGTTATTTCTGTGCTTCTGGGTCTTAGTAGATGTGAAATGGAACCTCAGTTTCACCTCCTCTGCCTCCTATCTTACAAATTTATGGCTAAACAAGCAAAAAAAAAAGTGTGTTTTTCAGCAATTAACATAGCTTAGTTGCCTTCATTGGACCTGTACTGAAGCATTTTTGAGCCCATAGGTATCTCTGGGGATTTTTTCAAAGCCTGTCCTACTTTAGAAAAAATGGCTGCTTTCCACACAACTGTATTTTCCTGTCTTGCAGTAGTCAGACTTGGATGGCTGATTTGTGACAAGGCTTTCTCCCACAAATTCGTCAGCTACATGACTGCAGGAATAAGATACAAACACTAAGTACTGCTCAGGCTGCCCAGTCTCCCGAAGTTCTCTGATGGATCTTTAAGAGCCTTCTTTCTCAACAAGTGTGTACGAGTGTAAAAGTACTTCAGCATTCAAACAGCTGTGTCTACCTGTAGATACAGAAGCAGTACTCAAGTACTGGCTTGGAACTATTGATGACGAGTGAACTTCTGCTGTGCAAGCTCCCAGCTGCAGAAAACGGGTAACTGAGATTTTATCTACTCTTATGCTATGAGAAGCAATGGAATTTTTCAGTTTTTTCTTCATTGTGAGGACCATCTTTTTCAGCTTAGTTTCAGAGCATCCAGATAAAGAATGGATGTTCATCTGAATAGCATTATGCCTTGTAAAGCCAGCATTTAAATCCAGAGGTTGGACAGTTGTTCATGTGTAATTGAAAACAGATCACGTAATATCATCAAAGGAGGTTTCTTGTTTTCTGTTTTTACATTTGTATTTCTCATCATTCTCCATTTTTATAGAGTATTTGGCAGTATATTTCCTCGTCCTTGGTGAATACTGCAGTAACCTCACAGCAGTACCAGAATACATCAGCTAGCAGCTGTGCAGGAAATACTGTTTTCAACAAGCTGCTCTGGGATATTGCAGCTTTAGTATTTCATCTGTATATTATTTGACTCTGTAAAATTAGGCACAGAATAAAGATGAATGCAGGAATTTAAATAATAAATGTTAATTGATTGGTAAGCATTTTAGGATAATTAAGTCTATTTTACTTTGAACTGCAATTTGAAGTACTGCATATTAAAAGAATGAAAATATTCTCATATTTTCAGCATTTGTATTGGTAGTATAAATTTCCTATAACCATAATTAAAAAAAGGGGAAAAAATTGCTACTAAGATTATGTGTAAACTATTCTCCTAATTACCTGGTGTTCTTTTTTTAAGATTTCCTAATATATTTTATTACAGCTGTAAGTGATAAATCGTCAAATTATTTGATTGTCAGTCAATAATGCCTAAAGTTTCACCTTTGCTCTTTATATTGGCGGCAGCATTGCAAATTGCTGTGAGCTGTCTGTTGCCCATATTCAGTAGGCACATGTGATGGCTCTCAAGCTGACTGTACCCTCAGCATCGTATTTCAGCAAAAGGATTTTTTTTGTTCTGTTTTCCTCACGTGCTTTGTTACACGTTACACAGTCTCTATGCTAGCAGAGTAACAAGCACCAAAAGCGGGGACAACAGACTAAGAGCTGAGGCGCATTCCTGTTCTTAACATACATAGATGGAGCCAAGTATGAATATATCCTGCATAAGGACATACAGATTCTAAGAACATGTCTAGGTGACCTTCTGCAGAGCTTGGTCCACTTGCAGTTATCTTTGTAAGTGGTTATTTTGGAGGGCAGTTCTGTTTTGGCACTCTTGGACTGGTAGATCGTACATCGGTCCCTTGATTTTAAGTTTACTTGTAGTGTGACTATTAACGCATCAACGGATTTGTCGTGTTTGCTGATAAACTTAAAGAATCACAGAATCATAGAATCACAAGGTTGGAAACGACCTACAAGATCATCCAGTCCAACCATCCTCCTACTACCATTGCCACCACAAGCACTAAGCCATATCTCGCAGTTCCTTATCCAGACGCCTCTTGAACACTGCCAGGGACGGCGACTCCACCACCTCCCTGGGCAGCCATTCCAGTGCCTGACCACTCTCTGAGAGAAAAAGCCTCACATCCAACCTAAATCTCCTCTGATACAACTTGTGGCCGTTTCCTCGGGTCCTGTTCATTGCCTGGGAGAAGAGGCCAAACCCCTCTTCACCACAGCCTCCCTTCAGGAAGTTGTAGAGAGCAATGAGGTCTCCCCTGAGCCTCCTCTTCTCCAGACTGAACATTCCCAGCTCCCTCAGCTGCTCCTCATAAGACTTGTGCTCCAGACCCCTCACCAGTTTTGTTGCCCTTCTTTGAACCCGCTCCAGGGCCTCAATGTCTTTCTTGTAGTGAGGGGCCCAAAACTGAACACAGCACTCGAGGTGCGTCCTCACCAGTGCTGAGTACAGGGGGATGATCACCTCCCTGCTCCTGCTGCCCACATTATTTCTAATGCAGGCCAGGATGCCGTTGGCCCTCTTGGCCCCCTGGGCACAGTGTTGGCTCATGTTCAGCCAAGCATCAACCAATACCCCCAGGTCCCTTTCCTCTTCACAGTCATCCAACCACTTGTCCCCAAGCCTTTAATGCTGCATGGGGTTGTTGTGGCTAAAGCGCAGGACCTGACACTTGGCCTTGTTGAACCTCATCCCGTTCACCTCAGCCCAGTGATCCCGCTTATCTAGATCCCTTTGAACTTGTCTGCATTGTTCCATCAGTTCTAGAACACAGGCGTTTTGTTAAGTCACTGGCATGTTACCTAAATCTGTGAAGTTTGTTAATTTTTAAGGAGCAGTAACTTTTTAACCTCCTCTCTTTTGCTCTACCTCTGCTGTTTCAGTGCAAAGCAAACATTGCAAGAGCTATAAAAAGTACACACAGTGAACAGAATCAGCCAACAGATCTAAGCTGCTAAGCAGCCGCAAGAAGCAGCAAAAGCACTTTACTGGTGCTCCGGATTTATAATTCCCTATCAGATGTCTGATTTTCCTTTTGTATCTATCCAGAAGGAACTGTGGGATTTGGGACTTGTTTCTGTCAGTAGATCCCCGAATGCTACTCAGTGTTATTCCTAACCTTTGTTAATGTGTATAGGAGATTCAGAGAGCTGTATTTCATTGGTGGGCACAGTACTGCAACCCCGCTGACGGAAGACGGTAGGAACTAAATGATCTTTAAGATCCCTTCCAACTGAAGCCATTCTGTGATTCTGTGGTACCACTGCAACCATGAAAACCTGCACTCAGAAGAACAATTCAGAAGAATTTCCCTGGATATATTTCACGTTCCCAGAAGAAGATAATCAAATAATATTTGGTGAAAATACTTTTTTTCAAACTTTATAATGCCCCATGATGACATGGGGAAAATCATCACATCAGTATCTTTAATTAGTGCTGCCATTGCTTAGGAGGGAACTAGTCCATAAAATGGAGATAAGAACCACTATGCCCTTCCTTACAACAGACAATTTTTCAAGCTGCCTCCTATTGAGTGATGTCAGCCAAAATTAAGTCTAGCTGCATGTGTAGAAATAGCAACAGAAATTTGACAACAAATGTTTATGGAAAAATTGGTTTTCTGTAAATAGCACTTTGAAGAATGGAATCCTGCTACCTTTCTCCTGTACCTGAGCATTGCAGTGAGTCAGGGGAGAAAATCTGACAGACATGAAAGGGGATGAATTCAATATGGACCTTCTTAAGATAAACTGTATTTAAACATCAAAACTGCTGAAAGTTGGTGTCCCTTTATGGTTGCCATTGTCATTTGTCCTGTCTCAGTGTCCAGAAGGGGAAGCTGGAGCCCATATGCCTAAAGGGTTGTGATGTGTGTTACTGCTTATTGGGCCTTTGGTGCTCAAGGACATGTCAAATTCCCCACTGAAGACATCTGTGTACCCTCTAAGCAAACAAACAAAGGCCTTCTGAGTTTGACTGTAGAATTGGTTTGCACTCTAAAAGCTAAGCCCTTACATCTCTGTTTGTATGCACTATACCGCAACATTCCAGCATGGTGAGGATTTAATATTTAAATAGTGAGGGAAAGTTTCCCCACAGAGATTAAGAAAGGGAAAGCAAATAATCCGAATACCAGAGACCATGGATCAAAACCAACCCTGCTAGTCCGCAGGCCAGAATGCCAGCTCAGCCAGGATCCTTCTGCTGTTAATCGGTTTAGGTGGCAAAAGCAGAGGCCATGCGTCAGCTTCCTCTCTTAATTACAGGGAAAGACTTGTCAAAAACAGGTGCCTGTATTTTCCTAGGAAAATCCTTTCAAGTAGGATAGTCGATTTAGGGTTACAGAGTTCTCCTCCAAGACGATAGCTTTGTTTCTTAGAGTGCTTTGATTCCTTTGGCAGTATTACAGTTTTTGTTTAGGTGTCTGAGCAGCGTGACTCTCAGAACCAAGGAATGTGCATTAAGTCAGCGAGCCCAGAGGCAGCTGCTGGATTCTGAGCACTTGGGAAGAGCCAACAAATCCTTTTCCTTCCATCAATCGATGATTACCCTTCAGACTGATATTTAAGGCTTTCTTTACATCGCACAGAATTACTTTAAAAAGCAGACTATTGTATTGATCAAGTATGAAGAAAAAGTAACTACGCTAAAATCAGTGAGGTTGGCTTGAACGTGAACATTAAAATTTGGGTACCTTAGATTTCTTCCTAAAACTCTTCACTCTGACTGTTATTTTCACTGCTTTATAAAGAAATTAGTCCATATTCTTTCTACAAACAAATTTTGGCATGAAAACGTACCAAAAAAAAAAAAAAACAAAAAAAAAACCAGAACAAAAATATGTCCTTAAAACAAGTTTAAATCCTCAAGTACTGTCTTTTGCTCTGAGGTGAAGTATACTTTAAGCTAAAGGCTGAAGTCCAACAGGTCACATTAAGTGACCACAGCAGAGATGAAGCTCAAAATTAATTGTCCATTATTAAGAGTGAACTTCAACATTTCACAGGAAGCTTCTCATTTTGGAAATAAATTTGCCACTTGACAGTCAGTTTCCCTCTAATGGCAGTGACTATGTTGAAAAGAAGTGTTTGGTAGCTGAGAATTTGCTCTATCAAATACCGTTTTTGTGCTCTTTGTATCTGTTCTAGTTTCTATGGAAATAAATAGGAGGCATTGCTTTCAGATCAACCTACGCCCTGTACTACAAATGCTACTGCCCAGGCACGCCTGGCTGTGACAAATCCTGATACCCACCAGGGATTTGTAGGGCACAAAAGCACCTGGCCAAAGTCTCCTTCTGCTCCACCTCCTACGCTGCACCCTCCAAAGCCCAGAAGAGGATGAGCATCCTGTGTATCTCCATGCCACCACCTGCTCCAGCACTTGCAGCTGGGTTCTGGAGTGGGAGGAGGCGACGGGTCTGAGCACTTTAACAGGGTGGGAAAGGCCTCTGGCTGCTGTAACTACACCCTGCTGGGACCAAGGGTGCCTCAAAATGTTTGAGACTAAAAGACACCATTGGAAGCTGCATTTACGTGACTGGTGCTGTTGAAGTCTGCAGAAAAAAAAAAAAAACAGAATGACAATGTGCATGAAGAGAAAGCAGAAAACTTCTGGGCAGGCTGGGTGCAGGGAGCAGCATTGAAAACGTGGCCGTCGGTATGTGGGAATAATTAGACCTGTTTGTCACTAAATGCACTGAAACACATCAATCTGCTCAAGCAAGTAGGCAAGAGGTTCCATATTCTGTAATCATTCTCATCATAATATTCATAATAGAGTGGTTCATAACGATTCCTGCTCTAAAATCATTACTTTTATATGAGAATTCACCCAGCATGAACATGACTCCATCTAACTAGAGATGACTCCACAATGCTTTTGGAGTTGTATTTCAAATTGTAGCTGCAGGATTCCTTCAATATTAAATAAAAATCTCAAGCCAGCAACAATGGTGGCAGTGATCCAGGTGACAGAAGTAACTGTGGGTGACAGAAATCTACATATAATCTCTCTATAATTGTATATATTAATTTTGTGTTTGTTTTGAAAAGGAAGGATTTGTTCTGCTTTAATATTTAATCTGCATTCAATAGTCATGCTCTTTCAGGGTGGCAGGATGAAGAATAGAAAAGAGCAGAGGAGTGGAGAGAATGAGAGGAAGGGGGGGGGGAGTGGGAGGGAAGGGAAGAAGAGGGGCAAATTGCCTTTCCTCCATTTTGCAGTGTCTGTTCATATTTAGTCTTTCCTACTGGTGTTGGAATGCGATGCTAGAAGATGCTGAATCTCTTTAATGCCTTACACTGTTAGATAAATGCACCAACAGCATGGACCATTGTCTGTTAGTTGATGGCCACTGAAGATCTGTGCCATTAAGCGAAGTGAAATATGTGAAAATATTACTTCACATTTAGCAAAGAGTTTTGGTCAAACAAAAAATAAATGAGAACATTTAAAATTCTCTTATGTAGAAGTCTATTTCCACACTTCTAGACAAGGTTTTGAAACTAAATTTAACTTAAGCAGATCAGCTGGAGGCTATGTGGAAATGTATAGTTTCAGGTCCATTTAAATCTTTTGGTCATGTTTTGTCAATGGAAATTATTTCCCCTGCTGACTTCTCAGATTAAAAGCAACAATTATTTGTGCTGCCTTCTCAAGAGATCTGAGTTTCTGTTCTTGCTGTAGGCAGAGGGTTGGGCACAGGAGAACACAGCCTTCAGAGATGATAGGGTCGGTCTGCTGGAGTTACTTTCCCATAGTTATTCACATTGCACCACTGACCACAGTATTTCTGGCCAGCCCATGCCCACAGTCCCCTTTGGAGACTCGGGCTGTAATTAGATGCACTGTACTGCTGTGGCAGTACCAGCAGTGCTCAGCAGCTGGGGCAGAACCATGTGGTTTCAGGCAGCAGGTGTCTGGAGGGAAGGACGGTACGCACACAGACCTTTTTCCATATTGCAGAACCAGGGAGGCAGACCCCAGGTTGCTCTGGCTGAACCTTTCCTTCCTGGACAGTGTTCTTGTAGCTTTAGTCCAATCAGAAACAAAAGGTGGTTTGGCTGACCAGAAAGATTGTATGTTTAGGGTAAGCATTTAACAGCCTGCGTTCAGTGGACATGAAGAGTGACACTGGGATTTCCTAGGCAACATGTAACCCAGTAACCATTACTAAGTCTTTCTTCTTTCCCTCGAGTTGTTAGAAGGCTGGATGAAAACGTGCACACCGTTATGTCCTTCGCACCTCTCCAAATTGCTGCACCATCTGGAGCCTGCGGTTAGGTCTCTCGCTGGTGGACTGAGCTCTCCAGAAGGGATCTCCTATCTGAAGCAGGGCCTGTGGGATGGCACTGTCTTCACACACAATATGCTTTTGCAGGCACAACTAAACCTTCCAGTTCAGTGATCTTATTACAAGTATGTGCTGTTGTTTCCTAGAGGGATGGATGTGTATATGACATGCATAAATAAATTCTTAGTTCTCAGTAGCTAGCGCTGCTTGTGACAGTGAGACAGATGATAACTTTTTTTCCTCTCCTCTTTAGATTCCAGGATGTGGCATGTGATTAATGCTTGCTTCTGTGCTGTTCTGCACAAATACCCTGCTGGAAGGGAGGGGGGGATCTGTCTTCATGTGAGGGGATTTTGTAGACCAAACATGGCCCAAGCCTGTTTGATAGCTCTCTCATAAATGAAACGATGACAATCCCCTTGTGACTAGGAAACATTCCAGAGCCAGGGTGTAGGGTTACACAATGGTACAGTGTCTTGCCCCTGATTTATAATTTGAGAAGCAGATTGCGTTCAGACAGAATGCGGGTTGAACAATGAAGTTTCTAGTCCTGATCTCATTAACAGAGATTTATACCAAGAGGCTATTGTATCTTGTTCTTGTGGTTTGCCATGCCAGCAAGCATTCATGAAGTTATTTAAAAAAAAAGAAAGCTTCTGTCACACAGTTGGGTCAGGCAGTTCTCAGGAAAATATCTAGTCAAATATAAAGTGGTCCTAACCTGCACTTACTGTGCTTACGTTCTGGCCTTAATGAGACTTGGCGTGATTACTGGATCAAATGTAACACTCAAGCTCATTCAATTTAAAGATTTGCAGACACAGCTTAAAACACCTTTTCACATATTTATATTGCTCCTCGGTTGAGTCACTCTAAGATGGCTTATTATTTGCAAAGCATGCATAGCCACCGAAAGAATTTTCTCCCTGTGCAGAAGACCCATTGCAGATAAACTGACAGCAACACCCGAGAGCTGCCACCCTGCCTGCAGTTCGCAGAGCCTCTGTGCTACAGGACACCAGCCTGGGGCCTGCACCAAGCCGACGTTCTGCATGCAGAAGAAGATGCCCCGCATGATGATTAGCGCACCAATATTGCTGCCAGGCAATTTGGCCTAAGCACAAGTGGAAAGAAAGCACAGATCCTGCTCTTTGTCGTTGCTTCAGCCCGGTCTGGCCATGGGTCAGGCAGCAGCTCAGGGCCTGCGGCCGCTCGGCTCCTCGGCAGGGCTGTACAGCACAGCGAGGGCCCGCACGGCTCCTGGGGATGAAAGCACGGTCTGGCTGGAGCTCAGGAGCCGCCACAGTGAGTAGGTGCCACCCAGCTGACAGCACGGCTCTGCCATCGTGCTGTGGAATGCAGGCAGTCTGTCGTTAGCAGGCACGCGGCTTCCCAGCTCCACCTGCAGAGCCCGCCGTGCTGCCGCGGTATAAATAGCTGGGTGCCGCCGCCGGCCTGTCCTTCACAGCGCTGACATTGGGAGCTGGAGGGCTCCTCCGAGCCGTGTCCTCCCCGACAGCTGACCCTCGTGGCAGACGCGCAGCCCCCAGACCCGGATTCTGTGGCCGGTTTACACGCGTTGGACAGCTGAGAGCCGATGAGCGCAGAAAAAAACAGCGGGTGAACCTTCAGGTGGCAGCCGGCTCCACATCGCAGCAAAGCGCTGCTCGCTGGCACCTCCTGCACGAGGAACGGCAGCCCGCTGTGCGCAGAGGAGTGGGGGGGCTGCTGTTGGGAATGCCGGCAGCTACACGTGTGGTACAGGCAGTTCCTGCTGTAAAAGGCTACGACAGCTGAGCCTGCACATGCTCAATCGACGACAGAGAACACTCTCACGTCCTGCTGTAAGGACCGTGGCTGGATCTGCCTTTTGGTCCCCTCTGCTTGACCTCCAACAACGGATCAGAAAAAAAATAGCACGGCATCCTCACAGTAAAATCCAGACCCCAGGATTCTTGTACAGAAGAGTGTTTGCTATTTTATTTTTTAAATAGGTTTTGAAGTGGTTTCGAGTTATCTCAGCTTCATATCATATCCCTTCGCTCTCTGCTGAGCCCAGGGAAATAGGAACATCTTGCTCACTTTTTCTGTGCTGTTCATTGTTTTGCAAGCTTTTTCCAAAAGAGTTCAGACTGTACTGCAATAGCAGCATTTCTATCTTGCTAATGACTTGTCGCTGAATGCCAGACAGCCCAAATATGGAATAATCAGGACAGCAGCGGATGACATTTTCTAGGCAATATGTGAATGATAAGATTTAACTAACCGTGGCAGTCTTCAGCTTAATCCCCACCTTTCTTCCTTTGGTGTTAAGTGACAGGAAAATGCCCAGTGTTCTTTCTCTTTTCCCCTCCTTTCTTTATCTCACAGCCACACTTCCCATAAATCTTATTTCCCATCAAGGAAGTTTCTGTTTTACGGCTTTCCTATCCAAGTGCAGTTTTTTCCAGCATTTTATGCCTCTGTTAGTACAAAAATCTGGAAGAGACAACCCAGGGTGTTTGTTCTAGTCCAGCTATGAAAGCTCTGTCACAGTGCCACAATCCCACAAGGCAATGCTTGAAGCAATTAATCCTTTGTTAAACCTTTGCAAGCAAAGCCATTTTCAGCTGCCCTCTGTGTTTCCCTTCTTGGAAACCTTTCTCAGTGCCTTTCATACCTTCCCACTGCAGTACCTCCAGCAGCATCACCCAGTCCTTCTTCCAGAATCTGAGGACCCAGACCAGGAGCGGAGTCCCTCCAATTTGAAATTGAACTCCATATGGGAGATTCTGAAATCCTACTTTGTATTCACATACTCCATCAAAATGAGCAAAGAGCTGTGTGCTGGAATCCATGCACTTTGATTTTGAAAAACATGAACATGACAGAAAGAATCCTATTGGTAACAGCAAATCACAATCAGAAAGGTTTGTGGCAAACTCACTGCCGGAGAAGTAGCTCCAATCACTGAACCCTGACACCAAAGGCACTCCCTCCCCAGCCCTGGCCTTGCTCTGACTTGTTCTCCACGTTACCTGCGTCCCTTAGATGTGCTTTAAGGGTGCCGTATTTTTCGGAGCACATACTCAGAGACATGTAGGTGTGTGCTCACAAAGCCCTTGCACCCAGGACTGATTCAAGGCATTTCTGTGCATGAGCAGGAATCACACTTTGGGCGTGAAGTAGGCACTGGGCTATTGCACTGGGCTTATTTATCCACTTAGACACGTGAATTTTCCTGTAAATTAATATCCTTCAGGGATCTAATAAGTATTATTCCTCTATTCACTCCATATATGAACAGTCATAGCAGTTGTGCTGTCTCCCCACAGATGTTATCTCGGTGAACCAGGACACAGAAGCAGAATAGAAGCCTTCTTTCCAGCCTTGCTAAGGTTACATGCTACTCTGTCCAGCTATCTCCAGAGTCTTCCTTTGCCATGGTCCAACTGCGCAGATTAGTCCTGCCAACGCCCCGTTTGGTCCCTTGCTCACAAGCTCTGGTAAATCCTCTTGGGCCACACAGGGACTTACAGCCCTCTTCTGTCCATCCTTCCCATCTCTGGGGTCCTGTGTCCCCATGGAGGACGCACAGCCTGTCCTTGCTCAGCTGCACATGCAGCCCAGGACACATAACTCAGTGCTTGGGGCTTGGAATGGAGGTGCCTTGGGGCTCTGAATCACAAGCCTTGCCATGGGAAACACTGGAAATAAAATGTGTTTTAGCAGTGCTGTCTGCTTAGCTATCCTCAAGTGATATCAGATGGGATATTCAGAAAAGAGATAACAGGACAAAAACAAAAACAAAAAAAACCAACAACAAAATGCACACTTGCAAAAGGAATGCTTGCAGTACCCACCCACCTTGCCTTCTTTACAGGGACCCAGCAGCTGCTTCATCCTTCTGGCCTCCAGTGACAGGAAAGGAGAGACTTGGCACTGCAAGGAGCAATGCACAAAGACCCCTCCCAGCTGTGAGCCTGCACCCAGCACTGTGTATCAAGAGTGTGGCTACACAGATTAATATCTTGAGGATTTCCGATTGCGGTTAGAATAAGCTTTTGTTTTTAGTTAAGGCCTATGCCTTTTGTTGTTAGTTTTTTTTCCTCTCTCTCTTTATTGTCTTTAAATCCATTGCCACATCAGTGCCTAGGGTGAATGGCTACAGGGCAGAGACTTCTGGCCCTAAGCTCAAGCAGGCAGGGGTGGAAGAGGAGGAAGAGGAGTTGCAAACTGAGCTCAGGACAGGCAGCATTGCTCCCAGGAGACCCTGCAGCAAGGTGCAGAGTTTGCTTGAAGCCATTTTTAATTGGCACTTTGGACACAAATTGTAATTTAAACAACCAGATCTACTGGCATCCAGCACAGCTGTGGGCTCACCGTATTACTTTGTTCACCACGTAGGGTCCAATGAAACTGTCCTTCATGCACTCTAGCTTGAGGGGTTATACTGCCCCTAGCTTTATGCTTCTTTTCACTGTCATTTAGAGCAGATCCAGTCTCCTGTTTTCTCTCACCTGGTTCCTGAGAATGGCTACAGCATACATACTGCTTGAGATATTCAGTAGAAATGTAATTGCATTGTTTTGCATTACAGCAGCACAAATGAGAACACCACCGGGACAAATTTTGCCTGGAAAAAAAAGTTACTCCAAAGGTATTTAAAGAGTGGCTCATTTCCATTCTTGACTCAAAAAAAAACCAAAAACCATCAAGACCAATTTGGAGTTGTTTTGCTTCTGCCACTCGTGAAACAACAGAAATCCCGCACAGAGGAAAGCCCCCGTGGTTCACTTACAACCCAACAGAGAACAGCGGGAAGGAACACCGGCACCACCTCTCTGCAGAGGGTCTCCAGGTATATTTTCTGAGTTTCCACCTGCGCTCAGTTATTCCAACAAGAACAGTAAATGCTCAGATGCTTTTGCCTCTGTTTGCAAGCGGCCTTTTCAGATCGTGACATTTACGCAAACAGGCCGCTCAGCAAAGGGCTTTGCCCACTCTCTGTTCTTCATATCAAGGATTTCTAAAAGAAACGATACGCAGGGTAAGGTCTGTTACTTTGGGAGGGAGGAAGGAGATTACTGGGAGTCACTAAATCCAAGTAGACATTTGTTAAGTATGATTACATTCTAGAACAAATCTAGTGTAATAGATCAGATGCCATTTGGGGAATCAGGTGTCACAAGCAACTCAATGCTGATAACTCAGAATGCATTCATGCATTCACAGACTTTCAAAATGCTGAGAATCTAAGACTCCACAGGGAGGGAGAGCATTATAGGAGCTATTTTGCTACACTCTTATTTTATAAATATGTATCTTTAACCGGCACAATCCAAAATCACTCCCTTGCACCTGTAAAGAATCTGGCCTTGACTTTGGTACCTGTCATATACACATAGAGTTTTTTGCTTTGATACAGTTTAATTTGTAGGTATTCGTGTGGAGCCAGGAGTTGGACTTGATGGTCCTTGTGGGTCCCCTCCAACTCAGATGTTCTATGATTATGTGACACTTCATAATACTGTCATGTATAAACTATTAAATCATTCGTGTGTTCAGCCAGATGACCTTTCATGGTCCCTTCCAATTCCAGCAATTCCATGGTTACATGTAGCTAATAATACAGCTACAGACTTATTTTTGTACTGATGTTCTCTACAAAATGAGGAGCAAAACAAAGCACCCTAGAGTTTTGTGGTGAGATTACTTTTCTTTGGAATGTAAAAGCCAGAAGATGCTGCAGCAAAGTGCCACCAGCCTGTATGGAGCAATTTCATTCGTGATACTGATAGAAATCCAAATTCAAGACAAAATACATTGCCAAGAAATCATTAAATTACATGCTTGTTGTTTGTTTTTCCATTTGGAAGTAGAGAGGTGGAATAAAGTATTCAATATACTGAAAGGAATATTTTTTGACAGTATTATAACAGTTTAAGGCTTTAAAAGGTAGTTTCAGAAGTATTTAGTGACATCTGAAGGGACAGGGTAAAAAGTTCCCATTTATTTTGATGGAAATAGGGTGTCCACATTTTTCTGAAAGATGTGAAATCTCACGTATGATTATAAACCAAGTACAAACACAGCATCTGAACAGTGCTTTTCCTTTAAGGGAGCAATAAACGTATAGAACAGAATGCAGCAGATCAAGGTGAATCCAAAGGAAATACACACTGTTCAGTTCCTCAGTACTGAAGTGAAAATCCTTTGCAGAACTCTCATAGAAGGGGCTTTATAAAACAAAACAATTCTTAAATCTCTGAGGATTTTCCCTGTCAAAATTCTCTTTCCAAGTTTTGCAGCTGCCAGACTTCCCCTGAGAGCTGCCTGTGACTACACAACTTTGGGGCACACCACCCTGACCAGTCCTATCAATATAGCTTGGCACGACTTGTAACATCTGGCCCATAATTAATACAGCATTTTAAAATCCTTCAGGAACTATTAAACACATTAAACACAAGATATATTAAACTTAATGAGCGGAAAAGTGTTTTTATGTGGAAGAGAAAAACTGAAGAGTTAAGGATGATGGAGTTACTAACGTACTTTAAAAAGCAGGAGCGCTATATTTCACATCTCTTCCTGCTCCTCAGATCTCTTTTGTCATTAAATAAGACAGCACTCACACATTAGCAAGCCGGGTATCAGATGGCCCTTTTGTGCTTGTTCATTTCCTATAAGGAATGTAAGTATTGCGGCCGCTCATGTTTCCTTTGGCAGCTGAGTGGCTGGAGGTTCAGCATGCTGTAGATCTGCAGCCATGGCAGAGGCACAGTCCCACCAGGTCTGCGCCCACTTGTTTGCCATGTGCTGAGCAAGGAGAGCCCAAGCTGCCCCCAGGGGCACCGCGTGTCACTTTCATCCCTGTGAGATCTGTACCCCCGCCCTCCATTGCCGGGCCAACATGGCGGGGCTGGACGCAAGCTGAGAGCTGCCCTGTGGTGTGCTGTGTAGTGATTTATTTAGAAAGTTGGAAGAAAATGTTGAAAAACAGACTGAGGAATTAGAAGTTTCATATGGCTCTTACAGATGTGTAGAAATGGTGTGGCTGAGGATTGCCCCGCTTCCTTTGCAACTACTGGAGAGAAATGGGCACTTCTAAGGCACAGTTCATCTGCCCCTGAGGTCTGTATCTAAAACAGGTCCAGGGAATCGGTACCTAAGGCTGTCTGTTCATTTCTAATGACTTGAAAGAGACTGGCTCAGGTATAAGCACTGTGTAGATGTTTGAAGGTAGATAGCATGAATGCCACTGCAGGCCAGACCCAGAATAGGTCTACTGACTTCTGTTTTTCATTTGGCATACTGTGGGGTTTTTTGTTTGTTTGTTTGTTTGCTTTTCCATTAGATTTCAAGCCTAGATTGCTGAAGTTAGCTGCTGAAGTTAGCTACAAGGGGATGACTTGATTATCACCAGTGTTTCCTGCAGCATATTCTGACTAAACTGCTCATGTCCCTACAGGTATGACTTCACTTGCAGTGAATACTCCTTTATTCAAGTAACTGGAAATCAGTGTTTCTACAAGTAAATTAAAAAAGCGTGCTTCCAAACCTAAACTGAGGCTGAAATCTCTGCATCTGAATTCCTAAAATGTTTGGTGCCACTGGTACTCTTGGTGTACACCTTCAGCTGTATTTTCAGTATTGTCCCACACTGTGAACATATCTGGGGAAGAGAATATATTTCTTTAGCAAGCTCAAACTTGCTAAAACTGGAGTGGAATTTCAATATTACACCTTTGCATTTTCTAGGCTCAGTCTTTCAAGGCAGAATGTTCAATGTTATTTAAGTTTCACAGTTCAATCTGACCAACTCTACTATGAAGTTCTGAGTTGCTCTAGATGGAAGGTTTAGCACAGGAAAAGAGCTATTTCAAATGTAGCAAACAAAAGATACACCTGTATCATGGTGGTGAGTCCTTGTTGTGCCCAAATCTTCTCTTTGGAATGTCCACACTGCTTGTTACTTCACCCTCATGCTTCACTCTGGAGCAAGTTCAGTTATTTTGGTCTGGGAAGCAGCAGTTATAGATGGTGTATGCTGGTGTCCCATCCCACATGGCATGAAATACAGGCCAAATGTGACTCACATCAGATTTGGCTCCGTAGAGATGGGAGGTGGGTGTGTCTGTGTGCATGCATACGCGCAGAAGTGGAACGCAGCCCTTGGATAAATCCTCCTGGGCCACATAAGGACTTACAGCCTTCATCTGTCCATCTTTCCATCGTTTTCCAATCACCAAGGTATGCTGTGATCCTGGGAATAAGTGCTGCAGTGGAGTTCATCCCGATCCATAATTGCTGTGACCATGATCTGGAGAAGCAGTTCTCAGTTTTGCTTCATAGATGTGAAGCGAGGAACCCTCTTTCTACAGTTACTCATGTGGAATCACACATCTAAAGGGTTCATCATCAATACTGCTTGCTTGTGCTTAAGTTTTCAGCAACCAGATATTTCTTTTCTTTGGTACGTATCTATACTACTGAATGAACGAGGACCAAGTAATGAACTCAGACATTCCCACTTACTGTCCCATTCCTTAACAGTTAGTGCTCTCCTTCACTCTGTTTTGGGACACTCTAGTTTTCATTAGATGTCAGTTCTAGAGGGAGTTGACCCTGCTGAGTATGGCCACAAGCCAGTCAGAGCTATTCAGCCCCAAGGCTTGAATCAACTCAGCAGAATAAACACAGCCAAACGGTCTGTGTGTTCAATGAGATGAAAAAGAGCAAACAATTCTGATTCCATTTAACACCGATTTAGGGCTCCTAATGCTGCCTTCCCCACAGATGACTGCTGTATTGTCTAGCTGAGGGCTTTTGTCCAAAGACAGGACAAGAGCCTGAGAACACTGTCTGTCCTGATAATGTTACAGGAAGAGTTCAGGTTTACAAGCAATGCTTCTCTAGCAGGTATTCAACATGTTAATATTGGCAAAATAAAAGTCTGGAATGAGAAAGACGTTCAGATCCCAGAAAGAGCATTCACTTTGATTTTATATTTATTTCTGACCAGGAGGAAAGAGCTTGCCAACCATGCTTACTGCATAATGAATGGGAGTAAGTTAACTTTGACTACGTCTGCAGTTTCCTGCAGGGACTAGATGTCAGTGCATTTGAAGATACATTTTTTTGAACACTTCTATAAAAGGGTCATCTCACACAACTAATGTGATCTTCAGTACTTCCAACTTCATAAAAGTTACCTTACAGCCCGATGATACGCCAGCTTTGCAGGTCACAGGACTACTGATCTGGTTTATATGAGGACATAGATATAAAATACAAGAATATAAAATATAGCTGTAAAAACTGCTTCCTAAGATTCATTGTTTATGCCTTGAAAGCCTTGCTATTCATTCACTAATAGTGAATGTATGTTATAAATCTAACTTTAAAAAGTACGTTCCGAAAAATTATATATTGAGATTGAAAATTTAATTACCCACCAACAAGATGTATCTGCATACAAAGATATTCACAAGTGAATAAATGAAAGGCAGAGCTCCAATAACTGTAGTGGCAATAGCATCTGAAACATTTTCAGGGACCTAAAATGGAGAAGATAAATGGTTAGAAAGGAAAGAAGAAAGAAAAACGAAAAAAGAAAAGAGAAAAAAAGACTACACCAAAAGAAACGAATAACAGCAACAAACACCATGTTAACAGTGCTTGTTCGTGAATTAACTTACATTTACCTTTCAAGAAAAAAAAAGTTGTGTTAGAAAAATCTTTCAGAAAAATCTTGGTATCTCTTTGCACTCATGGAATAGAAGAATGCATGTTTGCATTACAAGCTTTCTAGAAAATTAAATAATATTGTCTAAAATGTATGGATATCTCCTGATAGAATTATAAAGCATAAGATTTTGTACCATCATGTTTACATTTAAAAGACAATTTAGTACACTCTGAAGGAAGGTAAGGGTTTATTAGGAGCACCTTATCATTTCAGTTGCTGTGTCCTGGCTAACACAGCTCCTTCAGATTACCAATGCTTTTAGTGTATGCGCATGTCTGGCACCACTCTGGTTTTTGGCAAGGGTCTCTTGGTCTGTCGTATGAATAATTTCTCCAAATGCTGTTTCCTTAATTTTTTTTTTTTCCCAAAATGTTCCTAATACCCAAACATTTACCACTCTAGTCTAAATAATCTTCAACTGAACTACAACAGGATTAGGAGGACAACTGAAACTTCAGAGAAATGGCAGTGATCCTGCTGCCCTCTCTGGGAGCCACGCTGGGCACTTCATAAGGAACAGAGCTCACATCCTTCTGCTGGGACTTTTGGTTTTGGTAAGTTTCTAAGTTGAAACCTTTATCAATCACTTCACAGAATTGTAGAATCATAGCATGGCCTGGGTTGGAAGGGACCTCAAGGGTCATCAAGCTCCAACCCTCCTGCTGCATGCAGGGTTACCAACCTCCACTTCTTAGATTAAGCTTTAGCAATGAGAATTTCAACGCAGAAATTGAAATACAGACCACAGTAATAACAGCAGATTATCCATTCTTCACCATGTCAGCTGAACAGGAAGGACAATCCTGTCTTTTTTGCAGGGGAAGGAACTGATTGGTTTCTACCAATTTTCATACAATTGAGCCTGGCTCAATTGTACTTGTTATTATTCCAAGTGGAAGTCATATATACTGGAAACACTTTAAGAAAGATTTGCATATAATTTTATTCAAATGATACCGTACAGAATAACAAACAAGGGAGACTCACCTAGCCTGTATCTTAGAATGAGTTTGTCATTTCCTTATCAAGACAGCAATGCCTCAGTAACCGAGCCATAGTTACTTATTTGAAAGGCTATGAGGAAGGTCATTTCTTTTATATCGATTCTTTCAAAATGGAGTCAAAGGGAGGGTGGGATTCATGCTGCCATACTGACTGCACGGAACAATTTGAAGGATCCAAGGAACAAAGGAGAGGGAAGCACCATGTGGGGAAGACAATGTAAGGACAGATTCCGAAAGAAATGTGTACATCTGCCTAACATACAATCCTGTATGTATAAACACTGTGGATCTGCAGCCCTTTTGTTAATTTGTTTTGCAGGTATAAATTTATTCTCAGCAGATAAATTAATGAAGCAAAACCAGCGTACGTATCCTCTTATCTGATTGGCATCTGCAGACAACGTGGTGAGCTCTCTCATTTGTTTTCTTTCCATAGGACATGCACAAGATTTAGGCCACGCATTTCACATCTGTAAGTCAGAGAGACACACTCCTTGCACACTTGGACCTGCCTCTGGGCAGAGGAATAGTTTCATTCAGCATGGTTTCTGAGGCGTGCTACTACCATGAGACCACTATTTAACACTGCATAGCAAATCAAGTTGCAGCTTGGAATAGAAAACTGGGAAAAAAAACACCAACTGTTCCAGGAGGATGAGCCTGTAAAGGTAATGTAGCAATCACATTCTCTGATATGTTGTTTTATTCTGTTGTATAAGAGGTTTTCGGTAAGCCAGCTTTTATTAGATAATTCCAATTTGTACAAACCAAGATCAACTTCAACAACACTCACGCAGAGTTCTGATTAAAAACCCTCCTAATTTCCTGCAACCAAGAAAACACTGCTTGGCAGGACAATCGGGAACTTGGGCTTTTATGGCCTGTCAATTCAAAACAGATCTATTGTGAAGATAGATCTGGGTTTCTAGACTCTATATTGTGGTTCCCACAGCCTAAACTTTCTAACTCTAATGAGGACTTCACCCTGACACTAAGGATCAAGTCTGGACACTTGGTGATCCCCAGCATAAGCTGTGGAACCCAGGCTTTAGACTTTCAGTTCTTCACTGGGAGACTCCATGGAATTTTCCTGATTACTAGAAAATTTGTGCAACCCTAGCAGCAAAGGGCCAAATTCATCCAATAGAGCAGATGTAGGCACACAATTCCCAGAAGTCCAAGTAGAATCACAGAATTGTAAGGATTGGAAGGGACCTCAGGAGTTCATCCAGTGCAACCCACTGCTAAAGCAGGTTCCCTACAGTAGGTTACACAAGAAAGCATCCAGGGAGTTTTGAATGGGGGACACCACAACCTCCCTGGGCAGCTTGTTCCACCCTCAAATTTAAGAAGTTTTTCCTCATATTCAGAGGGAACTTCCTGTGTTCCGGTTTGTGCCCATTGCCCCTGGCCCTGTCTCTGCATAGCACTGAAAACAGCCTGCCCCAAAAATGGCTACTTTTTCCTGCAAAATGCAGTCCATAGAATGTTTCTTCTGTGGGAAATGTAGGAATGTCAAGATTTTGTTCTAACTAGGTGATGGTTCTGTTTTGACAACAGCACTGTTTCCTAAATTGGCCCTATACTTGTTGACTTCAGGCTGTGCTACCCTAATGCATCCAAAATAGATATCCTTGAAAGGTTGCCCTGGCTCTTCAATTAGTCCTGATTGCTACAGCCTGTCTCCTAAGTTGTGTAGAATAACAAGAAGCTTTTGCTTCAGACATTTACATGGGTGCCAGTCTGTTCCCAAGTGTTTATTAACCATAGATTCCTAGACATATTTGCCTGTCCTGGGGTTGGATTTGGAGAGGTGAACAAGGACAGTCACAGCGCCTGATGAAACTCATTATTGCCAGCTCTGGCAGAATCTTAATGTCACTTGTTGCAGATTAATTTCCACACAGTATCTCTCATCCTCCCCCTTTTTCATGACATAAGGTACTTGGCATTACCTTTGAAAAAAATGTCTCAGTAGATATTCTGCTGGTTATTCTGGAAGTCATAAATGTGGAGGAAAATAGCAAAATACTTGGAACATTTCACAAGAAAATAAAGATTTGTCCTCCCTCCAAAGGTGGGGGGTTGTATTTTCTTTGTTCCAATGGACAAGCCTACATCAACCTTAGTCTTGACTTTGTGGAATAGTTAATTACCTGTTGTACACTTAAATATGATCAAGATCCACTGCACTGAGCTTTCTGTGTCATTCAGTAAGTTCTCTTCGCAGACAGAATCTCCAACAAACCAAGACAGCCAGAGTCTGCACTGCCCTTACCCTTTCATCTGTGAAGGTAAAGCTGGACTTTACCCATAGGTGAAATACATAATTCCACCCCTTTTATAAATTCCAGATCAGAGAGCAGTATAGCACTCATCTCCATCAGTGTTGCTGTTACAATTGTCTCTCTTTGAATAAAAGTGTAATACTTGTTGGGCTGAAGAGCATAGGAATCAATCTAAAATTAGTGGTCAGAATATTCAACTGAAATCAGGCAGACTTCAGTGCAAAGGCACATCTGAGCTCTCATAACTCGTGAAATTTCTCCTTTTGTCAGTTGCTGTTTTAAGTAGTTTAGACATTTTGGGGGGGGCGGGAGATTCTCTGTAACTGCTTTTATTTTGCAGTGATAGACCAGACATGTAACCAAGAATCTGGATCTTGATGGGCATCTCAGCCCAACAATGCTACCTCCTATGTCCTTTGTGGGTCTAATGCTAGATGGTCACACTGGAAACTGACTTCAGTTCTCCAAAGCTCCTAAGATGCAGTTCATAGCGAAGCCTGTCTTTCTCTCTCCTTCCTATAAAGAACAGAATAGAATAGATTTCCTCACACCATCAGAAACAATAGCAAGAAAAAAAAAGTCTGCATGGGAATTTAGACTAAATACCTTAAAATAAAACCCCAAGCATAAGGCATTTTATAAAGGTCAAAGAACAAATACTGCAGTTCAGCAAAGACCTAACCATTTTAGTAAACAGAACTGAAAACAGAGCAGTTTCTCCACCCTCCCAAGCCTGTTTGAGGCTTTAGAGTGCCAGCTTCTAGGTTAAGTAAGATTCATGATTATGCAATGAAGGATGTTCATCAGACTGAGTGGAAGATGACATTTGGGTACCTTATTTTATAATGCTTTCTAAACTTTGTTTGAACAGTATAAACAGTAGACAAAGGAAACTGGATTTTGCAATAAAAGCTATTTTTATGAAAGCAAAACAGTCACATGACCTCTTACCCAGCTTTTAAAAGAGCAATAGAACTTGCTTTGCTTGCCAGCCCTGAAAAAGACTGAATTTAATGTCAAAGACAGAGGTCTTGTTAGGCTACAGTGCTACATTCCAAATCTTACGTGTTTATAGCTTTCCCCATTGCCATAACTCCACCCTCTTGAGAAAAAAATAAAATGCTTAACCCTTCATAGATTTGACTTTTATTGTATATGAGACACCTCTGATTCCTCACTAGGTAAATTTTTCAAAGCAAAGAGCTTGCATACATGAGACACATTTGTGAACACTGAGCTCACACTGAACTGGACAGAAATCCAGGTCCCTTTGGGTACTTAGGCATGCTGATCTCAAACCATCCAAGCCAAACTACACTGAGATTTGTCATTGTGTACCTCTGTGCCCCCAGTGTAAAAGCAATATTGTAGGCAAGCTCTTGATTTCAACATGATGATGATTTCAATATGATTTCGACATATATTGATTTATCCTGTCACAAAAAATATATTTTTTTCTAAACATATCCCACTGGAAAACCACACTCATTTTCCTTTTGAAATGAAGCTTTCCTTTTTCCCCATTGAAACGTTTCATAAGCTCCTCAAATGCAGTGCCACTCCATGTTACCCCTTCAGTGCCAACTGAATTTCATATTTGATAATGCAAAAACTGAACCCGTAAAAATTCCCATTCAACAGAAAGCCAATGATTTTCACTGTAAATAATGTGACAAAATAACTAGCAAATGAGTACACAACACTAATGTTCTTATAGCTCATTTTAATTTCAGTAGTCAAATATAACAAGTGCAAAAAGAATCTTCTTCTATCTGATAAAAATAGTACTATCAAATATAGTCCCTTTCAGGGAAGAAAAAAAGTGGTGAAAAAGATAGTGGCTGTATTTCTGCTCCCTGTTATTAATGAAGCCAACAACTGCCTGAATTTGGTATGTGTAGTGAAGAGCTGTCAAACACACAGGCTGCAGTGCAAAAAGTGGCACAGGATGCAAAGATTCCTGAGGGTGAGTGAGGGGAGAAGGGACCAAGTAACCCACGCTGTGGTACGCCTTGCCAGCTGTGGGAGGGAGCGAGTGCAGTGACAGGATCAGGGACCATGCAGAGAGCCACTACTGCTTGTAGGTAAGGCAGGGCGGGCCTGAGCTAAGTGAGATGTGCAGAACACTGGTTAGGGAATGGAATAGTCTCCTGCTCTTCACCCACGGTACAAGAGGAGAATATGGCTACAGAGCTGAGAGGAAAATTAAATACCTTTGCAGTAGGAGGTACTGTTTTATTTCAGCCACTCAGCCAGCTGAAATCCCTGAACCTTAACTTTAGGGTGTTTGGTGATTACATGTATGAAACATGCACATTAGGCATCCATGGTATCATCTGATCAATACATCTCAAGTATTGAGTTCAGGATGTTTTTTAGCTCACCATTTGATAAACATTTTGTCAACTAAATAAGCTTGTAAACCATAAAGACAGTACTGATTTGAAACTCAATTCAGTCACCTACACATGGACATCTAGTTCCTTCTGAGGCAAAGTAGTTTCCTTTTATGGAACTGGCAGATCGATTAAGACTCAGCCCTCAGCTGCCCTTCCAGGAAACTAGAAAAGAAATATCTGGGGCAGTCTGAAAGATTTCCTGAGCATCTGAAATATCTCTTTGTGTAATTAAATTGAGATTTTTACCTCCCTAGATGATAATGGAAGCTTTGCCAACCTCAAAATATTTACAGACACTTCAAGTGACATCTCTAATGATGACATCTTCAAGTCTCAGCTCTCATCTGTAGGTCTAGAGTAATTTGAAATGCCCTCCCTACCTCCAGCCACGAGATTGGAAGAGCTCAAGTTTCCTATCAGTCTTGTATCATACTTGACAGCCCAATGAAGATGTTTCAGTTCCTTGAGGAATCAAGCAACTGAGTAAAGCCTCCAGCATCCAAAACTTCAGTTACTCCTACAGATAACAAAAATCTAGTCGGGATCAATAAGAAAAATTCAGTGCAGTATTGCTAAAGAATTTGCATGTCTAAATCCAAAATCACTTCAACAATTCTCATTAGCCAAGCAGTCACTGGATAAAAGCACTAATGTTTGGCACTTGGGCAGACCCCCGAGTTGTCCCCTCCCTGCTAAGAGCCCTAACCAAGAAGTTACAGACAAATTCACGTTTGTGTTTTATAACAACTACAGTAAAACATTATTTTCTATATGTGAAATAGTTTCTGAAATACAATTATCCAGATCCATTGTAATCTTTTATATGTAAACTTGATCTGAAAACTATGTATGCAAGCACTATTATTGTCTTGTATATCTAGAAGAATGGGGATATAACAGCGAATTCTCAAAGCACTGGATGAATTTGAAACTGGGCATCCCAGTTTGTGCCTGTGTATACGAACAATTTACGCCCTGCTTGAAAAGGGGAACAGCAGCTCAGTAACCCTTTTCTCTTCTGCTATTTTTAAATGAAACTGTAAACCATATCTAATTTAGAAAAAAAAGGTGTGTAGACACCAGCCACACCAGCCATCGGGGTGAGCAGTAAGGAAGTAAATTGCCAAGGCAGTAAATCAGTTGTAAAAGAGGGATGAGACTTTAGTGCATCAATGCTCTCTGTTTCCTCTTTGGTTTTGGGAATCTTCTGTTCCTTAGATAGGCCTGGATGGTGTCACACACACCATCTTGAGTTTTCTGGGCCACACTCTAATTCCTATGATGCATCTTCAGGCATCTCACATTTCTTTTTCAAGGATCAAAAAAATTTTAGGTATTGCAATGCCTGTTGCTTTGATGCCTAAACTCAGCTGTGGTATTTAGCCTCATATGTCTTCTTTTATTACTTATCTCTAAGCACTTTTTATGAGGCAAATTGTAAATTTTCTATTTTGGGACTTCTTTTTGAATTAAGACTCATAACAAGCTGCACTGCATGTATAAAGCAATACATCACAAGTCCTCTCAAAGAAGAAATATTCATGGAGAAGTCACTTAAATACAGTGTTGATTAAACCAAACAGGTAACATGGACAAATCTAGAATGAACACAACTGTCTCTTCACCCTGTCCTGCGTGTCAGGCAGCAGCAGGAGCAGGCAGCTGTGTAAAGGGGGATGAGCTGAGGGTGGAGGCCTCCCAGCACTGCCCAGTCACACAGCACCCCAACTAGCACAGCAAAGCCAGTTCAGTGGCAGTGACCATATTCAGCCATGAGTTCAGATCACCAGACAAGTCCATAGCGATGAGATAGGTTGAGTCTGAGGTCAGTCTCAGGACGGGTGATGTTCACAAGCGTATGGTCCATGCAGATCCAGCAAGGAGAAAGGGCAGGAGCCGGACCAAGAGGATTAGGATCCCACTGAGACACCTCACAGCTTTGATTCACTCAGCTCTTCTGGAAGCTATCTGACCCAAGGTCACTGCAGAGCTGGCCCTGAGTGCCAGCAGGCACACTGATGGGGCAAAGCATTGGCCAAGTCTCCTAAGGGCCTCCCCTCAGGGCCTGGACACTGCAATCCAGAAATAACACCAGTTCTAGTAGCTGAGGTACTTCAGAGTTAAGAGCTGTGAGATTGGACCTTCTCATGCTGAGAAGTGCTAAAAAGCAGATCTCCCTCTTTCTGGGTAGGAGCTCTGGTCACATCATATGAAAGTGGCCACCCTGAGCTCTTTGGTTGCGCTCTAGAAGAAAACTGTGGCAGTAACCTACAGGCAGAGGTGCTGGTGCCTCCCTTTGTCTGAGGATCCAGAGCCTGTCTCTGGAAGGAACAGGGACTCCTGCCTTGCAGCCTTGCCTTACTAAGGGCAGCAGTTGGGATGAGAGTAGAGAATAGGGGGAATTCAGGCACGCCATAATCTTTGCTATTTGCTATCTTACAGATATTTTTAGCCGTTTTCACTGGTATTCTGTCTCTTTCGTGAACATGTGATTCTGGAGTTTTTATCAGTCCAAGTGCCTAGAACTGAATACTGACATCCTTGCTGATGCTGGAAGTCATCACTGCACATAATGCTTCCTATTCTGTGCTCTTCCTACTCTGAGCTGTGATTCTGTGATTTCAGTACTAGAAAAACTAATTTCTTTCACTATTGTATGATGATAATTATCGCTTTCCTCCTCTGTTTGGCTAATTAATGCAGATTAACTATCCCTTCATGATGCTGAAGACTTCTGCCAGCAGAGCAGGAGCTGCTGCTCAGGTTCTTTGCCACCTTGCCTGGCAACAGATGCTGATCTGCCTCCTGCTGATCCTTGCCTCCAAGACTGATGCACTTTACAAAGGTGTGGCAAGGCCGATTCTCTGCAACTAGATTTTTGTTTGCCAAAGAAAAGCTCATTTGTTTGCTTTCTTTTTTTTTCAGGACTATAAAACTCTTCAAAATCATGTGTAAGTAAATACATGAAAAATGATACTGAAAATAGATTTGGCAAAGAATGAGGCACTAGTATTGCTTAATAGAATACACTCACAGGATTTTGCAGAAAAACATATTTTCCTCCTTCAAAATATCTTCCCTGAGACCATAAAATCCTTAACAGCATGAACTTAAAAAAAAAATAAAATAAAAAATCAAACTTTTATGTTTAAAAGAGTACTATGAGTACTAAAGGGTACTGGGCCTGATTTTCTGTTTTGTGATATGTGAATGACAGCACAGGAAAATGAGGTTAGTGTTCAAACTCAAAGTCCCAGTCTAACTTTTATTACTGTGAACTGCTTAAGATTAGAAATGTTCAATTATAGATCTGCAAAAGGTAGATTGCACAATATTAAAGGCATTAATTTCATAGCACAGATCATCCTGTCTTAATCCTCCTGAGCCAGTCCTCAAGTTCTTACTCATTTCCTTACTCCTGAATCATGAAAGCAGTTGAATGCTCTTGATTTCAGTGAGATTTAAGCATACATTTGTGTTTTAGAACAATTTAAGCATACGTTTGTTGATTCGACAGAGAAATCAGAGAAAATCCTGACCAAAACCAGTATATATTTTTTCCTTCTTTTCCTTCCCTCCTTCCCATTCCTCTCACCTTCCCTCCGCTTCTCTTTCCAGTTTTTTTCTCCTCTCCTTTCCTTTCTTCTCCTTTCCTTTCCCCTTTTCCTTCTTCTTTTTCCTTTTCTTTTTTATTTCTTTTTCTTTTGTTTCTCCTTTTAGTTTTCTCTTTTTTTGTCCCCCATATTTGAGTCTACACATCTTGAAGCTGAGAATGAATGTGTTTGGTCATTGTTGCTACACGTCACTCCCTGCCCAAACCAGTTCTTTCACTTGAGCTGTTTAATCTGCAGCTAGTAATATTAGTGGCAAGAGGAATTTACCAGAAGGGGTAACACTGGAGTAGGTGGAGACATGATGAGATTAAGGTTATAATTATTTGTTGCAGGTGTCACATTTTCTGTTTGCACTTAAGTACTAAGTAGAAAGGCACATTTTTTGTTCTATGCCGTGATATTTTTTTGTTTGTTTGTTTTAACCCTAGAGTTAAATGCACGGGATGTCCTTCAGTGGTCAGTGCCCATGGCTTTATCTCTGTTCTCCACTCCGGTCTCCGGCGCACGCTGTGCCTTCGCGAGAGCTGTAACTGCTGCTGAGATTCTCAGCAACCGGCCCGCGGTTTGCCGAAGCAGCACATCCATGGGGAAATGACGGTTCTGTGGAGATTTCCAGCAAAGCGACAGCTGGGTTTGGAGCGGGGTGGACTGATGGAGGATGTAGCAGAAGATGTGCAACAGCCTTCAGCTCTCGTTCGTGTCCCTGCCGAGGGCAGGAAATCCCCCACATTTTCCGGGTGTCTCTGCATTAAAAATAACTTCCTTCGGTAACAACGTCCTGCCTTTCAATTTCCCACTGGGAAAAGCCTGGAAGCATGTCCTCACGTCTCTGAGATGGCTCAACACCCTGGGAAGTGGGAAGAAGCTCTGATTCATCACTGCTTCATCATTCCCGACTGAGGGCGTTCCTCATTCGCTTTGCGGGGTTCGGTCAGCCGCGGGGTCCCACTCGGGGCCCGAGTTCTCCTGGCTCACAGATAGGAGTAGAGGGAACGGGGGAGGGGACTGACGTTGAACTGGGAGGATTTATAGCGAAAACCGAAAGAAATCCCGTCAGGGGGAGGGCGGAAGGGCGCGCGGCGGAACGCTCGTTACGGGGCCGAGCCCCGCGGCGGGAGCGGGCGGCTGCGCACCCCGCGCGGCGCCGTCCCTATGGCAACCGCCGCGGAGCCGCCGAAGGATGGCGGCCGGGGAGCGGCGGGGTGCGGCGGGCTTCGCGTTCCGTCCCCTGCCCCAGAAAGCCTTTCCCTGCCTGCAGGATAGGGACGTCCAGGAGCGGCTGCTCAAATGGTGGGAGGGGGGAGGCCCGCCGGGCCCCGGGACGGGCAGGGCGGTGGGGAGAGGCGGGGAAGGCGCGTGTGGCGCGGAGGGCCGCGGCCGGCTCGGGCTCCGCGGGGCCGCGCTCTGGCGCCGAGGCGAAAGGCGCTGCTCGTCCCCGGCCCTCAGCCCGATGCAGCCCGCGGTGCTGCCGGGCGGCCGCCGCGCCCGCTTCCCCTCCGAGGAGCAGTGAGGGGTGTCGGTGAGGGCGGAAAGGGCAGAGGAAAACCGCGAGTCCGGTCTGTGCGCTGAGCACCGAGTGAGCGACGCGCCCGGGCGGGCCTGCGGCGCGGTAAACAGCCAGTGCTGTGCGCGATATTGCTGCTCGTTTTCTCCATTTCAGGTCAATGCAAGGCAGTATCTCAGCACAAGCGTTCAGCTTCGACCAGCAGTTTAAGCCCTATCAAAAGGATGAGTTCGTTATGGTAGTTTTGAGCTCTTTATATATTGAACACTTTTCGTTCTCCCACTTTGAAATGATACCTGTTGGAAGCCGACGAGATGAAAAGTGCTGGAGTGGTGTTACTGCTCCCTGCCTGCTCGCTTTCCCCTTGAAAGCAGGTGATGGAGGCACGGTGCCCGAAGTCGTGTTTTGTGGGCTAACTGTGCTGTTCTCTGAAAGTATTTCAGTCTGTCCTCATGTTACTCTGTTCTAAGACGGAACAGTTTAGTCATTCCAGCCTCAGAATGGCAATCTGAATTGGATGCTGGCTTTAGCCACCACACTTCAAGTTGGGAAATCTGCCCGAGGTCTGACTTTACACAGCTTACGTGCAGTCTGTCTCTTAGCTCACAGCTGTGACTGCTACGCACTGGTAAATACACAGTGCAGCCAGGCGTGGTACCACGTGTCTGAAAATTGCGATGTTTTTAAATTAACTGGATACCTTTATTTATGGTAGATTTGTGAGCTTTCGGCTTTCTGAGACTCAATTATCTTGCTGACTTGTTCTCGACTTGTCTGCAAATCTGTTCATCTGGTTGCGAATAGAAGAAAACCACAGAATGGTTTGTGTTGGAAGTGACCTTAAAGATCATCTTGTTCTACGCCCCTGCCATGGGCTGGCTGCCCCCCACCAGCTGAGGCTGTCCAAGGCTCTATCCAGCGTGGCCTTGAGCAACTCCAGGGATGGGGCAGCACAGCTCTGTGGGCAGCTGTGCCACAGCCTCACTGCCCTCTGCCTGACATCTACCCAAATCATCATCTAGGACTTTAAAAACAGCATGTTTTTGTTTTTTTTTTTAAACTTTGTTGACTTAGAAACTTTTTATTCAGTTTATGTCTACTTTATATTGCTGTCTTGTTTGAATAATTGGGCCTCTTGGTATTTTAAAGGAATTCAGATGGAAATATACCAATATTTCATCTCCCACTGAAAAACATTGCAAATGATTGAAGTTTTCCAAGTATGCATTTAGGTTTTCAACGCTTGTCTCTTTTGAATTAAAAGTTTAAAAATTTCACTAAGAAATGATAAATTCTCAGTAGCTGTCAATTAACTGAGAGTGAAAAAACCATTATTTTACATAGTCTGGTCTCTCTGTGTCCCTGAAAGGTGATAAAGAGATTCGATGATGTGGAGACTGAAAAATCCATCATTTTCTTTAGCAGTTTGTTAGTGATTTTTCACCCTGGTTGTGAACATATGCATAACTGTATGTTTTCTTAACTGACTTATCTATCATTTAAACTTGTTGGCTGTCAACAATACTCTGCATTTTTCTTTGTTATTGATATGAATTATTAAGATGCAATATTCAAATCTCACTCCGGATGTTTTTTCCATCCCTTCAATAACATAATTGGGTATTTTGCATCTGTTGAATCATTTCTATCTGTTTACATTTGACCACGCTTCAACTTTATTTACAAAATGTAAATTTTAGCATTTCCTTTTTTTTTTTAATTTCTAAAGCATTCCATGCAGATGTAGAAATCTTTCATCCCTTTTCCCTTTTTCTGAACTTCCAAGGATTTCTTTAATCTTTTTTGTCTGTTACTGGACTGTAAATCCTTAATGTAAAATCTTCATATTACACATATAGATGCTGGTGAGGATATCTTGCACATATAAAGGACTTGAGCTACACAAAGTTACAGAAACATGTATCTGGTGGTATTTGGTATCAAACTGAAAGATCACACAGCATGTACTTACTAATTGGATCCTTGCAGTTTGTTTTGAAAGAATCTATGGCACTATCTATGATGATTTCATGTTTAATTAAATTAACTCTTATTCTCTTATTTGAATATTATAGGCGTTTTTTAATGATCAGAATGTGATCTCCAATTTAAAGTTGCTCTCAGCTTCAGGACAGTGGACTACATTGGGTAACTTTAGAATAAATTAATCTTTTAAAAATATCTGTGTTGCAATTATTTTCTGCTCATTTACCACTTTGTGATGACAATTCATGTGTCTGTATCTTCATCTGACTGAAGTATTTTTAAAATGACTTCTTATCCTCAATAATAAAAGGATTTTTATTTAGTTTGTTACTAAATTGTCAAATTTTACACATTTTTTCCTTGATGCCTGCACTGATTCATAAAACAAGCTACTAAAGCTATTTTTGCTCAGTTCACCTGACCGTGTATGCAGACATTATCAACTTCTTCTTCATTTGAACAAACTGAATTATGATTCTACCTTATTTGGAGATAACATTTCAGGAGAGACACTTCTCAATAGATGCAGCCACTTGACTTAGGGCTGTAGGTTACTGTTCTCTTACAAATTAAAGTCAAATGAACAGATTAGATAGTGTATTTAGACAAGCTCAGGGCTCTCTATCCCTACCATAAAAGTTATCTAAGCACAGAAGATGATCCGTATGATAGGTTACTGTAGTTGCAATTGTGGCATAAAATTGACTTCTTATTTGTTACCATATCATTATATACCTATAATGCTTGATTATGTCTGTAGATGCAGGTGAGACTGTGAAGGAGAAGGTCCAAAAGCAAATAGCATGTAATTTTATAGCAACACTTGAAATTGCATTTTTGATTATGTAAATGAAAAAATGTCATGGAAACTGCATATGATAACATGATGGGATTTTTTATGTAATGTGAGCTCTGCTATCTCCAAAGTGATTCTCTTTAATAGGAATATTTTGGAAGGGTATTGCGTGAAGTCCTTCATTCTTTTGACTTGTCTGCAAATAATTTACTGTGTGTGAATATTTCACAGGGCACTGGGAATTTTCTAGCTTTTCCATTTTGTCTCTGGATTTGGTATACAGGTTTTCCCCACTACAAACTATCTGGCTATTAAAACAAATTGCATAAGAAGTGGGGGAGAAAAAATCTCACATTCCTATTCAGGTACCTCCTTTTCACTCTGTCAGGCAAAAAGAGGACAGATATGTTTCAAAGCATGGGTAAATCTTTTCCTGCTTTGGACAAGAATCTTTGTAGACTATCTGTCAAGCCTGTAGTGAAGGTCAGTAGGTTACATACCTCATGTTAAGAGCGGAGGGTCACTTGCCAAGTATCCCAGCGTAACTCCTGATTCTGCTCGGGCTTCCTCTGTACAGAAGTAAAGCATTTTGTTCTGAGGACTGCAGGAGTTCCCTTTTTAAATCCTGAACAGCTGGTATACCCCATTTGCTCCTAAAGATTCATCTTCCCTTTCTTTGCCTATTTTTGGTGAGGAATGTTGGCACATTTTTCTATACTTAGTCTTCTTGTGCATTTTTTGAAAATATAGTAAGAATTTGCTTTGAGTAGGAGGTACAAAATCATCTGGTGTTTTCTTCTTCAGACACTCCGATATGTTAATCCAGATACACAATTTACTTGCCAGTATGGAGTACCTTTTTTAAAAAAAGCTCCTATTCCTGAATGAAACATCAGAAATTGGATTTCATTGCTTTGTGGAAAATCTGAAGAAAATGATACAATATAGGTTGACTCTAATACTGTGTTTAGTGTCTTGCAAACAAAACAGTGAGATTTCATTGCAGGGGATGGTGCACCATGTGAGTGGGCTTTGTGTTGGTTCTTAGCAACCTCTCCCTTCTCCCCAGCATGAGCTGGGGCTGAAACTATTTATAGACTCACGGAAAAAATCTGTCAGCTTTCTATAAAACATCAGCATAATGTTACTTTACAAAGGAGAGTTTTTTCATAATCCTTCTGCATTTTTCAGGCTGCCGTCGCCTGTTACCTTCTCAATGAGAATGTGTTTGCTTTATGAATTCAGTGCTTGTGGTTTCACTTTCATATTTATCTCCACCTCTTCTCTGTTACTTGTCCATCTCCTTTCTCTAAAATATGTCTCTAAAGTTCCTCATCGCTCTTATTTTGTTGTCCAATCTCAGTTTCATTCCCTTTCTGCTGCTTTTTATCCTCACCTTTATTTTATCAGACCATAATGTCCTCAGTCTCCATCTGTTAGATCAAATGGTGGTGCTCTCCCTGGGGAGAGCAAAGCATCCCTCTCTCATCAGCTGCCTTACGTGTTGGGATTCCCAGTAGAATCCCACAGCAATATTTCTCTCAGTGACACTTCAGGTAAAGAAACAAGTTTATTCTCTTTTATTTCTTCTGATTAGACAGATACTTCATCACTTCTTCTCACACTGTGCCCTTTTGCCTGTGTGGTAGGGATGTTTTTTCCTTTCTTCCCAACCCTGTAGCAGAGTGCATGATAGTTCTTCATGTGCTTTAAGTTTCCTTCGTCTCTTACTCTCATATTTCTAAAATAGAAGGAGCACAAGGAACACATTTGATGCATTCCCACTTATGTATTGTCTCTTGTATTTTTAAATAGCTTCAATGAAAACTAAATAGTGTTTTTTCTTCTGACACACTACTGGCCTTGCACCTGTCAGCAGTCTGAGGGGGCAGGACTGTATCTGCTTAAGCTCAATTAACACTTGAAAAGTTATCTTCAAAGGGATAGGGTGCTTGCTTTTTTCCCCTAAGTAAAAATTTAGTATTTCCCTAGGTAAGACTCTGAGTTGTGATAGGAACTTGAAGCTCTAATGATTTCTGTCTTTGGAATTGGGTTTAATAATCTGAGAGGCAATCTTAAATCAGTATGTTTTGGAGTGCTGCTGCAGGTTTTCATTTACAAAAATTCTAGATGTCATTTGAACCTATAGAACCTGTACACTGTCAAGCTGCACCTTTTACTTTCGAAGTACCATTTTTTTATTACTGAGTACTGAACTTGCTTTCTGTATGTTCTATATCAGCTGTTCTGTAAATAGTAAGTGGCACAAGGTTTCCCTGAGGTACGAATCTTTTTTAAATATTGGAGGAATTCTAGATATGTCTGATCTGGGGTTTATCTCCCCTATACCATGTATGTGACATGTTCATTTAAAAGTATATTGGCAGCACTTTATAGATGTCCCAGAACTAAGATGTTTTGCTTCAGTACTTCTCAAGACATTTCTTCTTCCTATTTTATGGCTCACTTTTATAACACTGTAAAACTGGTTACTCTTTTCCAGGAAATTCTGAATCTCGAGGTTCAACTCTCAGGTCTCAGATGGAGAATAGGGGCTTCCAGTACATTCAAACTTTTCCACTTGCAGTTTACTTTTCTGAACTACTGAATAGGACACAAACCTTCTCCCTTTCCCCAATACAAAATCCTGTAAGAGCTCAGTTTCTTATAACTTGAGCTGAATAACTGGGAAAATATAAGATGTCTCCTTTATTTTAAGTCATTTGATATCTGATTTTTATTAATCTTGAATCGGTCTTTGATTCATAGGTCTTTACAAAACAGTTTCTATGTTAGAGGCTGATTTAGCTTGTTTTAAATCTCATAAAATTAAATTTCTATTCCTGTGAAAGGAATCCAAAGCACTAGAAGTTAGAGGAGCCTGTGGGTAAAGGACTGGAAGTTAGTGAAAATGAATAAATCGGTGAAGAAAAAAACCTCTTTTTCCCCTTAGGTTATAAGGCCTGAAGTCATGCTTTTTCCATCTGGCAGTTTCGGAGGTGTAATTTGACTTGATAGTTTTCTGTATGGGCAGCTAAGAGAATGTCCAAAACATTTGTTATTGTTTTTTAATAACGAAAGGTACCTTTTTTCATACCATATCTTTGGATGTGAAGCTAAGCAATTAAACACCAAGCATTTCACTATAACTCACTTTCTCTACATCATATTGGCATGCAAGTTGTTTTTTGTTTTTTTTTTGTTTTGCTTTTTTGGCTCAAATAAACATATTTTCAAGCATATTTTCAAGCTCCTCTTTAATTGTTTTTCTTAGAGTGGATTGGATAGGTGGTAGGAATTCTATGGATTTATGAATCGAAATGCTAATCTGAATTAACCTATGAATAATTTCTATGGATAGTATCTGGGAGAAACGTCAGGGATTGTTGGAAACAGAGGGAAGAGAAATGTTAGCTTATGGGACGTGTGCAAAGATTAGGATCAGAAGGAAGTGATACATGGGCTTAGAAGCATTACAGTTCATAGACCCCCCTCTTTTTTTTTAATTTATCACAAAAGGCTTCAAGTGAATCTTTCCTTTCTATTCCAGATTCCAAAGTGACGAAAATTGAAGCTACTTTAGTGCCCTGTACACAGACTTCCATGTCATTTTTTGATCGGCTCTACACTGAAGGAATTGTTAGAGAAAATGGAGTCATTGTAAAATGTTACGATGAATATTACGATGATATCCTTATCTCTGATGAACTAAGGAAGGTCAGTACTGCAGTGAGTAACCCTACAATGCTGTGATTCTGTTAGATACTGAAGGACATGTTTCCAGGGTTTTGAATTTTTTTTTTCTGGCGATGCCTTTGAAGATAAAAATGGGAATCGTTACCATGTGATAGAAATGACTGAGGCACTGCAGTAACCGAGAGTGTCAAGGCATGAAGCTGTTTTCCATTTGGGCCCTCTTCCCTCTGTAAGTGGGAGAAAAAGGTAAAGACAACTTCCACCTGCACTTTTAACTATCAGTCACTGCTTGGGTGTGTGTGGAGAAATCCAGATACTCTTTATCCTAGATGGGGAAGACAAATGGTGCCAAGGGAGAAGTCCCATGGTGCCCAGACCTGCAGGCTCACCCAGCTGTCCCTCCAGCTAATGAAATTGTGTGCCCTTGATAGCTACATCCTGAAGCATTCCTGGCTAGGAATGCTGTCCATATCATATGTGAAAAGTATCGTGATATTTTGAGCTGAAACAGAGGAGAGAAAACTAAGAAAAGGAAAATGATTTTGTAGTGCAATACTGGAATTACGTATAACTCTTAAGTACAACAGGCCTGCAAGGTAAAAATTCTTTTTGTCACATTCCAATGGAGTTGTCAGAGAGCAGATGATTTTGGAAAAGAATCTAAGAGTGTCACTATCTTAATCAACATATGTCTTCACTGTGTTTCTTTTGACTTCATAAGCTAAAACAAATTTTTATTACTTATGTTTGTTTAGCATTAGCAAAACACAGTGTGGGAGAACTGGATTTTGCTCTTCCTTGTATATATAATCATCTTAGGTACTTAATAATTATAGAGTTGCACTCGTTTGCACTTGGCAAATCCTTTGAAGACGATATGTTTGAACCAGTGACACTGGTTACAGGATGTGACCTGAAATACTGGTCTGTCTTGTAAAGTTCTGGGAAAAGGAGAGATCTCAAGCTCAGGTTTGAATTTCAGTTATGGTTTGTAGCCTAGCAGCTCAAAATACTTTCTATTTACTTACAAGTTGGGTGTGTGTGAAATGTTTTCTGAAAATTAAGTGTATTTAATGTAATAAAGTTAGAGGCAACATTTAAAATACGTAATTGGAGTTTTGGTCTCTTTTCACTTTCCTTCCCTTGGAAGAAATCCACGTGGCTGCTTTTTTAAGTTGAAAGATTCATGTTTGTTAGAAATGATGACTCCTACTCATAAGACTTAAGATGGCAGAAAGAATTAAGAGTCAAAATCTTCCACGATCAACTTCAAAGCCGCAGGCTAAATTAGTCAGCACTCTAGGATGGTAGACTGTAGGGGGCATCAGCTGCAAAACTTCATGTTTCATTCCTACCCGCCATGGCTTCTTTTATTCCAGCCAAGAAGGAGATTGTTGTCCTGGCCCTTTTTTGCTCAGACATGCAATGATGTTATACAGAGGGCCACACAGCACTAAGCTCGAATCTATCTTAGACCTGTTTGCCTGTATTTGTGCTGCTATCTGCAGTTTGGCTGATGTGACTCAATCATTAGTCGTGCTCTTACGGTTCCTGTCCACCCGTACAGCTGGCAGTGTTGGGACTAGTCTTGCAAGACCCTCTGTGTTCACATAATATTGGAGCAGAAGATGGGACACATGGAAACAACTGGATGGCATGTCTTGCTTATCTGCACTGCAGATTAATGCTCACTGGAATTGGCAGTAAAGAGTGCTGTGAATTCCAGTGATCTCCTCTGGGATTCCTCCAGGAATGTGAGCTAACTGTGTAAGTTTAGAGGCAAAAAGCAAATGTGGTCAAAATTACCAAAGGCAAACTAATCAACACTGATCAACTGACCAAAATAGCCAGATTATTTTCAGATTATTGATTGTTTCATTTGCATGGTGAGCATTTAACTAATGTATTACAGGACTCCTGAAGGATCTTCCATTAGAACTCATGAGCACAAATTTGACAGTCTGTGATTCTGCTTCTTATTGTATCTACAAATTTTAAACATAACTGAGAGAAGCATTTAGAAAAAAGCACTTACTTCCATCCCTACCTCATATATTTTATATGAACACAAACTCTGTATGACATAAAGCAAAGTAGCTGTACTGTTTATATACTTCATCTCAAATAAGGTTTTTCTGTTTTGTCTATTTTACTACTTTTATTATTTCCTTGTTCCATAAGGTTTTGCTTCTGGAAGATTCAGATCATTATGACATATTTAGTGAATCAGACCGCAAGGAATTTCTGTTCTGTCTTTTTAAACATCTTTGTATTGGAGGAACTCTGTGCCAGTTTGAAGATGTACTTGGCCCATACTTAGAAACTACAAAGGCTTTATATAAAGACTTGGTGAGGTGAGTGTTTTCACTTTTATACCATGTGTGTATGCGTGCTGTGCATAGGTACTTTGTGTCAGTCAGTGGGATTGTTCAGTCTGGAGAAGAGGAGGCTCAGAGGAGACCTTATTGCACTCTACAACTTCCTGTGGTGAGGAGGGGTTTGGCCTCTTCTCCCAGGCAACAAGCAGGATCTGAGGAGAAGTCCATAAGTTGTATCAGAGGAGGTTTAGATTAGACATGAGGAAGAACTTTTTCTCTCAGAGAGTGGTCAGGCACTGGAATGGCTGCCCAGGGAGGTGGTGGAGTCGCCGTCCCTGGCAGTGTTCAAGAGGCGCCTGGATGAGGAGCTGCGAGATATGGCTTAGTGCTTGTGGTGGCAATGGTGATGGGAGGACGGTTGGACTGGATGACCTTGTAGGTCCTCTCCAACCTTGTGATTCTATGATTCTATGATTCTAAGTGTGCATTACTGCTTCAGACATAGGGCTGTTATTTAATAAATCTGCAAGCTTATTTGCGTTCAACTATTAAAGTACTCTGAAACAATGGTAGTAGTTCAGTGGCAAAATATATGCAGTTATAATGGCAGCTGTCCTTCGTAAAATCTTTTTGTTGTATCACACAAACGACCGTCAGTGTTTTGTATTTCACTTTTGTTTTAAAGATTTTTGTTTCTATAGTCCTCTAATGAAAACGTTGCATGCCATTGGAACTAGGTTGTGTTCCCACTGTTATTGCTAAAACATCAACAATTGGTCTCGGGTAGATAGCCTTGCACTACTGACGAGCTACTTTTGTTTTAGGATTTAAAAATTGAAACATGTTAGTTGAAATGTTTAGTAAATCCATCTAATTATTGCTTTTTAAATTAAAAATGGATTTTGGCATGCTTTATTCCAATAATATACTTTTTGTAAAAATAAGGATGGTAGAATCTGACTGTTAGGATTAACCAGTGAGCTAACACTCACTTTTTTTGCCAGGACTGCTGTATAGAATTGTTAATGTATGTTGTGATTGAGATTAGAGATGACTGACTAGAGATGCCAATTCAGAAAAAAAAAAAAAAAAAAGCCATTTTTCCATTTTTCTCCCATACGAGGACTTCTTTAACTAGCAACATTTCTTACTTCCTTCTTAGTGGGAAGTGGAACGTAATGGTCAGTTGTGCAGAGACTCTTTCCAGACTGAGCTGATGGGAATGTGAAGGTCATTGATAATACTACAAAAATTTTATACTATATTCTTATTCTCTATCTTACTACTCTTACTACATTTTGGTGGGACATGAAGAACAATGTGAACCTAAGCAATGGAAAACAATTACAGATCTCTGAAATGTGACATAGTATTTATGTTATCAGACTTCGTGTACTTTGTAATGTATTAGAATGAACCATACAAAGACTTCAAATTACTTAGAGTAGGATTTCTTTTCTATTCAGCTGTATCGCCAGGGGAGATTCAGGCTGGACGTTAGGAAATGCTACTTTTCTGAATGGGTGGTCAGGCACTGGGATGGGCTGCCCAGGGAGGTGGTGGAGTCACCGACCCTGGAGGTGTTCAAGGAACGTTTGGATTTTGTGTTGAGGGACATGGTGTAGTGAGAACTATTGGTGATGGGTGGATGGTTGGACTGGGTGATCTTGTAGGTCTTTCCCAACCTTGGTGTTTCTGTGATTCTGTGATTTAGAATGGTCTGAATATCAACTGTTATTTCATCTCCTGTTTAAGATTATACACATGAACATTAGAAAACAAACTGTAAGTTATATTCCTCGTTAGATCTGTTCTTAAAATGCCTTTCATTAAACAAGAATAAAATCTTTCTATCTGAACAAAGATGAAAGAATTAGAGCCAGTGACTCTTAGACACCTGAATATCTCTTGACTTGAACCAAGCCATTCACTTTCTTGCTTCTTTTGGCTGCTGTTGTTTTTCCTGAACACGTCGGTTTTGTTCTGAGCTACTCCTCATCTTTCCCTTCATGTCTCCCTAAGCCCTTTTCCCTTCTTTTTCCTCCTGTAAACAGATAAGGATGTTAAGTAGTTCTTATTATCCAGTCCCCAAATCCCCCCCAAAAAAGGGAAAGCCCCTCACCTTTTTTGCTTTTTCTATTTTCTCAACCTGTTCCCTGTTTTCCCCTTTAGGTATTTTCTCTTTGTGCTACATCTTCCCTTTACTTTATAACAGCATAAACTATTTCCAGGTCTGATTGTTTTGGTTTTTTTTTTTGTTTAGTTCGTTGGTTCTGTTTGTCTTTTGTTATTTAACGTTGTTTGTTTTTGTTTTACTGTTTTCAGCTTGCTTTCTATCCATCAAAGTTTTAAAATACACCTATCCACTCCTAATGATGTAACTGTTCTTTGGTATTTATCTACTGTGTGTCTCTCCATTTTCGTGCCTGCAGTGTCTGTCGATTTCTCACTGCCAGGGACTGGTATTCGCACTGCTTACCAGTTGAAAAAGCGAGTCACAAGATAACTGAATCTTTTATCTTGCTCCTTTGATATTAAGTTCATGTCTAACCAGAGGAGCTTTCAGTCTTGACATTTCCGACCTTCTCTCCCAGATCACAGTCACATTTATCTCTTCCTTTCCTTCATTTCATCCGGCCCATAGTTTATCCAGAATGTGAGGTGGTTGTTGCTGCTGTTGTTACTACCTTATTAAGAGAGAAAAAGCCATTAAAGGGTGAGTAATGCAGCTTTGAAGAGGTACCCTTGTACACCAATTTTGACTGAATTGATTTCTGATTTCCAGTCTGCACTGTACGGTTTTTTACTTCATTTTTTTGCACAAATAACACCATACAGTAAAGCAATTAAAATTACTTCCTTATGATCTCTGTAGTTTCAAAAACAACAGTTCACAGCAGCAGTGGTCCTTTAAATTCTTTAACCAAACCGTTCACCTTCAAACTTCTGTCGAAGCCCAACTATTTTTAAATCTTTCTATTCTAGACAGCTACCCTCTGCCTGCTTTTGTTGCATCCTGGATTGCAATCTTATTGGATACATTCTGCTCTTTGAAATATGATACTGAAAACTTATCACGGTGTTAAGAAATTCTGCAGACTGTACTCTTTTTAAATTATTTTTGTCTTGGCAGCTCCTGGGCTTGGTAGGAAACAAATGGACAGTACAGTAATTACTGGCTGTTAGCGAATGTGTGTTGAAACATTGGCTGGCACCGATGGCTTTAGTCAAATCGTGATATAACTGTAGACATGTACACACGTTGGTGCTTGGTCCACAACAGTTTTTTCTTAAGCAAAAGAGTCTTGATATGAAGAGCACCACAAAAGTGTAACTTCTGCAGGATCTGCAGAGTGGCAGACCTCCTAGGAGTCTTTACCGCTTCTTTTTCTTACAGTTTCTTCTGGTTGATCCTGAGTTCTGACTGCAAGGCACCACAGCTCAAAATAAAGTCAGCATTTTGTTTTCCTAAAGCATCTTGACATTTTGTTTTCCTAAAGCACTCACAGGCATATGTTCTTATTATGATAGAATTTGATAATCTTTTGAAATTAACTGCTGTAGATATTTGACAAGCACAGCTAAGAAGTTTCAAATAAAAGTATTAAGAGATTTTCTGTTTTGTAAAAAGAGTAATTTTTTCACAATGAATTTACTCACAGTTGATACAAACACAGCAGTAATTATCCTGTGACCAACTGAAATCCATCCTGATTTTCAGCCTGTCATGTTCTATGTCACCTGAAGAAATTAAAAACATTTGTAGCATTTTTGCTTTGGCTAATTCATTTACGTGGCAGAAGTGGGGCAATGAAAACATCATCTGTTAAACTTTGTGATCTTCTGAGTTGATAAATCTTGTCTTCTGTACCTAAGTCCTGTCTTTTCTGACATTGTTGCTTTCTGGTGACAACCGCTGTCGTATCTTCTCAGTATTGTTCTCTTTATTCCTCGGTGTCCTTTCCCCTGTGATAAGTGAATTTATGTGAAGCACTGGGTTGTTTATTTAATGGTTGGAAAGCCTAATAAAACATTGCCAGTGAGTAAGGTGAGAATGTAATTAGAACTCAAAGTGAATTGATCCCCGATGAGAAATAGCCAGAGGATAGATGCACATTACAATGACAAAGGAATTTCCATTTTTGATTAATGGTTTAGGAGTTAACAATCTGGAAGAACAAAGTGGATACTGAGATAATGGAAATACTGTTCTTTTCAAGAAGAGAAGGTATTCTTTTTCTAAAATCTTTTAGGAAAAAAAAACAAAATAACAAAAAACCAATAACCCCCACACAGCGGAGCTTGTCAGAGGGAACATCCTGGCTTCTTTCGAGCTATCAAGAGCAGAATCTCATCTGATTTTGGCAGATATATTATTTTGCCCTAAAAGTTAACCAAAGCATTAGAAATAAACATGGCTTACAGGAAGCTAAGCAAATGGGGAGGATTTCTCCAGGCAATGGAATAAATAAGATTTACTCTCTGTCACCCTTTGCTTTGGTATCCTATGCATAACATAAGATTTAAGGAACCTGAAAGTTTTCAGATAGAAGAAAATGAAGCCAGAGTAACCTAAGAACAGTGGTAGTTTTTGAGGCTGGATGTATATGGCAGAAGTCGCTGAGCCCAGACCTGCTGTACCTTGGTCAGAAACTTGTCACCCTTTCAGCAGACACGGTGCTGCAGTTTACAGCCCAGCATGTTAGCATAAACTGACATCTATTTTAGTTTATCTTAATATGCTGCTCTGTAAACTGCAGTGGTTCAGAAGCTGAGTCACGAACCAGTTGAGCTGTCCCTGCTGGGAAGACAGAAATCTCTGGAGGGGTGGTAAGGCAGACAACTGGGGCCAGTACCAGTTTCAGCACTGTTGTCTTAATCCACTGTTGTGTATATCAACATGTGAGTTACAGCAAAAAATTCTGAGAAAGCCTCGTTACTGACTCACCACAGGAAAGAACTGCTTCACAGTACAGACTTAGTTCCTCCACAACTGTCATTACTTTGCAGATGAAATCAGTTGAAGTCATTTTTCAATTGGTTAAAAAAATAACGTGGGTTGGGTTTTGTTTGTTCTTGTAAAAAGCAGCTTTGTGAAAGCAGTAGTAATAGGGGACTGCTGTCATAGCTTGGAGCTGGTTAGGTGGACAACTGGGCTGCTTTTAACACACCCTCTTGCAATTTGGCTATTCTGTGACCTTTCCCAGGAACTGAACCTGTTTGTCAGAAGGCCGACTCTCAGCAGATTCTGGGAACTGTATAAATATGGAGTGTGTAAGGGCTCAACTGCTCCATGGTGCATCAATTTAAACAGCAATCTGTGCAATCAGATCAACTGATAGAAGTATGTGAGCTAACTAAAAAAGAAATATAAGAATCACTTAAAGACCTGAGGAAAAGTAATATATCTTAAGATACCTCAGTTTAAAATACATTGCTGAGGTAATTGGCCTCTCTGCAATAACATCTTAGTGTTGGTAATACAGTAATTGGTTAGTAATAATATCTTAGTATTGGTAATGGTGATGGAAGAAAAGTCAGACTTCACAGCACATCTGTATATGCGACATTCTAAAGGATTAAAAATGAATTTTAAACAATTGTATATTAGTTAAAGATAACCTTAAGTTTGCATTTCTTTATAAATTCTGCTGATGCTTCTTGAGTCCCTGTTAAGATGCAGTTTACATTACAGCTTTTTCATGAAGAATATGTGAAAAGATCTTTAAAAAATGTTTAGCTGAATGACTTTTCTTAGCTGTCAGAATGCAAATTTTATATTGGACTCATTTAGGGCTGGTAATATTGCTGAGATTTAGTAGCTGAGAACACTGACACAACCTCAGATGACCAGATTTCATTTTCATTCTATAGTTTTCAGCTGTCATGATATCCATGGTGTCTAAGAGCAGTAATTTTGGTTCTCATGGTCAGTGTAACATGAGTTGAATTTTAACCATTAATTTGAACTTGATCAAATCTGAGCAAGGCACAGTGTGTATGTTAAAAATATATTACACAGTGCGTGTGTTAAAACTGTATTTAGTGAAGGATTGCAATGATCTGTGATTCCTGTGATTAATATTAAGTACGTATCATTCCCTTGTATTTCAGTGTTCAAAAGAATCCTGAAACAAAAGAAATAAGCATTACTTCTACTGTCTTCAGAGTGTCTGCATATGTAAGTATTAATTTTTGGCTGGAAGAAGATGCATAACTTAAAAATACTGAATTTATATTTACACATATTACATTTTAAGGAGTTGTTTTTCCATAGCTGTTCTTTTGGTTTTGTTTTTTAATTCATGAACTCTGTGCCTGATCTCATCCTGCTTGCACTCTTGAATAACTCTTCATCAATAATCACCAGCTCTCTAAAAATAGGTTTACTGGATTACAATTTAAGTCATAAGAGTCATCCAGAAACTGGTTTATAAAAAAATATATTTATTTAGGACTGAGTAATTCTATTTTTAGATCTACTTGAGATGGAAATAAGGATTAATAAGGATTACTCGTGACTTTGTATGGTTCTGTTTTTAGAAATGTTTCTAGAGCTGTATGAGTAGCCTGTACTGCAAATGTTTCTGTAAAGACTGCAAGGAAATGTAGTGTACAAAAGGTTGAGGGCAGCGAGATGTCTACTAACCTCTCTTCCTCTCTGTAGACAAGTCTCACTCCTTTCTGTTTCTCTTGCAAAATCATCACGTTTGCCATCACAACAAATTTGAGAACTGGTTGCATGTTTACTAGATTCAGCATATTCGTAATTTAATTGTTACTACTCCAAAGCCTCCTTGAGTAACCAGAATACGTAACCAGATAATGTTCCCACATCCAAAAGAAATAGCTGATGTCATTTCAGACTGCACAAACTTCCCTTTGGCTTACCAATAGCCCGGTTATTCATTTGTGGGTCATCGTCTTTTAAGTACTGTGTGTAATTCAAAAAGGTTTCTGAAATGTTTTCTACAAATAGGCACTTTACTTATGGATCACAATTCATCTTGCTACCAGGCTGCAGGCTTCAGTAAAAAAAAATACCATAAAAAACCCAAACTCTGATATTTTATTACTGCTTTTCTCCCATTTGCTTGGCAAATGCATTGATGTGTGCTTTACATACTCCTGTATTTTGGTAGATATTTAGATATTTAAGAGCTTCTTTAGCAGTATTTGCCATGCATCAAATATCATCAGCATTAAAAAAAAAAAAAAATGCAACCTTCAGCAACATTTTGAAAACAAAATGGATGGGCAAAAGAAAACCCAGGATAAATACAGAGCATGACACCCTCCCATAGGGGGAAATTTGGCTTTTACTGCATATTCTGTAAACTTGTGAGGTGGAAGAGCACTTGGAAACTCTGCTTTCCACTAAAGAAATCCTGAAGAATCTTCCCTCAGAACATAAGAAGTCCCAGACAAGCAGCTCTGGGCTGTTTGGTGGTTCTGTGATCCCAAACTCCTAAAACTCTACTTGGAAATTCCAGGCAGGGTACCTACCAGAACACAATTGTGTGTGGTTCTGATGAAAACATTCACTCAAGATGACCTATTTCTGCAGTAGATAATTTACAGCTATTTTGTCAAATGAACTCAGAATCTGAGGTGGGATCATTTTAATGCTGAGGTAACAGTTTACAAACCCTATTCTCTTGGTTTGCATCTGAAAGAAATGGGTGTAACCTCTTACCCTGACATAAAAGAAAGCTGTTCTGCTAAAAGTGAGCTGAACAGCAGCCAGTAAGTTAGAAGAGTCCAAACTGATCTTTGCAAACTGAATTAATAAATGGACAAATAAATACACTTCATTTGTTTGCAGAAATACAAGTGGAATCAGAAATTAAGTATTTTATATGATGTCATCTTGACAGCATCGCTTTCCTTTTATTTGGTTTTTACATTGTGGCCAGTAAGCCCTTCTTTAGGAAACTGTCTAAAAAAAGAACACCACTAAAATTGGGTAATACAGAGGTTGAACCAGCTGTCAACAATGTTGTATGAACATTGTGAGTCATGCCTCCTTTTCATCAAGTCTGTGTCCATAGATACAGAACTGGGTAGTGTGATCGTATCAAAAACAGTGATGGAAACTGATGATGAAAGGAGTATGGCATGGTTAAAAGCAGTTTAGAACAGAGTAGTCGGATCTCAATATTTCAGAGTAGTAGGGTGTAGTTATGAATGTCTGTAGATCTGTTTGGCATCAAAACTTTGTAGAACCGATCATCATGGGAGAAATACTTTGAATCTTGTGAGCAAACACTAATAAGAGTGAGTAAGCTCTGGTGCTGGCATAAAATGAAACTGTCATATAGCTGAAGTATTTGGATGCAAATTTCTGTACCTGAACCCCAACTGTAGCGGTGCTGGGAATCGGTGTGATAAATGGCTCCTTCAACACTTCTTTTAAACTGACGGTTAAGCAGTGCTGTTCTGAGATGCTCAGCAATATCCTTATTTCAGCTTTATGCTGCATGTTTCAGCCATCTGCAGATTACCTGTATGCCTACGAATTAAAAACAAAAAGATCCTAGTCTGTATCAGTAAATCAGCTATTACATCCACTGCATGTCTGAACCAAACTGCAGATTGAATTGGGATGACTCTCAGTCCACGTACACCTACCCCTTCCTATAATGATCAGAGTAACGCTAGTACGTTCTAGTGCTGTTACACTCAAGTCTTTTAGGTGCTTTTTCTTGTTGTTTCTTTGTTTTAAATAGCCTCCTAACTAACTAGGACTGATTTAATAACTTGATTAGATTATTTTCCTCATCCCAGGTACGTTATATTCTGGAATTTCCTGAAAGCTGGTGAGGGGTCTGGAGCACAGGGCTTATGGGGAGCGGCTGAAGGAGCTGGGATTGTTCAGTCTGGAGAAGAGGAGGCTCAGGGGAGACCTCACTGCTCTCTGTAACTACCTGAAGGGAGGTTGTAGTGAGCTGGTGTCGGCCTCTTCTCTTGTGTAACTGTGATAGAACTAGAGGGAATGGTTTCAAGCTGTGCCAGGGGAGATTCAGGCTGGATGTTAGGAAATGCTACTTCTCTAAAAGAGTGGTCAGGCACTGGGATGGGCCGCCCAGGGAGGTGGTGGAGTCACCGACCCTGGAGGTGTTCAAGGAACGTCTGGATTTTGTGTTGAGGGACATGGTGCAGTGAGAACTATTGGTGATAGGTGGATGGTTGGATTGGGTGATCTTGTAGGTCTTTTCCAACCTTGGTGATTCTGTGAAATACCATCAGAACTTAATTATTTTTGTTCTTAAGTTGATGTGTAAACTTCCGGTGCGCAGCTGCTGCCTTTAAACAATAAAAAATGGAGTGGAGATTGATTGATTCAGCAAGGACTGCTAATTGGGATCTTCAGAAGCAATACAAATAAGTGTAACTAGCAGTTGTATCCCAGTGTCAGTGTTCTGAGTTACGTCTGTTTTGTGCATGAGCTGAGGTCACTTTTGGGTTACACTCCAAGGCGCTGTGATGCTGAATGATATTACGTCTTACAGCTTGCTCTCTTTACTGCAATAGAGAATCCAGTATCTGATACACACGGATCCCCATAAAACATCTATAAAGAGTTAGGTGTCTAAACCTGACAGCTATGGATCTTGTGTGCTGGGTTCTTTAAAAATAGAATGCTATTTTTAGCTGGCAGCATTTGCCTACCATCAGAAAATGCTGTGAATACACATCTCAAATCTCTACCTGTCTTCAACAATGCTTTTATGGTGGTGCTTATCTTAATTTAACATTTACGGTCTTGAATAATCACTCAAAGGAAGACATCACAGCGTATAGCAGGGGTTTCATCCTCTGAAATAACAGGAGCAAAATTGGGGTGCCTGCAACAGCTACTGGATACACTTCACAGAAGGTCCTGGAAACAGAAATCAAAACCCAAATCTTTTCCTTCTGAGCTGACAGTGATAAACAAAGGGAAAGTTGCAACTTTCCTGATTCTTTAGTCCAAAAAGGTGTTGTGGGGCAGGAGGAAACCATATTGTGTTTTTAGAGACGTGATGTGTGAGCTACATATCTCTTGATCTTTTGGCTGCTCAATCACCAGACTGAATGCATGAAAACCCAACCAACTGAACCTCCAAACAATCCCCTCAGGGTCCTGGGCTGTGCTGTGTGTTGGGCTGTGCTGCCGGGGAAGCCGGGCAGCAGAAGTGGGTGCTGACCTGTGGACCCACTGCAGCCTGCTGTCAGCTGAAGGAGTTCTTCCAGAATTGGGTTCAGAGCAGGGTGTCCAGGTTCTCCTCGCATACTTTGTGAGCAATGGCACACAAACTGCTTTCAGTAACAGCTCGGAGACATTCAAAGCATTACAGAGGGGTTTTCCTTAAGTGCCAAGTGAAAAACAATCATTGGTAGAAGGGCTTTATGCGTTAATATGCAAACCTATGTTTTGTATTTTAATGGTATATGATGGGATCTTTGTGTATTTAATCAGCTGGACTTTAGGCTCCAATCCTACGCTTATGTGCTTAATTCTACATTTTATATTAACATCGCATTCATCACAAGGTTATAAAGTTATCGAGGTTGATGATCTGCATTTTGTACTGTGAGTATTGTAACGGCGACAAAAAGCTACTGCCATAAACCACAGCGTTCCTTCCATTGCGCCGTAAGTCGTCGGAGTTGAGCATAAAGCTGCATCGCACTCCGGTTTCACGGACTCTCCCGGCGGGACCCACGCTGTACGTAACGCCGCCGCTTTTTCCCTCCCCTCAGGACGGCAGCGGCCTGTGCTACCCGTCGCGCACAGCCCACGCCCAGACCTTCTGCTATCTGCTGCTGGACCCGGCCCGGCGCCACGTGCACGCGCTGTACCACCGCTTCGGGGGCAGCGCGCCCTGAGCTCTGCGCGGCGGGCGGTGACAGAAGGCTTCGTGCGAGGCGCGTGTCAGGCACGGCCCTCGCTGCTGTTTTCCTGGGGTTTGACCCTCCTGCGTCTTTCCTTACTTTTTCCCGAGTTTTGGCCAATCTAATAAAAGTAACTTCTCCAGATGTGGCAGCGCGCGTCCCTTCCAGCTGCAGGGCCGCTCCCCCGCCCCGCCGCCAGGTGAGGCCGAGGCCCGGCGCCTCGCCGCCTCGCTCCCGCGGGCGGTGTCGCGCTCCCCCGTTCTCCTCCCCCCCCCCCCATCTCCCACAGAGGGGGGCTGTCCCCTTCCGGGGCGGCGGGGGAGGGGAGCGTCGCAGCTCTTCCCCACCCCCTCGGCGGGAGCTTGGAAGTTGGGAGAGAAGTTAGGCAGAAATAAAAGTTGTGGTTGGCGGCGCGCCTCCACGGCCGGGAAGGGCGGGCGGGCGGCAGAAGGGAGACGGGGCGGGCGGGCGCGCGGAGAGCGGCGCTGTGCCGGCGGGACGAGCCCGGCCGCGAGGAGACCGCGAGCCGCGCGCCGTGAGGGGAGGGGGGCCGGACGGCTCCCCGTGCTCTGCGGCGCCCGGTGGGCGGGAGGCGGTGCGGGCGGGCGCGAGCAGGAGGGCAGCGCGGCGCAGGGCCGTCTCGGTCGGATACGGTGCGGGCGGGCTCAGGAGGGGCGGAGTCGGCCGCCGAGAGCGATTCGGGCGGGCGTAACTGCGAACTTTTGTTTGGAGTGTTGCGCGAGTTAGTTTCCGCCGCCGGGACGGAGGCGCCGGCCGGGCTGGGCCGGGCTCGGGGCAGCGCCGCGCGGTCGGAGCCGTTTCGCCCGTCCCCGCCGAGGGGTAGGAAGAGCCGGGGACGGCGGGACGAGCCGTGGCGCGGGGCATGCGGGGCCGGCCCCGCGCGCTCTGAGCCGCCGAGCCCCGCGAGGAAGCGCCGGGGGGTCCCGTCGCAGCCATGGATCCCGGGCAGCCCCAGCCGCAGCAGCCGCCGCAGGCGGCGCAGCCCCCGGCCCCGCAGCAGGCGGCCCCGCAGCCCCCGGGCACGGTGTCGGGAGCTCCGGGAGGCGCCGCGCAGCCGCCGGGCGCGGGCCCCCCTCCGGCGGGGCACCAGATCGTCCATGTGCGGGGCGATTCCGAGACCGACCTGGAGGCGCTCTTCAACGCCGTGATGAACCCCAAGGGCGCCAACGTGCCGCACACGCTGCCCATGCGGCTCCGCAAGCTGCCCGACTCCTTCTTCAAGCCGCCCGAGCCCAAGGCTCACTCCCGCCAGGTAAGGGGGGGCGGCCGGCCCGGCGTTGCGCCGCGATCTCCGATCTCCCTCCTCCCTCTTTCCCTCCCTCCTTCCCTCCGCGCCGCCGCCGGGCTCCTCCCGTGAGTGAGTGAGTGAGTGTGAGTGTGTGTGTGAGTGTTTGGGGGGGCAGGGAGGCAGGGAATCGGGGCAGGGAAGGGGCCGGGGCGGGAATCCGCCCTCAGTGCGGGCGGGGGGCGCGGGCCGGCTGCGCGCTGCCTTCCTCCGCCTCCTCCTCCTCCTCTCCCCGCTCCCCCCGCCCCTCCGAGGGGCCACCGTCCCGGCCCGGGCTCCGGGCGGCCCTCGGGCTCCGCATCCGCCCCGCGGCCCGGCCGGGGGGAAAGGCGCGGGGAAGCCTCGGAGCGGTGCGGGGAGCGCCGCGATGGAGGGCTCCGATCCGCGCTGCGGGACGGCCCGCCGGTGGGGGGTGTCGTGAGGCCGTGCCAAACTTTTTTTTTTTTTTTTCCCCAAGCAATATGGATGTGGCTCTTCCACCATTTCGTCTCCGCGCTGTGTCGGCTCCGGCCGCGGGGCTCCCGCGTGCCCCGCGATGAGGGCAGCGGCGCTCCGCCGCCGTTCCCCGGTGCCGCTCAGCCGTAACTGCGAAGTAACGACCTTCTTTCTGAGCTGCAAAGTCGGTTTTGTTATCGGCCCCTTGGCGCTGTCTATGCGGCCGGAGCGAAACTCGCTCCGTGTCGCGGCGCCCGCTTCGCGAAGGCCTTCGCTATTGCTGCGATCGCGGCTCCGCTCCCGGCGCTTCGTGCCGCGGCACGGGTTAATTCATTTCCCACCTACTCGAAAAGCAGCCCGGCCTTCGCACCGTGAGACCGGAGAGGGAATAGCAGGGGTGGGGCTGAGCTGCTCCTGTGGTTTTTTTCCTCGCTTCTGAGCTGCAGACTTCCTAATTGCACTCTGAATCCAACAGTGAACAGGGTTCCTTCAGATTGCTCTCGTTGGTGTGAGTAGTATCGCAGTTCGGCTATGCAGAAGTGTGGGCTGCACATGCTCAGCTGCTACTTGTTGCTGTGTCTTAGTAAACACAGTATCTACCTGCAGTTAAATAAGTATCGTGTTCAGAAAACATTTAATTTTCACGCAGGTGTTGCACTTTTACTTTTGGCTCCGCATTCTCTGCGTGTGCTCCTTTCTTGAGTTCTCATCCCACTCGGGAGTTCCAACAGTGCAACCTTGAGGTCCAGCTGAAGGCAGAGAACCATTACTCCATTGTTGGCCATCTTTTGATAGTTCCAGTTCTCCCTGTTTGTTCATGTGTGACATAAAATATTGTTAATCAGGAAAGGACTTCCTACTTCTCTTTTTCTCAAGAATTAAAGCTCCTCAAATTCCATACAGTTGCATCTCTTACACTGTGCTTAAATGTGCAAGCTTGCTTGCTTGCTCCAATGTAAAAAATGTTGTGTTCACATACAGATGTGTCAAAATGTCCCCATAGGAGAGTGTAAGTGGGGCCTCGTATGGTGCAATATCGGCATGGAGAGGTGTGGCTGGACTGCTGTGTGCATCTTAATGCAGGTGGCCGTGTTGTTCTGGGATATCTATGAGATTTAATTAACTGATAAATACACAAAAAAGGATTTAAACCCAGCTTTCAGGTCTGCTTTGTCTTTTTGGCTTTGGACATATATTTCCTACTGCCAAAGAAGCTCTCGTGCTTCAGTCTGGCAGTTCTGTGAATGGTCTCTGACTCACTTCTGATTGACTGGTCAAACAGTTTGCGGAAGCTTTCTTTAGATAAAGCACTGGCAGGCTCTTTGTGAGTGCCCTTAAAGAGCAGTTGGTGTGCAGGTTAGGAAATTCTGTGCTCAGCCTTTTGTAGCTCTGGTGGTTGAGTTCAGGAGTTCTCTGTCTCTTGGGGCTCATTGCCATCAATGGACACATCTCTCTTACTTTTCTCTTTGCCCCTTCCTTAAACCCATGCAGAAGGTTTATGTGTGGGTGTCCTTGCACCCCACACCCCCATTTCAATAAGGGGATGGAAAATTACCTCCGTCAGCAGAAAGTGATGGTGATGGGTGGGTGCAGTCCAGCAATGAGCCACGCAGCGTACTGTGCTCATTGTGCTGGCTGTAGGCTGCCGGAAGCCTGCACCAAGGGGCAAGAACTTCAGTTTTCAACACAGAACTTAAAGCAGTTACTGAATACTTGTAGTTGATATTTCTTGGCTTGTACGGGGACTTGTCTGATGCAAATTAACCAACTGCAAAATACGTGTAACTTTAGAAAGACCAACTCTGGAATTTCATCTGAAAGATTCCTTGAAAGAGCAGTGCCTTTGGACAGATGCATTTCTGCTGAAGTACAGAAATCTGAATGGGAATCCTTTCACTCCCGACAGGCCAGCACTGATGCAGGGACAGCAGGAGCCCTGACCCCTCAGCACGTCCGTGCTCATTCCTCTCCAGCATCCCTGCAGCTGGGGGCCGTGTCCCCTGGCACACTCACACCCTCTGGAGTAGTGACTGGACCTGGAGCGCCGTCTTCTCAGCATCTCCGCCAGTCTTCGTTTGAGATCCCTGATGATGTACCTCTGCCACCGGGCTGGGAGATGGCCAAGACACCATCTGGACAGAGATACTTCCTTAAGTAAGTATACTTTTTTGGTTGTTGTTATTTAAGTATTTGAATTTTTCTTTGAAATACAAGTTTTAAAAACAACCTCCTGATTTTTAGTAGGAGAAAAGATCCTACCACTTAGGAATTCTCCCATATCAGTTCTACTCTTTCTGGAAATTGTGTGATGCTCAATGAGTATTTATCCCATCTTAATCTTGGTTGAAGAATGTTGTCTGTTACACTGTGCACTGAAAACGAGTGAAATGCATGTAGAGATTTTTGAACGACGTGACTCTTCCACTTGCTGGATCTTGCCAGCGTTCTCATTTGGGTCAAAATACATTATACCTTATTTTTATGTTACAGATGTAAAACTGTAATAAAGTAACTGTAGACTCTGTTGTGGCAGGAATATGTCAGGACTTCTTATTTTATCACTAAGTACAATTGTGTAAATGCAGAGTCAAAACATTTTTGCCTGCTCTGTACTCATGAGGACATGAACGTATGTGTTTGATAACAGTATTTGGGTCTGTAACTCTGAACCCATCTGCCTTCCTTGCAGTGAAATGGGAATTGCAGAACTTCTAACGCTGTTTCTTCTTCTGGCTGTGGCTTTTTTGTGCAGTGAAATCAGTACCACCTTCTGTAGAACAGAGGAGAGGTGGCATATGCCAGCCACGTGGCAGCCACACCATTGGGGAGCGTTGGGTTTTCTTTCCATCCCTAGAACAGCAGAAGCTTGTCCTTCATTCTGAAAGCGTGCCCACCAGGGCATGTGATTGGCCTTCAGATACTTTGACTGTATTTTGAATATTTTATTGAACTGGAAGGCTCTAAATAATCCATTGTGTGTCATTTCCAGGGCTGGGAGAGGGGAGAGGCAGCACAGTGTGTTATTTACGTAAAACTTGCTTCTGCCAAATAAAATATCTGTATTCCTACCTTTCTTGCTAAAGCTATCACTGATACAAACTCAGATACTTCAATCAAATGTTGCTTTTAAAACTAATCTGTTGCCTTCAGTAAAAATGGACACTGTAGAATTTCTTAAAACTTTCTTATTCCTACAGTGGTGTTTTCATAAGGAGAAATTAATATCACTTATCAGAACTCAAACTGAGTTGCAGCAGTTGTCAAATTGTTTGAGCCTTAAAGCCAATTTTTGAAAACAATAATTTTGTGTTAGAAAAGCAAAAATGAGAATTGCATAAAGATGTCAATGATGTGATGCCTTCTTTGCTAGACTTTAACAAATCAGTGTGTTCCAGAATGCATTCTTCAGTGGGCACAAGTAGAATTTTGGGAACAATGCAAGTTTGTGCCATTCGAGATTGGTAGCTGGTTGGGCCTTGAGGAAAGCACAGGCTGAGTTCTTCAGTGAAAAGCAAGTTTAGTTGTTTTGACTGTGCTGGTGAAAACTCTTTAAGAGCAGCTTACCAGTCACAGAAAGCAGTTGTTTTTAAGTTTGCTGTCACAATTGTTTCTGATAACATTTTTTTAAAAAGTAGAGCAGTTTGAGAGGTGCAAAGGTCTTTATGTAGAAGTTGATTTTGTTGTTGATTTTTTTTTTTTTTTTTAATTGTGGCTATTGAAGTGAAATCAGTGATAGTTTTGATCTTGGAAAGCTTTTCTGCAGTTTCATTATTACCACCAAAAAATCTTTTCCTTTTTTTTGCAAGCTTTTTTTGTCCTCTCTTGGTGTTCTGGTATCCATTTCAAAGGATCAGGTTTCAACAAGAACAATAAAGAGCCTGAGACTGGAAAGTACACACAAGTCTGGCAAACTCATCTGCATGAGCAAGATCGTTTGTTCTCAATCAGACATCCAAAGTAAATGATTGAAAGAGCTGCTAGCTGTGAAGGATGTGTCTTGAAGGGGAAAGGAGTGGAAACAAACCAGGTTGTTAGGAGTGAAAATAAAGGCTGTACTTTCTGAACCTCTCCCTGCTGGGTCACATGCTGACCTTGGAGATTTTAAACAGCTTAATGGGCTGTTTTCTTTTGGCTTTCCTTGGGTGATGCTGTGGTATGGGAGAGTCTAATGAGGACAGTTCTGAAGACTGTTCACGTTCTGTTCTGTTCGCGCTTGAAGAGCGTTGTTGTCCCTAAAAGGTCGTTCAGTGCTGTCTGCAGGTGAGATCCCCTAACTTCATTGGAGTCCGTTAAGATTTGTATAAAGAAAAATTACAAAGCAAACGTTTTGCTAGTATTCGATTTTTAAGAAGTTGAAAGAAATTTTAAGTAGAAAGTTTATGTTTCAGGAGTCCTTTTTCAAGTGTTGAGTGACAAGTTCTGTCTCAAATGTGCAAACCTGTTACAATCATGTCTTGTCTGGTTGTGCCTTAAGCTTCTGCTCAAAGCACGAGGACTGAAATTCCTGAAGCTGAATAAAAGTGATGTGATTCCTTCTACCATATGCTGATTTTTCAGCCTCTTCCAAGCATTCAGCTGCGTTGCTCTTTGTTTCCATTTGTTCTGTAGCCACTATGTGAACAGTCTGGTAATCGAGCTCTAGAAAGATCTTTGCAGAATAGGTAATGGTAATAGATTTTTTCCAGATGTCAGTAGGCCTTATGGTTATAGTTATCATAATATGCTATATTGCAAATAGAATAATGTAAAACTGAGTATTGTACTGCAAAGATTTTAGTCACTTCCACTAATCAGTGGGTCAAAGTGGATGCCCCATCCCTAGAGGCTTTCAGGGCCAGGCTGGATGTGGTTCTGGGCAGCCTGGTCTGGTGAAATAATAGTAGGAATGGGGAAGAAAATAGCTGTTTGGCCAAATAACTGTGTGTGTGTGTGTGTGTGTGTGTGTGTGTGTAGGTAGGATACACAACACACACATTAGTACATGTTAAAGTAGGGTGAGAGTCGTAGTATAGGATCTGGGAAGTCAGTCTGTCATCCAGACAAATAAACCCCGTTATGTCTGAATGCTCAGCGTAAGATTTGCCGGAATTCCACTCCTCAGTGCTCATCTCATTGTTATGACAGCGACTCTTGAGTATAATTTTCCGTTGGTGGAAATGCAGATTTTGGTAAAACTATCCTTATTTTTTTTTAAAACTGAAACTGCTACTTACACAGAACTGATCAGTTGAGACTCGCCTGGTTTGTGAGCGGTCACATCTGAGTCATCTCAGCATTGCAGTGCAGTACACTTCAGCCCATTCTTAAGCATGCCATAAAGGAGGCTTGCTTGGTTTCTGTGGCGATGTCAACTGCATTGCTTTTTAACCACTTCCTGCTTGCCAGCTGCTGGTTGACATTTCAGTGAACTACAGAGGAAGATAGCGGGTCACTCTAGGCAAAAGATAGCGTGCTGGGGGAGACGCAGACAGCAACTTCCAGAAAGAAGAAATCTGGGTATGTTGAGGTTCAGAATTACTGTTGTATAGTTTTAACTTAGTGTGATGCTTTCGATTCTTACAAAGGTTGTGCAACGCTTTGCACTTCGTAGTGTGAAGGAAAGTTAACTGATTGTCCAGCAAACAAGTCTTGTAATTACTTTTCCTACAGGAAGTAGTTCTTGCAAGCAGTTTATCAACAACTTCCTATTTTTTTTTCTGTGAAGTGTTGAATGACTTCCTGAGGGAGGCCAAGGTGGTTTTCATTAGTATCTGTGGGTGTGATGGAGGTGTTTACCCATCTGGCAGAAGCCTTGGAAATAGATGGTTGTTACACATTTCTCACCTGCTTCATACAGAGGCATGGCTGGGTGGAGCCAAGCAAAATGGTTTTAAGATAGCAGGGAGGTTTGTTGATAACGTGTTTTCTTTCTTTAACTCGTGGGACCCCAAGTATACACGAGTGCTTTGTCCTACATGAGAAGTAACCAGCAGTGCTGTTACATTTCTTTCACATCTCTATTTTTGTTCCTATCTGGAGCCAACCGCGACAGCTGTACCATCTGTGCCTTTCTTCCTGCTCTTCCTCAGCTCACCAGACTAATCTTCTTCATCCAGGACAGAAAATCTCTACTGGGATTGTTGCTGCCACACTTGTGCATTTTACCGAGCACCGATGTGTGCGTGTTTGGAATCATCAGTTACTGGGAGCTCTCGTGTTTATGGCTCTGCGGTTCAAATTAGTTAGACAGTAAAAGAGCTGTACTGTTGGAAACCAAAGCCGCAACCACTGCTTTTGATGAGTTTGACTAATTTTTGTACTTTTTAGCTTAAAAAGAAGTTGAAGGCTTTTTCTGTTCGCTGAATGTCAAAGTAATTTTATTTTGGTATTGGTGGATTACGAAAACATTCAGGTCATTGACTGACAAAAAAAAATGAATCCAAGAGATTTGTGGAAAATAGTCACTGTCATTTTTGAACATAGCTAAAGAAGAGAGATATGAGCTAAAAGGCTTTTAAAGTAGTGCAGAATGTGGTCTGTTGGCTTTTTTTTGACAATTTTTAGATTTTTGGTCTTGGAACATCAGTACTAAGTGCATATTTTTCCTTCTGCCTCTTACTTGAGTTCTTAAATCTGTTCTTTGAGAGAACCACGATACTAACTATTCTGAACACGTACTGGAGATTTCTGTATCTTTAAAAGGGAGAAAGAAGAAGGGCAAACCTTCCTGATTAGTGTTAATACTGCGACTGGGAGGAGGATGAAAGTGCACCTCCAGTTCAGCCAGTTCAGAGAACGCGCAGGCAGCTTAGTGGGTGGGCATCAGTGAAAGGCATGGCCCACAGTGCTTTTCTTGTGCTTGGCTTTGTTTTGCTTAAGAAAAATTGCAGATGTACTGATAGTATCTTTGCATTCAGTACCCTTCCATACAAGATAATTTCACAAGACTGTTCCAAAAACAGTTTTAATGAACTGTTGTGATTTTATGTAAACAGAAAACGTACTCTGTGGTTTTCACTAATATATTTTTCTTTTATTTATAAGTGTATCAATATTAATCATCCTCAGAAGAAAACAGAACTGGAGAGAAATACAGAATCTGTGGCAGTTGTAAGATAACAATTAAAATTTCTGAGGAATTTTTTTAATTGTCTGCTGTTCTGTACTCTTCTTCCTCCCTCAGGTTTTGCCTCTCAGTAGTATCTCTGTTAATAATCTTCTGTGCGTAAGTGTCTGATTCAGTGCCTATTGAAACTTTTCCATGGCTTCTAAAAGGCACTGGATCACACTTGTGCTGAGAGCTGCTAATGCTGGAGGGAAGCGTGGGCCAGCTGCAGGAAATGGTGAATGTAATTCTTCCAGATCTAGATAGGATCTGAGTGCACGCACTGGAGAGAGAAGGCAGCACCGTACCTGGCAGAGCAAGATTGTATTAACACGGTTTTCATTAAGATGGAAAAAAGTGGTTGTTTCAAATATCAAGCATAAAAACTAAGCCTTTCAACTTCTGTTATGGAACTGGGCAGAATTGCCTCTTATTTTGCTACTGAGAACACCAATGTAATTTTTTTTTTTTGTATTCTTCAAATACATAATACTGCTTTGTAGTCATGCTCACCTATCTCCTACATCTGATTTGAGATGTTTTATCTTAATGTGGTCTGAAAACTGTAATACATTGACAGCTGTAATCATGATTCTAGATCTTTATTAACCATTCTCTTTTAATGACAAATCTTAGAGACTCTCTGATTAGTATTTAAAGGCTTCTACTACTGGTTTAATTAGAATTCCATATTTAAAAAGCATGCTTCTTCTATTCCAGTTTTAAAGATTTTTGTCAAGTTCTGTTTTCTTAAAAGAAGTAATAGCATCAAGCTCTGTGGGAGCAATTGTACCACTGTGGAATGCTCAGCAATTGACCTCTTCTAAATACAAACAAGAATCCAATACCAATCAAGATGAGCATCTTCCAGACTCTCTTATCCTTTCATACCCTTTCTTATTGTGAATGTTGAAGATGACAAAGAACTGCAGTCTTTTTTTTTTTTTTTTTTTTTTTTTTTTGTAGTCATCTCCTTTATGGCATAGGGTAATCTGCAACCTATTAGTCTCATCATGAACATTTCCATTCAGTGGAAAGCAGTAAGATAATGGAATGTTGTTCGTTTGAAATCTCCTGTGAAACCCAGACAGACGCCTGCCCCCCCCCACTTTTTATCAGAGCTATTCCTAATGGGTAAATGCAGTTGAACTCCTGAGTGGCATGTGGAAAAAATCATGCCTACTTTTACAACATTTGTCTCTTGCTCCCTTATTTCTCCTTTTCTGCAAGTGAGAAAAATCAGTAGGTGTAAAATTCCAAAGGCAAAGCCCTGAGCTTGTGGCACATCAGCTGCGTATTTTTAAAAGCTAACACAGAGCAAGCAAAATTTTCACTCGAGTTTATCCATTCCTGCAGCAGACTCTCAGACTAAGTAAGTTGTTAGCACTGGGTACACTGGAATGCCTGACTGCAGGACCTCAATAGCTCACATGTAGTGGGAAAGCAGAATATTTGATCCCAGTTTGCTCCTGAGGAAGCGCTTCCATGTATTGGACACCAGCAGTAATCGGATGATGCCCAGGAGATGAAGATTTGTTACTTGGTGTTGAAATGCAAGATTAACTATTAAAACAAGTCAATATTAACTGCAAGCAGATTGAGTTTGGCTCTTGATTTGGAATGGATGCATAGATCCTCCCTTATCCAACCAAAGGAAAAAAACAAAATTGAGGTAAATGACCATGGAGAGACGTCAACCAAAATAGGGATGATTCTCCTGTGTTGTATGTGGCCAGACCACTGCATGTGTTTATCTTCACAGATGGGAGCAAATTCAGATGATGTAATTAGATTTTGTTTAACCTCTTGAAACTGATAGCTTACTCAGTTCTTCTATTAACTTTCTTTCCTAGTGTTTTTGTGAATTCCAATGTAATTACATTTGCTGTTTGTACAATACAAGCATACATATGCAGTAAAATTTGTTAATGGTGGAACTCACTGTCTTTTGCTATTTTGTATAACCAATTTGTAAAATATATATATATATATATATATATATCTTTGTCTCTTCTTTTTTTTTTGTTTTGCTTTTTTTTTTTTTTTTTTTTTTTTTTTTTCCAATCAGGCTGTGTGTAATTATGTGAGCCCCCATACTTTTAAATGGCCTGGCTTCTTTGGCAATTCTTTGAGAAAATTTCATTTGGTTGCATGCAGGAAATTTAGAAAGTTGTCTGTGTGCAGCAGTCCTCTGGCAAGTGCCCCACAGATGTGATGAGGAACACAGAAGCACAGGGTGGCTGCGGCCAGCACAGACTGATGGCTCCCTCTGCCCCAAAGCCTGTTCCAGCATAACAAGACTGTGTCACTGTTTCATGGCCTCCTGAAGTGCTTCTTGGAGTCTCTTCTCTGGGATTCACTCAGCTGGGATTTAATCTGTTCGCTGTTACTGCAGGCTGTGTTTCAGGGAAGTAAAGCTAGGTAACATAAAGCTTCCTTGTAGAGTGAGATCTTACCAGTATACTGCCTGTCTGTCATGGATGTTGCTAAGGAAACAAAGCTGTCTTGAAAACAGTCTTGGACTTTGCTTTAATTTTACTAATGAGACTTTGCTGTGTCATAGTGAAAGACCAGATTGCTTTTGTTGAGACTCTGGCATGCTGTTTGCTAGCTCGGTGCAGTGTTAGCACTAAGTTTAGTTATTGATTATTACACTGAGGTTGTGAATCCAGACTTTTTTTTTTTTTCCTTCTAAACTGTTTTATAGGGAAGTCAAATAAAGGTCATTTACTATTGCTAGTTTATCTCTAAGCAGTTCTGATTTATGGAGAGCTTTCTTGGTAAATAAAAAATAATAATAAAATAACTTAAATAGTTACTGCTTCAAGGATGCCTTTTCCTTTCTAATTACTTGTAACTGAATTGTTAAGTAAACTTTTCATATTTCTGGACATGTTGTAAAATTAGACATAACATACTAACACATTATATGAAAGCAAACAAGCACAGGTTGTATCTGCAGAATGGAGTTCTTTGAGTAAAGGGGGACAAAAGAGCAACTCAGTAGGTGAGTTTTCATACTAAATATGTTTTCCTCACAGCTTCTCAAAAAATCTTTTCTGACGTTCATTGTTTAAAAGTTTGGTTGGCACATATTCTGTAATTATGCTCATTCTAACATCTGATCTCTTTAGAGCACATAGGAACTTCCTTCCACTCTTACTGAATGTATAGCATAGTTGATGTAGATGTAAATGTCCAGTATATACACAATTAACGGTGTGTTTTAAATGTTCTGTTATTTGGAAAAACTTTATCAGAGTAAACAGCTTTGCCCCGAATTAAGGATATGGAATGAGGTGTATTTACAAAAGTGTAATCTGAAGTATTAAAGGTCATTAGACAGAAAATGTGAAACTGAAGAATCGTGGCCAACAAAACTTTTCTTGGAATGAAGACTGGTAAAAATATTTTGTGGAGGAAGTCTTACTGTTGAAACAAAATGGAAGTAGACTGTGTGGTACAGTGCAGATCGTGTGCCTTTTGAGGCAGTGCTCGGCTTTTTGGTCTCTGGCTGGAGTTTCAAAATGCAACAATGGTTCCATATCAGATGTGAATCTTCTCAGTCTGGCAGCTTAGATATGATCTTCTATATCCGACTTTATAGGCCACTCATAGATACATAAGGAAAAAAATACATATGCCTATGAAGAAAAAAGAAACTGTTGCATTTTAAGTGTCCCTTCTGTGCTTGTCTTTAGGTCAGGATGAATTACATTTGTTTAACAGTAAAAGGTTTTAAAGGCTTGCAGTCTTAGTGAGATCAGTGAACAGTGCGTTCCATGGTTACAATGCTTTGTACGCAAGAGCCTGACTAAGCTAAAATTGCCTGCATTCTAGTTTGCATCCAGATAGATTTCTAAGAGCTGTTTCTTAGACTGCTGTTGACATAATTACATGTCATCAGTGTAGACCTATGCTTCATTTTCCTGCTTCTGTCCCTAAGTACACATGTACTTAATTTCTTAACTCTTCAATCCAGTGAGTTAAAGATTTGGAGTGAAGGAAGTGTTCACTTTCATAACTGGTCTTTCAGGTTTTCCGTTCTTAAGGGAATCATACTTTGAAGCTGTCCTGAAGGAGAATAGATATAAGATATTGGGACCAAATAATGATTAGCTCATAGAGGACAGGAACTTTCAGATCTGTAGGATTAAGAAAACTCTTACAGTCTGTATGCTTGTGGGCTTTTTTATTGTGGTTTTTACTGTAATGACTAATAACTGGAAAAAAGATCTGTTGTATGTTTTACAGTATCCTGATAATTTAGTCACTGGTTAGGTCATAAGGAAGACAAAATGTGAAATGGACCTTAAACAGTTGGTTAAGAATTAACATTTTAGCCTATCTATTAGCAGGGTCAAAGGAAAACTTAATTATATTTATCTGAAATGTTCTGCAACTCATATTTCTGTTTTTTAAATATAATTATTTATTAAATGAATTGGTGGCTCCTAACACGATCAGCTTTGTGTTATGGATATTTGCTGAGGAATTTGGACAGTTGTGTGTGGAAAAGTCTCCAGGAAAAAAATATTCTTCCATTTAAAAGTTGTGGCCTCCATTGTCCATCTTCTTAAAGTTGCATTGGAATAGGAGTGGGCAGAAGTTTGTTTGTTTCTTCTGGTGCAGCAGTTAGTGTTCCTTTTGCTCAAGGCTGCAGTTTGAAATCTGTTTATGCTGTGATGGTGAATGACGCAGAGGTTGCCTGTGAGCTTTAACTAATTCTCTGCAGTCCTACTGCAGTAGGAGTGTAGACTTAGTGCCAACTTCTGCCCCTTCTGAATGCCTTCAAATGCTTGCTCCGTGAAACTGAAGGAGGAGGATTTTAAGTGCTTTCTAAACCAAGGTCACAGCTAACTTATTAAACTGGTGAGGGACTTCAGTACAGTGAAAATGCTGGCTTTTGTAATGGGTAGACTTTACGTAAATAAACTCAATTGAAAAACTGCTTCATCTCCAAAAGAAGCCACTGAGCATGTTTTTGTGTACACAGAACAAGTTTGTATGAGATTGATTTGAAATGTGTGAGATTCTGGCTCTGATGCTTGTTGCTTTGTCAAGATCTGCACATAATTTTTCTGTAACTTTGTAAAATTGTTTATGAGCTATCTACAGAATTACATTTGCTTATATGTGATGCTTTTAATTAATGTAGAATCACAGAATCGTTAAGGTTGGAAGAGACCCTAAGACCATCTAGTGTAACCATCCAATGCTGCCCACTAAACCATGTTCCTTAATACCAGATCTATGCATTTCTTGAATATCTCCAGGACAGACACTCAACCACCTCCCTGGGCAGCCCATTTCAGTGCCTGACCCCTCTTTTGGAGAATTTTTTCCTAATATCCAATGTGAACCTTCCCTGGCATAACTTGAGACCATTCCATCTTGTCCTATTGCTAGTTAAATGGGAGAAGAGGCCAACCCCCACCTCACCACAACCTCCCTTCAGATGGTTGTAGAGTGATAAGGTCTCCCTTGAGCCTCCTCTTTTCCAGACTGAATAGTCCAGTTTTCTCAGCCATTCCTCATAAGACTTGTGCTCCAGACTCCTGACCCGCTTCCTTACCCTTCTCTGAATGTGCTCCAGGGCTTCAATATCTTGTAGTGAGGGGCCCAACACTGAACACAGACAGTATTTGAGGTGCAGCCACACCAGAACTGAGTACAGAAGGATGATCACCTCCCTGGTCCTACTGGCTACAGTATTTCTGATACAAGCCAGGGTACTATTGGCCTTCTTGGCCACCCGGGTACACTGATGGCTCATGTCCAGCTGAGCATTGACCTACAGCTCCAGGTTCTTTTCCTCTGCACAGTCTTCTAGCTGCTCTGTCCCAAGCCTGTAGTGTTGCCTGGGTTGTTATGACTTAATAGAACATGGTGCTTGGTCTTCTTGATCTTAATTCCATTGGCCTCAGCCCATCAGTTCAACCTGTCCAGATCCCTCTATAGGACCTTTCTACTCTCAGACAGATTAATACTTCCCTGCAGCTTGGTGTCATTTGCTAACTTACTGAGGGTGTACTCAATCCTTCCACTCAGAATCAATGAAGATATTTAACAGGATGGGCCCCAGTACCTTTGGGAGCACCACCTGTGACCAGTCATCAGCTGGATTTCATTCTATCCATCCACCATTACTATCTGGGCCTCACCCTCCAGCCAGTTCTTTACCCAGCAAAGAGCGTACCTGCCCAGGCCATGAGCTTCCAGCCTCTCCAGGAGCATACTGTGGGAGATAGTGTCTAAGGCTTTGCTGATGTCTAGGTAGGCTACATCATCATTTGCCAGGTTGGTCACCTTGTCATAGGAGGAGATCAGATTGGTTAAGCCAGACCTGCCTTTCATGAACCCATGCTGACTGGGCCTGATCCTCCGACTGTCCCACATGGGCTGTGTGATCTCAATCAGTAAGATCTGTTTCATAACCTTCACTACCACTGAGGTAAGGCTGACATGCCTGTAGTTTCCCAGGTCCTCCTCACAACCCTTGTAGATAGGAGTTATGTTGGCAAGCCTCCAATCCTCTGGGACCTCTCTGGTTGAGCAGCAGTGCTGATGGGTGGTGGAAAGCTTGATAGTCACCTCTGCCAGCTCCTTCAGCGCACTCGGGTGGATCTCCCCTGGCTCCATGGACTTGTGACGGTCCACATGGAGTAGCAAGTCTGACTCTGTATCGTGAGGGGTTCATTCTCTCCATCGCAGACTTCTTGAGAAGTAACTGAAGTCGGTAGCACATGCCTACCTCTGTAGGTACTTATACTTGGTCTGTATTGCCCCTACTGCGGTTGTGATCGGAGGGTATGAGCAATGAGGGTAATATTCAGTTCAGGCATTCAGTTACTTACCCACTGTTGATTAAAATAGCACAGTCCCACCTACCGTGTTTGAGTCCATGTGTGTATGTTTGATTTAGTCAAACTGAGATGCATTTTGTGTAAAAGAAGATGATGTGGTTCAGTTCTCGACTTCCATCTACAATCTTTGTCTGTTTTGCTAGCTACAGAAAATTAAATAAGATGTGAATTCTCGGAAGCATGCGCTTCGTCAAACTGATGGGTCCAAAAAGAAAAGTTGAATATTTTAAAAAAAAAAAAAAAAAAAGTTATACAGGCTGTAGTGCTTCAGCAACTGGTGCCCATCCCGTTGTTGTGCCTCCTAAGCTATCTTTCTACTTTGACTTCAACAGGTCTTTCTACTAAAGAGAAAACGTTTGTCTGCCAAAGCGATTTGGCTGCTTAGCTCCTGTCCAGCATTGCAGATGAACTGAGAACCTGCTAGCCGTTACCCTGTAGCAGTTTCTACTGAGCCAGTATTTGGCTTGTGACAGACACAGGAGTGCTGACCTCATCATCAGATGGCGATGTTGCTTTGTTTCATATATGCATTTTTATGTAATGTGTCTAAGGTGTAAATATAGTGATTACATAGAGGAAATACATTGGAAGGTGCATGGTTGGCTTGGAAATAGGAATGCTGGCAGTATAGAGGCATTTACAAGTAGCTATTCTAAGTTTTATCTGCTGTTCTCAATAGGATGTTCAGGTTTTAAAACAGCCCTGCCAGTTTTGCTCCTGTACAAAAGCATATCTGTAAACATACCCGTGCTGATTCAGACCAAGTGCATGTCCAGCACAGTTTCTTGTTCCTGGCAAGTTGTCATGAGCAAATTTCTAGGAAGGACAAAGAGCAGGGTAAGTATACATGGTACCATCACTGCGTACTTTTCCAGTTTACAACTATCATTTCAGGAGTATCATGATCCAGGCACGATTTCTGTCTAGCTCTATTCTCCAAGACTTGTGCTGTCTTCTCTTGACACCATGTGAACTTTTAGCATCTACTCTACACTTTGGCAAGAAATCTCACTGGTCATCTATCCAGTGCATGAAGAAATGCCTTTTTCAGTTCTAAACTTGGCTCCTATCAGCTTCAATCAGTAGTGCTCAGTTCTTATTTTGGAAGTGACAGTGAACAGTTGATGCTTGTCTGTGCTTGTCAGGATTGATCTTGTATTCTGCAAATTATCTTTTCTAAATCTTTTCAGCAAATATACTAGTATATAGGCTCCTGTGGAAGTGGATTTTCTTTTTTTTTTTTTTTTAAACTTACTGTTACTAATCAGATCAGATCTCCTAGTCACCAATTTGGGAAACGTAATGCCTGCTATGATTATGTCTCCAGAATTTTGAGTCTTCTGCATGAACTCTGGGATGCGAAGACTTAATGTTGGTGTGTTCACCTTCTAAAGCAAAGATCTTCTGTACTTGCTTCGACCTTGTGTGGGAGCTGCTCCAACAAAAGTGAAGTATGGTGATGTGATAAAATGATGCATTGCTTATATCATTTAAAAAAAAAATCCATGAAAGATTCATTTCTAGAATGGAATATCTACCATTTAGCTGCTACTAACAATGTATAAGTTTCTAATTGACTGTATATTATATTGACTGTCATTGAAGTAAGTGATACCAAAGTATCTGGAAGATGAGCAAAATATATATCTTGAGAAATTCAAGTACAGGTGAGATGGAAGCTTTCTTCTCCCAGCTGTGAAGGTTGATTAATTTTGCTTGGGAGCTTTCCGTTGTTCTTCCATTAATGTGCTCATTCAGAAAATGGTTCTCTCCAACAGAGTGAAGCCTTTAGTGCGGGTCCTGATGAGGAACTCACACCTGATGACGTTTAAAATGAGATGTAGCTTCTCTTCTAACCAAGTGCATGAAGTAGCATACATCTGGATAGGATTTTTCGGGTCATTTGTGTTTTAAGTGCAGTAAATTAAGAAACTTTATCACTGTTTGATGTACAAACATATAGCATTGTGTGGTGGCATCCCACTTTGCATCTTGCACAGAATAAGTTGTTCAAATGATTTCTGTACTCCACAGTCTTGCATATGCTTTCCTGGAATGCTTGATTGATGTATATCAGTTCTCTGAGTTTATGCCTGCTATTGTAACCATACTAAGGCAGTTTGTTTTAATTTACTTGAAGCTCTGGCAGGTTCCTGGATATGCAGCTTGGTAATCACATTTCACCTAGCACATGAAATGGTTCTTAAATGATCAGTGCTGTGTGTTTTAAGTCATAATAACAGGGAATTGTAGAAGAAATTGCTACTTGTTTATGAAATCATCCTCCATATTTGTACTGTTAGTGTACTGTAATTATGAGTTTCTGGACTAGACAGAATAGAGAAAAACGTAAATCCACTGAGAAAGTGTGCCCTTAGTTTTTAATGTGTTAAAAAAAGTCTTAAAGTGTAACCTCGCAGCTGAGTTCAGTATGGGGGTTCCAGCAGGGTTTGTATAGTGCAAAGTGTCTGCAGTTAAACACACACACACACACAGCAGTTACGTTTTCCAAGGTACTTGGGGTCTGCTTTAGGTCCTGATCTGTGCTTCTTGTTGCTACAATTGCTCTTCATTTTTTCCTGTAAGTCAGTGGAGGGGGAGGGGGTCACAGTGCACAGGGTAGGAATAAAACTCATGGGAAAACAGCAAAGACTTTGCAAAAGCATCTCTTGAGTGTCATGGCTGTTGTGCTGAGATGGTTACTTGTGTAGTTACGTCATGTGGACCATACATTACTTTGTTTTTGGTAAGGGATTTTTTTCACCTCCTGAGTTCTCTAAACCAATTCATGGCATGACTGCTTGGAGGGAGGACGTGGTCGAGATAGGCTGTGAGTGAGAGTAACCTAAGCCCTTAAAACAGCGGGGCTGTTGGAGAAATGCATGTGGAGTTATTCCATCTGACACAGAAATCCAGTTTTACTTGAGTCAAAACAAGCCCCTACGCTGTAATGTATTGCTAATGCATTTTAGAATTGTTAATCTAATATCCAGTGACATCGTAAACCATTTTTTTGTTGTTCGTGGAACTTTTAAAATAATTGTACAGCATTAGTGACTGTAACAGGATTGTAGAAAATGAGTACAATAGATTTTTGTTGTTGTCTCCTCCTTCCCATTTGCACTGATAGTAATAATTTCCTAGAAGACTAAATGCAGTTTTGGAGCCAGTAATACAGTTTCGTTTTACTCTTTGGGATATAGTGAGTAGGTTGGAGTTGCTTTGTTGGTTTGCTGTTTAGGGGTTGGTTTGTTTTTTAGGTTTTTGAGGTCTGGTTCTTTTTTTTTTTTTTCTTATATAGAATTACTGCCAATAGTGCTATCTGCAATGCATCCTATTATTATCATTTCTTATGGAGAACTAGAATAGTATTATATTGCTCCATCTGAGTGGCTTCAAATAGGTTTTGATGCATTTGTATTGTCTGCAATAGATATGTGAGATTTCATAGGAGCCTGGCATAGCTCTCATGTGCTGTGATTTGGAGAAATGATATTTTTAACATCTGTACAATGGCTGAGTTGAATGATAAAATTACATGTGCAGGAGAGGCTATATAGATATTTCAAAAGCAAACTTTATTGAAACCTCACTAATTCTTGAGTCAATTTCTAAGCAGTATTCTGCTGTTGCTAATTGTCAACAAACTCACTGTGATTTTTGCGTACGGTCATTCCGAGAGTAAGAAATAGGCACATTTATACATATTATAAATATATCTTCTTGAATCCAAATTCTATAATGATCCTCCAGTTGTTGGATATACGTTCCCATGCTCCGTATAGAATGACAGATTTAATTGAATGGATAAATCTGAAACGTGGCACGAGATGTTCTATTTCAGCATCTAACAGAAGATGTCATTTATCTGCTGGGAATATGTGATATATCCATGGATCACAATGGAAATAGTACAGATGAGTTGGTGTGAAAAGTAGTTTGTTTTAAGTAAGTAAAATAAAGGGTAAAAGCAGTCCTTAACCAGCTGCGTGGAAAAAAGCACTGGTGTTAGTCTGGCTTGTACACTGAAACTGAAGAAGTTTTATTGTACGCATCTGTGCAGTTACCACCTTCCTGTTGCACAGAAACTGAACTAAGCTTCAGTTCATCCAGTCCTACAAATATACACTCTAAGACTGGCAGTTTAAAAACAAACTTAGCTGTGTGCAGTATGCATTCTGTAGCTGATATGTCAAGGTCTGAGGCTGTTTTTAAATAGTTCTAGTTATATGCATAAACTTGGCTTTGGTGTGGTTACAAATTTGGTGTGTGAACTAAATTTAATTGAAGTCAACAAGGTGTGTGTTTTCATTTATTAATATTTATTCTAAGCAACAACCTTGGGAATTGAGTTGAGCTATTAGCCTGTGTAATGTGTTACGCTAACATGGCTAATTTGCTAACGAGGCAACTCTGAAACTAAATTTTGTTGCCTTGGCCTAGAATCCTTACTTTCTTCAACATTTTATTGGAACTGAAGTTGGGCTAAATTGGAGGACCTGAAATGCTGTGTTTTCATAAAAAGCCCTGGGAGGAAGATAAATTTGAGTTGAAATGTTGAACAGGGTTTTGATCTGTTCAGCCCTTTAGTGGGATTTTAAATCTTGGCAAGAAGAAATGTTAGACAACTTGTAATGAGGGATGAGAATATGAAGATTTCGGATATAGAAGTATATGTCAGTAAAACAATTAGTAACCAGATGGAGCTTTAATAAGGAAAGAGCAGTCACATTCTGTTAGTAACTGCACCTACAGCAGAAGCTTGCGGGTTGTCGAAGCAAAGCTACCAGCTAAATTGGGCTGTAGAGCAAGGTACAAATTCATAGAGCAGGTGATGTGGGAAGGGCTTACAGGGAACTGAGAAATAAGGCAGGACTGGAATTTCTTCATTTCTCCCTTGTGTATGAAACAAAACTGTTCCACAAAAGCAATAAAACGGGCAATGATTTAACTTAGTTGTAAGCAGAAATGACAGTTCAAAATGATAATCTTATGCCCGTGCAATATGGTGTGTTACTCTTCTCAGTGGCATAGCTGCACACTACTGCTTTATTCCTATAGTCGAGTTAGGGTTGATTTAGAAGCCTGAGAAGAGGGATAGTCTTCTTTTAGGCTGCATTTTTTTTTTTTCTTCCTGAAAATACAAGTTGCTGTTGTTCCTATAGGCCTATTAGGTAGAATGATGGAAAACTACTGAGCATCTGACCAAGGGGAGTTGATGTGGGGAAAAAAGAAAACAAGGAATATGCAGGCGTAGGTCTGCTAGTGTGGGAATTGGTTGTGGTTTATTCTTGGAGGAATTGATTAATAACAAAGAAATCAAGCGTGTATCTTACTATTTTACAAACATAATGTTTTACAAATTGTATGATGTTCAGTGCATTTCCTTGGGTGAACAGTTGTAGTTACAGTTAATATCAAAGACCAGAATAAAAAATCAAGCTCTTCCTTTCCAAACACAGTCCTGTTTTGATATATGACTTGTTCTTCCAGTTGACCTGCTTGGTTTAAATGCTGTGCTGTGTAAAACCAAAGTCAACCTTGAGTGCTTTAATTAACTTTTCTACTACGTGATGATAGGGCAAATAGTTCCAGTCTATGTGTTCATTACAAGATGTATTCAACTCTGCTCTGAATATTTTATTCCCTTTCAGATACATAAATCAAAAGGTTCACCTAGTAAGAGACAGAAAAAATTAATAACTAATCTCCTTTTCAAACAATGCACTGTATCAAGATGGATACTATTTGATTTTACAGTTAACTGAAACTAATTTACAGATTGCTTTTAATGAAACCTTCTTTAGTGAGTGGTTTAGTATTAAAATTACTAAGATGTTACCAGAATTCTCATATCTTAACAGTACTTGGTCAGTCTGCTTCTGTCAGAAGAATCTGTTTGCATTCTGTCACTACATTTTACTTTATACCAAGAAATATATTGGAAGTGAGTAACCTAGTCAGGCTTCTCCAAGAAAAGGGGTCATAGGATAACTTATTTAATTGATACTTGCAGCATGCTGTTCAGAGGTAACCAATGTTTTTCTGTTGATAGTGGTAGTCCAAGCGGTAAGGAAAGCCTATGTACTTAATGTCTTCCTGTCTAGCTACTCTTTGACTTCTTTTACTAAGTCCGTCAGCTGATTGCTGGGCAAATGGTTCAGAGGTGTAGAATAAACTGGCAGTTAAGGTTTCAAAACCTGTGAGAGGTTTGATTCTGAAAAAAAAATCAACATATACCCAATTCCGTTTGTGTGTGTGAGTGCTCTTAGAACTGTTAAGCTGTTCAAATAGACAAAATAACTTCATTTTCTGTGATGTTGCAAGCCTTAGAACTCTTGCATTGATTGTTTTTGCAATTGCAAATTAAGGCAACTTGGAGTTCAACATGCTGTTATTTTTACTGGCATGGCAGATTTTAGACTATCCCACCTGACCTTAGAATTCGAGTGGTTCTCTTCAGACAGGTGCACCTTCCAACAAAAGGAAGAGAGTTTGGGAGCAGGAGAGATGGCTGTCATCTAATTTGGACTTCTTGATATAGGCCAAATAATGTCATTTATGAATTTCTCTGGCAATGTTCTTACCAAATCATTTCCTACTTAAATGTTTGCTTTCAGTGAAGCGATGCAAGAATCAAGCAGAAGAAACTGAGGATTGTTTCTGTATGAAATGCGGCCAGGATTCTGACATTAATTTCTCTTTCGAGAGATCATGCAGGATATTGGATTCAGTTTATTAGAAAAATACAAAAGTAGAGGAGAGGAAATGGAAATAGTATTTAATGTCAACTCCTCTTTGAGAATGGTGTAAATTTATACTGAGTTTAAATGCCTGAATACTCTGAAGAATTGAATCTACTGAAATATAGATACCCCTTTAATTTTAAATAGCATGAATACTCCAGTGTGAGATTTAAAATTTTAATTTCTTACCTTGTTTAATGTCAGAGAACACATGTGGCAGACAAAAATGGCTCCTTGCAGCCTGTAAAGGCAGCAGCTTGTGCACTGACTGTACTCCTCAAAGTCACTGCAAGCCCTCCAAGCGTATTCTAAAGCCAATTTTGATTAGCATATAAGAATTGGTTTGGAACTTCCACCTTCTTGCAGAGTTAATTAGACAGTCGTGTTTAATTAAGTAATAATGCCTAGAAACGACTCAGTTACTTTACAGCTATTTATGGTAGGGGCAGTGGATTAAATTTGAGGCCTAGCTTTCTTGACAGGGATTTCATAACATTTCCTACACAGTACTTCACTTGTTTCACACTTTGGATAAATACGTGTCTGGATTTCTGCGGCTTCAGTAATTGCCTGTTTGTTTGCTGAAACTGGCTTGAAACTTCCTTTAGTGAGACCATTCAAATTGGAGAGGTTGGTTATGCAGTGGATGTTAAGAATAAAAGCTGCAGTTGTGCATGTGTGTATGTATGTGTGTATATACGTATATGTATTTATATAAAATCCACGTTTGGTGATCAGTAAGCATAATTGAAAATCAGCACCTTATGGCACTTTGGCAGGGGTTGTAACTCTGTTTAAAAGACATCACACTGAGAGCATTTATCAATCATTTGAATCATAGAATCACAAGGTTAGAAGGGACCTCCAGGCGCCTCTTGAACACTGCCAGGGATGGCAAGTCCACCACCTCCCTGGGCAGCCGTTCCAGTGCCTGACCACTCTCTGAGAGAAAAAGTTTTTCCTCATGTCCAACCTAAACCTCCTCTGGTACAACTTGCAGCCATTACCCCGTGTCCTGCTCATGGCCTGGGAGAAGAGGCCAAACCCCTCTTCACCACAGCCTCCCTTCAGGAAGTTGTAGAGTGCAATGAGGTCTCCCCTGAGCCTCCTCTTCTCCAGACTGAACAATCCCAGCTCCCTCAGCAGCTCCTCATAAGACTTGTGCTCCAGACCCCTCACCAATTTCATTGCCTTTCTCTGGACACATTTCAGAGCCTCAATGTCTTTCTTGTAGTGAGGGGCCCAAAACTGAACACAGTACTCGAGGTGCGGCCTCAGCAGTGTGTGCCAATTCCCCAAGTGAAACTGAGACCAATGTTTAAAAGCAAATTTGGTTCTCTTGTGGTAGTGCCAGTCTAATAGGCACAGAATGTTCCTTTCATGAGGGAAGCAGAGGAAAATGTTGATGTGAAGGCATGTTTTAACAGTGTGTTGGTAGGCACAGCGCTGTTTAACAATGTTTTGAAGAATTCTGGGAAGTAAGGCTTCTGCAATATCTAGGAGACCGAATGATGAGAGTTTTTCAATAAATGATGTGGAGGAATACATGGTGCATGCTGAAATTATTATAAAACTCATTACTGCTGGAGGGCATACTTCACTACAAAAGCATTAATTAAAAGCAGTGTTATCCTGGCAAGAAGTGGAGAATGAGATCTGTTCTTGTAACAGAAGCATAATTACAGTCTTGTCAAAATATCATTAGACCCTGTAGCAACTGAAAGAATATCTTTCCAACAAGACTTGGCTTTTTGGAGTCTTAATTTCTGTGCTTTAAATAATTTTCTATCTACAGCTTTTTCTCTTAATTGTTGCAGTTAGGTTGAATAGTAGTTTTTTTTTCTTTTGTGCAGATCATTGAAAAGTGGAACAAATGGAACCAGATGCTCTTAAGCACATTGTTAAAGGGAGTAGCATGCTTTATTTGCAAAGGTGTTTTTTACTACAATATAAACAGGACAACTCTTTGGTGTGGAGAATGAGACAGAAGGGAACACCGTAGAATGAAGACATGGTGGTTGTTAACTTAACCCTCCATTGTTTTAAAAGATTATTTTCAACTTGAGTTAATTGAGCATGGGAGGTGGCAGACCATCAGATATAAGTTTTTATCAGTGGTGCATTAGATGCACAACGTCCTCAACAGTATCATTTATGGATTCAAGACAACTTGCAATTACTGGAATCTGTCATTTTGAAGGCTGTCTTTAGAGTGAGGCATTTTTTTCTCTGAATGTGCTTTTCCCTCAAAGCATTTGTCATCAATATGAATAAAAGGTAGCCTGGAGCATCTGAGAAAATCTTTGTTTAAATTAGTTTTTAATGGACAATTTATCAGACAATTTATCTTCAACCAGAAGATTTCTTTCTTTCCCAAACCTGACTCTCTGAAAGTAACTTTGGAACAAATACTTAAAAAGTGGGTCAGCAAGCACTGCTTCTCCGTGCCTCGTGTGGTGTATATTGGTGACAGTCATCTGGTTTCAGGCTTTCTTGCTAGCTTAGTCCCTTCTGTCTTGGATTTCTGAAATATAAACCTAAAGAACCTGTTGGCTCTCTTGTTCTTTAATGTGCTTGGATTTTCTGATGACTCAGTTAACATGGTATGTGAATTTTAGTAGTAGTCGTCAATATAGTACTTACCCAAATACTTACTGAATGTGTGTATTTTGAAGTTTTCTGGTTGGGGAAGTGCTAAGAAAAATAGAAAGGGATAAAAGCATTTGTGGTTTAGAAACTGTAGCCTGTAGGAAAAGATTAGTCTTGACAATACAGCATTGTCTATTGAGTCAATTAAGCATGTAGGTTTAGCTAGCTTGGGAACAAGTTCCAGCATGTGATGTTGTAAATAGCATTCTCACATAACACATGTCGGCTTGGTAAGTGGGCCATAATATCTCCTGCCACTTTACCAGAGTGGTTTGTTCTTTTTTTTTCCTTTTTTCTTTGTTTGTTTGTTTTGAGTGAGCTGTGCTGATGCAGAATTTGAGTCTTTCTGACTGCTGTGGGGTAGGACTGCTACATGTCCAGGGAGTGTTGGATCAAGATAAGGTGGAGCTGATCACAAATAGCCACTCTGCTATTTTTCTATTTATCCACATGGACAAATGGGGCCTTGGGACCCCGTACTCAAAATCCCTAACAGCAATGCTTACTCATCTACCTGTCCCACTTCTTGTCAGCTTGAATACATTTTAAATACATACTCATTTTATCAAGGAAGAAGTATTAATGACTAGAAGAGCTTAATAGCTGCACAGATTGTCAGCTCTCTGCTTCCTTAATAGAACATCTGTATTTCCCAGCAGGCAAATGAGTTAAAAGCTGGTGAGAGTTGGTGGTACTAAAACCATGGCAAACTAAAGGATTCCTTTTTTACAGCAGAGATACAATGGAAGGCAAACCTTGTCTTTGTTGTACTTTTTGTGTTTTAAGTCAGGCCTGGCTTTGTTGTTGGCTGTGATTTTTTGTTTTGTCTTCTGGATTTGGGCTTGGCTTTGTAGCAAAATGGTACTCAGCTGCCAGCTTTGCTTTGTCTCCTCTCTACACCACTTAGACTCAAAACTTTTGTTGGAATGTAACAAAAATGGTCCCCATTAAAGATAAGTCTGATACTAAGATTCTCTTAATAAATGTCTGCTTTTATCTTTGATTTAAAGTACAGCTCTCACAGCCTAGTCAATGATCATGTAATATGTAAGAGTGAGGTGGTCAAACTGCTTCCTAGGAGCTCCACAAAGAAAATGCTTTTTGTACCATGGATACATTTTTTTAATGACAGTATTTAATACATCTTCTGCTTTTTAATGTTCTATTTTTGTATTTTATAATGTGCATACTATATCCTTATAGGTTAAAAATGTATGTATTTTGGGAGTACATGATCAAAATATTTCAGACTACTACTGGTCTAGCAAGTATGGTACACGTTTCTGTTGGTGCATCCTTTTACTCTTTGCTGTTGGAAAATCTCTGTGTTCTCATACAGCTTAGTGCCTTAAAATATTGGGAGCAAACTTTTTGCAGTTTTGCTTTTATGTTGATCAGGTTCACCTGCACTGGTATGTGTGGGATTGTTTGGCAAGAACAACTGAATTGTGAAAAGACTGCTTTCATTCATTATATTATGCTGGTGTGGAAACTTTATCTGCATTTCTATATGATATAAGAATTTACGTTTCCAAGAAATACTGGCTGCATTTAAACAACATAATGTTAGTTTAGCTGGTGTTCACAGGATGATTTTAAAAAACAAATAGAAACCCACCTGAAAGCCCTAGCATTGTTTGACTTAAAAAAACTAAGCTTGATGGAGAGCAGATGTGATACATAACAGGTTGAGCCATCCATGTTGCTGAAACAGAAATTGTGAAACCAGTCAGTTTTGATCTGTATCCTTGCTTCTGTCCTTACTCTTCTCATGTTTAGTGTGATCTTTTTGCACAGATATGTAACATTGTGAACTTACTGAGCCACTGATTACATTGTAAGCCATAAAACTACAAGAAACTGAGGTACCTAACAAAATATTTAAGGTTTTTGCCATACTTTAAATGCTTTACAGATAGATAACTTGTTGAGAAAAAAAAGATGTTCAAGCTGTTTTTAGTAATTTTCCTCCAATTTTAACTCGCTCAAAAACTGGCAGTCATTTTGGCCATCTTTCTTCTGTTGTTTCAGGATTACTGTAGAGCACTTGGTGCTACTTTCACATAATGGATTTTGTAGTGCTGTCATCTTGTATCAGGGAAGTACCCATCATTTTCTAAAAACCAAACTTCTGAAGGGGATTGCTCTCAGAAGTAGTCCTGGAAGTTCTGCCCACATTACACAGAGCAGAAAGAAAGGGCTTGTTACAGTGTGCCTGTTCCTTGGCCCAGTTGTGTCATCATTTAACAATTACTGCAATCTGAACCTTTAACATAAAAACTTAGAAAAACAGTCCCAAGAATTTGTCTTCTCCCATGTCAGAGATCTGAGCGGGGTCCTGGTCTTGCTGCCGATGGAGATTTTGTTGCTGTTTTTCACTTTCTGGTTTCTGCAGTTGGATTTGATGGTCTTGGATATTTTAAGTACTTTGGTTTGAAGTGTTAGTTTTTTTTTTCTTTCTTTCTTTCTCTTAACTATGGTGACTGTAGGAATACAGGAGTCACTATGAAGTGATGTTGCATTACCTCTTCCGTATACCGCATGTAATTCTTTAGAAGTGGATTAATGAAGTCATGGGTCAACAAAATCATGCATGAAGTGTCTCTCAGAAAAATATGGTTTCATCAGCAGAGCCCCTTAGTGTAGCTTTGGTAGGTGATGGCAAAAGAAAAGTTTCTGCCAAAGGTCCTGCATCATCTGAGGAACAGAGGCAGGCCAAGAGAAGTGCCTCGGCCTGCTGCAGGGTGTGCTGTGCGAGACTTGTGCCTGCAGAGCAGCAGAAAGGTGAATTTTTGTCCCAGACTGAAGTGATCAGAGGTGTGCGTGCTAGCAAGGCAGTGGGTGTCCAGATGTGCCACTCTTGACTCAGTTCTCTCTCTCAGGCTTCATTGTTGAGGCATGTTGGGAGGGTAAGCAATCTGTTGGAACTGTAAATGGTTCAGATAATCTGGTGACTGTGCTTCATGCTGGCCAGCAAACTGTGTGTGTGACATTTCTATGGGAGCTAGATGATGCTGTGTAAGGTGTACCCTCCCTAAAAGAGGCTTGAGAGGTGCTAGTGTTTGTCATAAAAGATCTCACGCAAAAGAGGAAGAGTAAAATTTGGTGGTTTTTTTTGTGCTTGGAGATATACTATCTTTGTGCTGTGTGTACCATTTGGCTTTTTATTATGGTATGGCTACTGCGAAGATTTCTCCCTGCTTTAATGTTGCTTCTGCATTTGAATGTGGACTGGTTAGTTCTAGAGATCCTTCTAGAAGTACAGGTGTCTGTACTTCTCAAAATGTTTTTACAGATGAACAAATCCAAATAACTGGAGCAAAATGCCACTTACACTTCTCTGCTTTTATATGAACTATGGTATTCCTTATTTAACAACACATTTTTACAGGTTTTGGTTTAGTGGCTTTAGAATTTTGTCACTGTCAGTCACGTAGTGTTGCCTCCCAGTGCGGGGGGTTGTTCTCCTACATGTGTTATGAACAGAGGTGATGTGGTAAGAGCAGGAAGCCTGTTGATTTCCTCCTAGGAAGAAAGGGCAGTGCAGCCTTTCTGGTGCTCTGTGTTGTTAAATACTGAGAGTAGTTTAATGATGAGACTGTAATGCCTTGTTAGTGGGGATGCATAATGTGACTCCTTCTGGAAGTACTTCGGACTGCTGGTAGCATAATGAACTCAGACCAGCTGCAGAGATGCTTTCAGCATCAAGCACATACATGGCTGGGTTTTAATTAGCTACACCTGTCCAAACATTTAGTGATGGCACTGGAGTCACAACTTGATGCCTTCAGTTTTAGAGTGGAGATTCAGTTTTAGAGTGGAGAGAGCCTGGCTTGACTTTCATGGAGGTAAGAGAACAATGCTGAGAGTCAATTTTATTTCTAAAAACGATAAAAAATTGTGGCTCTAAGTATGAAATCTCAAACTCCCTTTTCAAAATAGAAAATGGTTGTATTTTCATTTACTTACACTAATGTTGAATCTGTTTCTTTGAGGAGGATGCATCAGAGCGGCTAGATCTTTTGTTGTCTGTACCACTACTCAAGCATCGGAAACCTAAGAGGAAAAACTAAATAGTTGTGGTTGATTTGAATTTATAGAGTACGTGGAGTGCATTTTGTCACCATCTGAAATGCACCGGTTGTTTTGCTGGGTGTTCCAAGGTGCTTTCATTACTTGTCTTTAATACCTAGAAGAGATTGGGCTCTGGTACCTTTAAGTAAGCTGCCATTATTCTGTAAGGTATTAAAATGTGTCCAGTGTGATACTGCTGAAGAGCTGGAAGATGCCACAAACCTGGGTTGTGATTAGTTGCCTTCATTTCAAGCTTCATTAAGAGGGTGTGACCTGTGGGATCCAGTTGATTAAATCCAAGATGGGGCAAGAAAACATCTTAAGAAATACCTTTTTTTTTCCAGACCAAGGCAGAACAATATGCATTTGTTTGTATTCTAAGAAAAAAGTGAACTCACTGACATGTTTTCATGTTTTCTTTACAACTTTGGTCAAGAAGGGAGGATCACAAAAAAAAAAAAAAAAAAAAAAAGTATGCTGAAGTCTTTCTGTGAGTTTTCCAGGAAGCAATAAAATGTTTCAGAGCGCTAGATTTCCAGGCTGCTGAAAAAGTAGAACTTTGGAAGTGTTTTTACTGTCTCCATAGAAATTCTTTCCTCCCCCACCATGCTCTTTCATATTTAGTTTCCATAACCAGCGCACTATTGTGAAGGAGGGGAAGTGCCGGGTAACTGCAGGGAAGCCAGCCAATCACTCCAGCATCAGAGCAGACTCCAGGGCTTGTGGAGCTAACCTTTCTGACCTTCACAAGGGGCCTCTCCGAGGAGAGCCATTTTTCCTGCCTTGTAATGGTAAAGAAAAAACTTGGCAACTGCTTTGATCAGCAAAGCAAAAACAAGGAGAGCAAGGAGTAAATGGGCAGCTTTGTGCACAAAACTGCCAAGTCAGTGCTGGCTTTCTCTGCGCTGAGAGCAGCGTTACCACTTTAAATAGAAGACATGCACGTTTCTTTGAGGTCTTGGGATATCTGGTGTTGAGATTTAGAAAATCCTTCTCCTCAAAAGTAAGGCAAAATCGTGGTTGTTAACAGTTACAGCAAAGTGAAAGCGTTTCATCTATTAGATTGTAATGTGAAAGTGAGGGAACCTTTTCTTTCTTATTTTTGGGGGCAAGATTTTCAAAAGAGAAGGCATTGCACAATACTTTTAAAATTAGTTCTGGTACTGAGAAGTAGGTGTTTCTTGTATGCAGCCAGTGTATATTTTTACTGTGAAATATATTGCTTTCTGGCTTTGGATGGTGTTGTGTTTCTCAGTTGTTACCTACATTGCGTTTCAGATGCCTCGTGGAAGAAACAGTGGTTTTACTTTGCAAGTATGTCAGATTTTGTTTTAATTTGTACCACTGTTTAAAAGAAAAATTAGTTCTTATATTGGCAATATTTGATATTAGCTTCTAGCTTCATTTCTTCCTTGTGTTCTTTTTATTGTTCTTCTGTTGCCGATCTTCCAATGTAGCTGTATCCTTCCACTATATCTCCTAGTCTGTTTGCTAAGCGATGCTTCTGCTCTGCAGTAGCTTTCTGCTCAGTGGATTGAGTTAATTCTTTCACCTGAGCTTAAGCATGTTCTGCCTGAGAGCAGGAGAGGGCTGCTGTTGTTTTTAGTCAGTACTTCCTTCTATTTCAGTGAGTATGCCTCACAGTTCAATTTGCTTGAGCAATGTGTTCCTGTGAACTCACAGTTCATTCTCGGTAAGAAATCTTCCTGCTGTTTGTAAATTCTGCCAATTTCTGCCTCCTTCCTTTGCTGCCTCAGCTTCTCCCTGTGAAGTTTGGCTCTTTAGAAGTTGTTGATATTCCACATTGCCGGATTCCTGTGCCAGTTGTATTTCCTCTTAAAGACTTCCACCATCCGCATGTGTTTGATGTTTCATCCTTTCCTCAGCCACTCCCTGGTTAATCACCCCAGTACTGTGCTCAAGTGGCTGACAGTGATTTTTCTCTATGACTGAAAGTAGATAATAGTCAACTCCACAGCTCTGGGCCAAGTAAACTGCCTTCGTATCTTCATTGTTTTGGGGAAGTGCCCTTCAGTTCTGTGGAAGTGCAGAAATAGAAATGAGTTTCACTGTCTAGCAAAACAGCTATAAGTTTTCAGTATTAGAGTTAACAGCTTATTAGATCCTTGCACATTTTTGGATAGGATGCAAGTTCTGTTTCCAATAAGACAATTTATTTCTGCGCAAACTGTTTTTCAGTAATTTTCAGCTGCAGGGCATCTATGTGTTACTCCAGCACCTGCAGTGGTATTGAGATAAATTTGTATTATCTGATGAAGGCTTATAAGAAATCTATTTGCTTGAAATCCCTCATCACCGATCAGTTTCTAATTGAAATGTAGCGGAGAGGCTCCCACCAGGAGATTGTGTCTTGTGTGTACTTACAGTGTAACAGTGCTATACAGTCTTTCTGCAGGTACTGTATTCAGGAACACCTGCCTACTGCCTCACCCTTCAGTTCCATCGACAAAAAAAGTCAGAAGAGAGCAGTTGTGGGCCGGGTCTGTGGGCAGAGGAGCGTGCAGTGCCTGCGGGCCTCCTCCTTGCTCAGGTGGAGGCGGTGCTGGCAGTGCCAGCCTCAGCCAGCTCTGGGCATGTTCCAGCACAGAAGGTGGTATTGGGTCGTTTGCATGCTCCTCACCATCCTGGCAGCAGTTCCCTGTAGGAAAAGTATGTGAGTTAGAAGATAGACTGCTAGATTACAGGGCTGCTGCAGTCAAGGCTTGTTTAGTTAGCCAGGTAAGACTGAAATGCTGAAGAGCTCCAAATGTGGGGAAAGTCAGAGATGAGGAGAAACAAAGCACGTTAAATGGGGACTGAGCAATAAAACCGCTCAGCGCTTGGGCTTTGTTCAGTTCTTACAGTTTTATATTGGGTATTTTCTTTGTGTTCTGTGGTATTTGTCTCTTGTTATGCTGTTACATTTTTGTCGTCTTCATCTACATGAAATATAAAAGTAGGTTCCTTGTAGAGAAGAACACGGTATTGTCAGATCTGTAACAGCCCCTCATTTTAATGTGTTTGTAACAACTTTCTGAAAACAGATTTCTGAAAACGTGTTTGAGGGATAATAAGCTATGAGGGAATGGAGACTTGAAGTTGCAATATACCAATTTTTAGAACTACAGTCGTGGGACCTGGAATTATTTTGTTTCCTTTTTAATGTCTAGTTTACTGTAAGAAGTTCTGAGGTGAAGCTTGATGCTATGACCTTTGTAGGGATATAAAACAATTACAGAATAGATTTTTAAGGTTGCACTAAACAGTACGTGATTGCTGCTGAACTTGGAGAAGGTGACACATTGTGGAAGGAAGTTGCCTGATAAGTGCCTGCAATTGTAAAGCGTTAAAGCACAGCTCTGAGAGCATTAGTCAGTCAGCTCAGGGTTTACTTTCTTGTCCTTTCAGTTCAAAACTAAGGAACTGGGAGTCAAAACGCAGAAAGGTGTGCTTCCTTCTTCCATATCTGAATGCAAACTGGATGTGAGAAAATAGGATTTGTTTTAAAAGCTTTCAGTATGCAGTGGCCAGCAGTTGGTTCAGATTACTAAAACAGATCTGCCATCCTGTGAGAACGATGGCAAGTACTGGGGCAGGTCAGACCCAATGGATCACTTTAGCTCAGTGCAAGGCTCTTGCAGGCTGATTGTGGGTGACTGTTAGGGAATGTTAATTAAAAAGAAATTGTGGGTTTCATTCTGCTCTTTGATATGTCTTCTGTTTTGCCTGCAAGTACTGGTTTACATCTGGTCTGGAGATTACGGTTTGGATAGTAATCTAGGTTGCTGAGTTTAAAGGGCAGTGGAGGAAACACTCTGAAGCTTGCTGTGACAATGGCTTGTGCTTTGTTGCTGCATTTATTTGCAGTTCACATTGCTCATCCCAGCAGGTATGTGCCAGATAACCTGTCCAAAGACTTGTCTGTGAGAAGGTGGAATGGAATTGGTGTGAATGTTAGTCCATTAACTGGGATCTCTAATTCACTGCTAAAGAGAGTGGTGTCCTATTACTCAGTTCCTGAAGTCACTGATACGTGACAGTGCTCATTTGGCACTACTGAAATCACTAGCAGTGCCTCTACAAGCACAGCTTATAAATATAAAGGAAATACATTCTTCTTCAGAATATGTGCTGGTTATTGAACAGGCCAAACCTAAGCAAATAGGCAGAACTTAAACTGTAGAGCTTGTGAAGTTACAGTTTTCACAGAATCACAGAATCACCCGGGTTGGAAGGGACCCCAAGGATCATGTAGTTCCAACCCCCCTGCCTAGCAGGGCCACCAAACATACACATTCAGATCAGGTTGCCCAGGACCCCGTCCAACCTGGCCTTGAACACGTCCAAGGACGGGGCATCCACAACCTCCCTGGGCAGCCCGTTCCAGGGCCTAACCACTCTCCTAGTAAAGAACTTCCCCCTAACATCCAACCTAAATCTTCCCTCCTTCAACTTAAAACCATTTCCCCTAGTCCTGCTGTTATCAGCCCTTTTGAAGAGTTTACTCCCCTCCTGGGTGTAGGTTCCCTTCAGGTATTGATAGGCTGCAATGAGGTCACCCCGCAGCCTTCTCTTCTCCAGGCTGAACAAGCCCAACTCCCTCAGCCTGTCCTCATGGGGGAGGTGCTCCAGCCCCCTGATCATCTTAGTTGCCCTCCTCTGGACCCTTTCCAAAATCTCAATGTCTTTCTTGTACTGAGGGCTCCACACCTGGACACAGTACTCCAGGTGGGGCCTCACAAGAGCCGAGTAGAGAGGGACAATCACCTCCCTGTCCCTGCTGACCACCCCTCTCCTGATGGAGCCCAGGGTACCATTTGCCTTTCGAGCTGCCAGAGCGCACTGCTGGCTCATGGCTCATGTTTTGCTTGATTTGAGGTTGGTGAATCCAGGTCAAAAGCAGCCCTGTAGAACGATGATAAGTACACACTGAGCTCAGTTTGTCCCAAAGTTCAAAGTGGAAAAAAGCTTTTACACAGACCAGGGACTTTCTGAAACACTCAGTGAGGTTTGTAGGCAAAAAGGAAAAGCTGGAAGTTGATAATGGTGGCATTTGGAACTGAAAGGGAGTGGAGGAAAGGGATGGGTCCTGGGGAAGTGCTGACTAATGGTCAGCAAACACTGGAATGGTGTTCTTGTGTTTAAGAGCTGGCCTCACTTCCTAAAAGGAAAATAAAACCCAAACTATTCAAGCCCAAAATGCGTGTTGGGGAAGCCTCTAAGCTGGCCTGCTTTTATGTCTAGGATGTGTTGTATTAGAGAGGACTTACCTTTACCTATGTAATTATCTTCACTGTATTGGAGAATCTGCTATAGTAAACCTGATTTTTAAATGTTACACATACATTTTATGAATCCATTTTAAAAAATGATGATAAGGATAGAATGTTCTTCTCCCTCCTTCTTCTGCATCCCCCCCAGCTGCCTGTAATGACTGAACACTGGGATGGATGGGGATAAGGGACGGATTAAAGCTATTCCAAAGTTGGAATTAGCTTATTCTAAGTAAGGTGATATTTTTCATTATGTAGGATTTCTTGGCAACTTCAGCTCTGAAATTCAGTAGAAGTTGGAATCCATTATATGTAATGGTTTGCTTTGCATCTGAGGATAGGACTGAGCAGTTACTGAATAGTAGCTGTCACATATAGTGAAGTACTTCATTTTTTACAGAGATGAAAATGTTGCCTATCTCTAAAAGAAACTCATTTTTTAAGAACCATTTTACTTTTACGTTATTGATGTTATAATGTTCATTTCCTGAAATAAATTGAAATTGGAGATCTCTTAAAGACTAGCCTTAGAGGTTACAAGGGTCTTTGCTTTTTGCTTCTGGACAGAAAGTTTGTTCGGGGTCATTTTTGTCTTGATTTCACTGAGTTTCCCTCAGATTCGTAACAGTAGAATATATTATATTATTATTTCAGCCATTTCAAATGGAAAACTTCCACGTGGTAGTTTTTGCAGTGACATTTGAATTCAAAATCAGTTTTATCTTGAATTTAACACTGTGGGTTTCTAAAATAACTTTTTAAACTAATGCTTTTACTCTCTTTTTGAGTGGTGAAGGGAGCTCTAGAACCTGGAACTTGAAAATCCTCAGGTTGAAAACACTTTGGGTCATTCTTAAGTAAATAGAATAGCTTTGAGTACTACACATTTAATTGTTATAGCTAGTATTTAGCTTACATAGTTTAAAATACCTTCATCTTTTCTTGTGCATTTGCTCTGTATTGTCCTTGTATTGCCAGCTCAGGTTAAATGGGTAAATAAAACTAACTTTTCAAAGCAAGGCCTTTGGACACTATTTTGTATCTGGGTGCTGAGAAATCAGTTCTGATGCTTCTCAACTTGGGAAATCTGTCTCTGGGGGATGAAAAAGAATAATCTGCTGGTGAGAAATCTAGTTGCAGGATTGCCTGGAGATGGCTGTGCAGGTAGCTGCCACGTACCCACTCAGGCAGCAACTTGCTGTTGGCAGATTTTTCTTTGTTTTGCATGGTTGTCTGCAAAGTCTTCAGGGACAAGCATAATCGCCTCCTTCCTCAGTAGCCTCAGTGTTTATCTGAATTGGAAGTGTGACAAGCTTTACCTGAGATGTGATCGTAGGAGTAAATTGGAGAGGGAAGAAAAGAAATGGCAATGCAGGAAGTGGAAGTGGAAAAAAGGGAAGAAAAGAACATCAATAGAATTGGAAGAAAAACCTGACTATAAAATGCATGGGATGAATGAAGTTGCTAAATCACAAGTGTGAAGAAAGGACATAGGAAAATGACAGTATGTTTGGTTTGGGTGTTGGTTTTTTTTCCCAATCTCAAATGAGAAAATGCTAGTCCATCCATATGATTATTAATATGCCTGTAAGTAGGAACATCTAAACATGTCTTGCAGTGTGAGGTGGCTGTTCTGGAGCATGTTTTTAAGAATTGTTGTCAATATAATTGCTAGAAAAACAGATCTTTTTTTCTGTTGTTTTTCAGCAAAAGCTGTGTGATGGTTTCTATTAGGTCCTACCTAGCAGTTTTTTGGTCAGCCCATCCTGTTAGGGCCATCTGGGAGCGATCACTGCCAGAACACTGGAGCAAACAGTTTGAACTGGTCTTTGAGACTTCCTACTTTGAGCAATAAGGAAATAAGCTGAAGAATCTTTTAATATTTTGTTTTCCTTGGTGGTGGTTAGCCTCAAGGTTATTCAGCAGGATTGCTCGGAACCCCCTCTAGATACGAAGGGAGCTGGCTATTAGCAGCTTTTATTGCAGCATGCTTAGGCAAGCCTAAGAGACTTGAAAACCTTCAGGCAACCAGAAACAGGGGATATAGAAAGGGGCGTAAGATTGTTTGGCTCCTAATCTTGCAAAGATGCATTTGATTTCCCCGTTGCTTTCTTTGTCTCTATTTAAGAGCTAAATAGGGTGAGAAATTAGAGGGAGTTTCAGAGATGAAAGACTAGAAGATAAGGGCTTCTATGGCCCATCACTTCTGAAAATTGCCTGTCCTGCCTTCAATAATGTGAAAGTTAGTGTTTGTGTAATCTTGTCTTTATTGTTATGGAAGACAAAATGGTTCCATCTGAAGGTCTTCTTTTCCCTCCCTAAATAAAGGCGTAGGAGGGCAACTAAAGTTAAAACGAATCCATTAATTTCACTTGAAATAGAGGTGGATGCAGCTCTTCCTTTAGATTTGCTCTCCTTATTGATATCTTGGTCTCTTTTATTTGAAATTAAGGAGAGAAAGAAACATGAATTATGAGTGTGTTGAGTGGCTTAACTGTGGGGAACAGAATTCTTACCTTTGGGGACAGGGTGGAGAGACAGGAGAGGTTTCCTTTAAATGCAGTCTCCTTTTCTTCTGCGGAACAGAGAGAGCAGGCTTAAAATCAAGTCTGGTGATATCAACCATAGGGTTGCATAGCATTTAGTCCTCTATGGAGTTTGGAAAAGGACTGAGTTGGCACAAGGAATGTAAAAGTTAGGACTTCTCTTTTTATAGACACTTCTCTTTTTATAGACATACTGCTCTTTCTTCTAGTTTTCCAAGTAATGGAAAGAGCCCTGGAAATTAAAATGTCCTCATTCCTTTCTTCTCAAACTCTGAAAACAATAATATTTTATCTGGGGGATCCCCGGAGGAATCCAAGAATCATGTTTTTTAAGAACACTAAATCCTTAGTGTGCCTGTAGTGAGAGTTGTCTGTGTGGAGGCCAGTGCTAATAAAGGCTGCTATTGAGTAATTTTCAGCATTTTGTGTATCTTAAGCTCTGTTTCATATACCAGTGTATATGGCTTCATGGGATATACTTCCAGGACTTGATGTTAGTTCTTTGCATCTTGCAAGTTGGACCTGCTTTGGGAAGGAATTCAAGAGGGATCTGTCCAAGAATTTAACTGACTCTCACAAAATCTATTTCTGTACCAATTAAGACTTTTGTCAGAGACATTTAAGGCATTTAAGTTGCCTTGCTGCTTTGCACTAATCTAGGTTCAAACTCTTAATTTGTGGAATGAATTTCTGATGGCTGGGACTGTTAGGGCATTAGAAGGGTAACAACTATCTGACAGAGGTCAATTCGGTATTTGGAGTGAATAGAGCTCTGACAGCCTCTTTCTACCTGGTTATCATAGAATCAAGGTTGGAAGAGATCATCAAGTCCTATCCGTGGCTAAGTAGCTGTCAACAGGATTTTTGTGCCCATCATTCTTATAATAAATTTTGCTTTTGTTCTTTTCAAAGTCATTTGAAATCACAGCTGTGGCACAACACAGTTGCATGCTTAACAATTGCCTGCTGCTTTTGTATGTGCTTTTGCAAGCTGAAAGGATAGAGCTGTCTGTACCATCATGGAAGCAAGTGTGCTCTGTCATCGTATGCCTGTGGTATGGCTGGGTGAGGACGTCTCCAGTAGCCTGAATGGAGTAGTGCAACGCAAGCTTTGTTACCATATACAGATCTGACAAGGAAAATTCAAAGTGCTCCCAAATTATGTATTACACCAATATTCAGCAATTTTGTTTGTATTTGTTTGAAGCAGTTAGGCTGTGGTTGGAGGCAGTACTGTTATTGAGACAAACTGTAATGGATCTCAGTTTCATTCTGCTGGTTTTGGGAGGAGGTCATATTAAGATGCTGTAAATTTTACTGTGTGCTCCATATTAATCTGTCATGGTCCTGGCACCTAGGGAAACCTTGCAAATCAGCAGGAGGGGATAACTAGAAACACAGTGCTTTCCAACGCAGTAGGTGAAATATCGTGTCGCTGCAGATCAGATGTTCATTGCTGTGAACAACAGTTTTTCCATTTGTCTGTTTAATTATTTATTTAAGGAGACAATTGGAAAGTTCCTAAAAAACCTTAGGCCACTTTAATTGTATCTTCTGGTCTAACTGGTTCAAATTTAGGACAGTGTTTGTGGAGTACTGAACTGGAGATGGAGATAATTGCTAACAACAAAGCTGTCTCATTTATCCTTGAGGCTTTTTTCTTTACTGTTGCTGCTTGGAACTGAAATTTGTCGTCTCAGAGTTTTAGTGCTAGATAAGGTATAAATCTGTGACTTTGTTAAACTATTTGCAGAGAACCATACTTCACTTTTAAGTCAGCAACCCCTGATAAATTGACCAGGAGAGCTGAAGGCTATTTCACGTTTCTATCTTTCAATTTCTTGAAATAGTGTTTGTGGGGTAGAAAAGAGAGTGCACAAAGAATGTCACAACTTCTGCCCTCAGGCAAAGCTGAATCCATTTATTTCTGCTTAATAGTATCCTAGGAGTATTGTATTAGTCATAACCCAGAAAGCTCTACATCCTACACTCAAGTTTTAGAGGGTGCTGGTAAAAGCTTTTCATACTGAGGCTACTTAAAGTTTTTTATGTTATCCCATTTTTAAACCTAACTTAGGAAAATTTGCTTGTGCAGCCCCCTGGCACATCTGTAAAGTCCAACTACTCTTTTAGGAATTTACTTTCAGCTCTTTTGTTGAATTAGTAAATATTGTCACTTCCACAACGATAAATATTGTCACTTCCACAACGACTCTACAGTCACTCTACCACGGTTTTGATTCTGCAGTAGAGATTGGGTCCCTGCAGAAGTACACACTCTTGTTTCTTCTCTGCCTAATAGCACGGTTGGTATCTTGCAGGTAAACTGTACTTCCTAGGTGCAGGACAAGTTTGTATAATGTTTGGCAAAGACTTGAATTTGAAGAGGGAGTCCCTAAAAGTGTTCAAGGCCAGATTGGATGGGGCCCTGGGCAGCCTGGTCTAGTATTAAATGTGGAGTTTGGTGGCCCTGCATGTGGCACAGGGGGGTTGGACGTTCATGATCTTTGAGGTCCCTTCCAACCCTGGCCATTCTGTGAGTTTCTGACAATAAATGTTTATTTAAAGGGCAAAAATAGTAATTTAATCATGGAATCACTAAGGTTGGGAAAAAGATCTCTAAGATCATCTATCCAACCGTCAGCCTATCACAATCATGTATTCATTCAGTTTCTCTCAGTGGCAGGAGAAAAGCCAACTTTCAGCATATTACTTCAAACTTTGATGCAGTGGAATGTACTGGCAAGAGCTTTAAAATAATTCAGTAATGCCATTTACAAGGAGTACCTTACTCTGGTTCATCTAATTTTTGAAGCTCTTAAGTGAGGAAGGAAAAGGGAAAATATTCCGTATCATTCTGCATTACGTAGATTGAGGAAACCAGTTGGTTAAGGAGACAAAAGGAAAAATATGAAAGATTAAAGTAAATTAGAATCATAGGTGACGTGCTCGTTGATGGAGCAGTTCACATTTGGGAATTAATGAGAAACTGAAATTTCATATCAACTTTAGAGAAGGTTAGGTTTAGTTTTGTTTGTGCACAAATACTCGGTCACTCAGACTTCCCAATTTACTCCCAATATAATAGAAAAACTACACGGTGCCAAGCTCAGAATTTTGGTATCGCAGTCTGGTCAGCAGTGTGTGCTTGTGTTTTTATTTGGTTTTTCCAGGATTTCCAATGAACTCTTAAAATCATCCCGAAGCTCTGAGCACTGAAGTCCAAGTTAGTCACCATGACTTTACTAGAGACTGGAAATAATTTTCTCATGCAGGCATGGAACGTAAGGCTGTCTACATTTTAAAACATACAGCCATAGAAGCATCTTATGATGATGATTTAATATTGAATAACAACTTGCCTTTCTGAATGTCCTTCCTGTGAGCAACCTTTCTTGTGACAGGACAGGTCTCCCTGAAGTATCCCTGTGAATGATAGCAGATATGCAGATAAGGGCAAAAAAAAGAGTAAGCGAAGAATCATGGCTTTGTCATGACTGAGAATTGTATTAAATGAATGGAGTACCTTAAGAAACGTATGTTGAGCAACAGGGACTCTAATTGCAACAATATAGAATATCAAAATGAGTATTTATAGTTGACAACTGTATGTTTGCATGTAATTCCTGGATTGGAATGGATACATAGTTCCTAATGAATGAAGCCTTTAACTGAAGGATTAAAGTAAATTTTTTAGCATCCTTTTTGTGCTAATTTATTTCTGATGTGGCTTTCGATACGTCTCATCAGTGAAGCAACTGGAGGACAAATGGGAAGGTGCATCACACCCAGAGCAAGGCAGATCAGTTCTCCGTTTTTAGGAATGGTTTTATTTTATCAATCTGTTAACACCTAAAGATTATTTTCAATGAGGGTTGGCATATATATATTTTAATTGTTTTAAGATCTCCTGCTTCTTTCCCCTTACGATTTAAAAGCAAATAAAAACCCCCAACACTTCAAAATTAGGTTACAAATTGAATCTGAAGAATCTTTCTGGTGTGTGATGATGTCTAATACCAAAAAGGATTTATTTCACTTAGAAATTCCAGTTCTTAGTGAGTGTAGAAATGCTCTTTGTATTTATAAAATGAGAACATTTTATTAAAAGCTGTACATGTCAAGAGGTAAGTGATTTGTATGACTTTGGAAATTGATAGGAGGTGATGGTAGCAGCTTTGTCCTTTGTCCTCCTTGCATGCCATGGCGCTTTGGGAGTGCCTCTTAGTGGAGGGTGACTGAGAGTGTTCCATAGAACAGTTGTTTGTCTTGACACCAGACCTGACAATTAGAGATAAGTATCAAGATGCTGGATTTGAGACTTTATCCTGTGAAGTAAAATGCCTTACGTTCCTTGATTATACTAGAGATTGGTTTTAATTCTGAGGTGGTTTACTTGGTCTATTTTTTGCACAGAATTCAGAGCTGTGATTTTACTTCATGAAGAGTTTTAATTTTGATAGTGCTGTGTATTGGCTGGGTCATGGATTTCACTGGATTTGATATGTCACTAATATATGAAGGTTTTTTTGAATTTGACAGTGATACTTCAGCAAAATGTGGCTCAGGTGATGATACTGAATGTAAGGATGGGGGCAGCAGGTGTGCAGTGAAGCTACTATGGAAAAAATCTGTTTGGTGCAGGTAGAGAGAACACAGTGCTGGTGTCAGAGTTCTTTCGGCCTTTTCTGTGCTGATGTTCAAAACAGAGGGAAAGATCTTTACCAGCAGAGAACATTCTGTTTCCGTGGTTGGTTATGAGAAATACATGATGCTTATACTAAGTTGCCTTGGTGCATGTGCTGCACCAAAATATAGACCTGTATTCCTTACCATCGTGCTAAGATTTACTTAAATATTTTACCCATGTTAATGAGTATTAGTCTGCTCTGCGTTCCTCCAGTTGGTCAGCACGATTTGGAACTTGTGGAGGAGAACTGATATGCTGTGATGTGTTAGGGGAGTTTTTTACCATATAGCATTCAGAAACTCAGGACATTGTATAGAGAGGTGGGGTATGTGGGAGGACTGTGGTTTGGAGGCAGTTGAAGAGACAGGTTTTGAATGAAGACGTTAGGGAAAGGCGTATGTAGGTCAGGAAGCAGAAAACTGTGTGGGATGGGACAACGTTGCCTTAATGAGCCAACCTAGGGATTGCTGTGATTTTAACATAATCAACTTGATTACTTTGAGGCCTTTCTTTTGTGGCTCTTTTCTAAGAAGGCTGGTTGGAGTTCTGTTGGCTGACTTCTCGAGGGATATCCAGCTAGGCCAAAGCTGGAAGCTGCTGCTGTCTGAACTAGCCGACCACATTAACAACTCCATCTGAGCACTACTTTGCCTCGTGTAATTAAGCAGCAGATAATGCTGTCCCTGTGCTCTAATTGGCAGTACTTTTAAATTGCTTCTTCCTTTGTCTGTTCCTTACTCAGTTATGTTTGAAGAAGTTGGTGACTGTTGCTTCCATGTGTTCCTGTAGCAACTGTGCAAATGGTTTTGTAATGCAGTGAGACAATTTTTTTCCTTCTTTTTTTATACTCTACACTCTTTGAGTGTATAAAAACAAAGGCTATAGAATATGTACCATAGGTATCTGCTTTATAAGCATATAGTGTTACAAATATTTTCATAGGAGTTGAATGGAAACAAAAGAATGTGTAATCATGGGCACAGTGGTGGTTTCCCAGTTTCCACTGTTCCCAGAACAGAGCTGAGCAAATATATCAAATTTGAAATAGAGAGGAGAAGTGGCGCATGCTGATGCTGTAACTTAAACACACCGTCTGTGAAACATTACCTGTGTTCTTATGTCTGTATTATCTTTCCCTGTTTTCATTGCCTTGTAGAATTGACCGTCAAAAAAATGAAAACTGCTTTTTCATATTAAGATGTGGTGTATATATATGGCAGTCTTTACTATGCTTTTCCTTGTTCTGTAAATAAGTAGGTTAAAAGAAAAATTAAGGAGGCCTTGCTGCATGTGGCCTGCTTCTTCATTAAGCTGAATGTTGGAAAACATATGGAAGCAAAGGCACAGTATGTCTAATAGTACCTGTAATGATTGTGTGCCATGGAAACTAACGTGGCAGTGACACCATTTTAATTGAACCTATTGTAGCAGGGTGGCTTCCTGTATGCAAGGCAGTACTTGCCACACAGAGTAAGGCTTTGTTTACTATTGCATTCTGGTAGAAAAAGCATTCCTTCCTATTTTGTGTCTCTTGGAATATGTCTACAACTCTTTTGGACTGAAATTTTGTGTATGTTTAAAGAGGGTAGAATGCAAGGAAAGAGGAAAAGGCTTAAGATAAATCTTCTTAGTCCAAGTCACTTTGCGATAAAATCTAGTTTCTGCTCAGGAGACTTCCTGTTCCAATGTGATAAATAATTGCGTGGAGGTAATTGTTTGAGTGACTATGAGCCATTTTATGATCATTTGAAATTGTACTTTCTCCATTTCAATCAAGTGAAAATGCCTAATATTCACATACACAGCTTAGTGTTTGGTGTTTAAGAAACAAACAAACAAAAAAGCAATATTTTTGAGTACCAAAGAACATGTTAAAAACTCTTGCTAAATTGATGGAGCGCGTTTTTGTTAGTTGGAATTAAAGGGTTCCTTAGTAGTTTCTTGTCATAGTAGCTAATTGCTTAGAGCAAGGAGAAGATAATGTTCTGTTTTGTATGTCCAGTTTTACCTGTGATGAGGCCTTAACATATGACTTAACTCTGCGATGCTGTGGTCATGCAAACACACAAACAAAGTTTGGGATTCACCACCTCTAATGTCAGTGTATTTAACCCACTTACCTTAGGCTTCCTTTGCAACGCAGAATATAGGTGTGATTCACCTCCTTAAATTTCTCAAATGAATTGCATCCTAACAGTGCTCTCATATGTTCCATTCTAGTTAGTGGAGAGCAGGGTGGCAAGGCCAGATGTTGGTGTTTTCATCGATGTAAGTGTTGAGGTGGTCTGCCCCTTTAGCATGTCTAAATACAGCACCATCTCCTAAACTTGAATATACCTGAAAGTTATATCAGCTGTGAGCTGGAAGAGTTTCTGCACAATTACTGTTTAAATCCCAGTATAAAGATGGAAAACGTACTCTCTAGTTGATGGTTCTGTACACATACTGAGGCATGAAAAAAAGTACAAAACGATACAAAACATTGGTACAAATTAAGCGTGTGAATTGAGTACCGAGGTTTGAAATTGGATCACAGTGCAATCTGCAGTGCAACTTTAAATGTAGAACTTTCATTGGAGAAATTGAAACTGGGCATTCTACTAATCCAGAAAGAAGTAACTTTAAGAGTGTTTAGTATGATGAAAGAGTGGTATCAAGTTAGTGATGTGTTGGATTCTAATTGTTAATCAAACTATTTTAGTATGAGTTTGAATTGATACCGTCAAAGCTTACTGCATGTTAGTGGTTTTTATTTTTGTCCATGTGAGCTTTTCAGAGCAACCTTAATTAATGGCATCAAGATACTATGATGCTTGTTCATGAATAGCGTGCATTTGTTATTCATTAGATTGGCAAACCACGCTAATCGCATACTCAGAAGATGAAGTAATCATTCATTACATTTGTGTTTTCATTGACTTAAATAGTTTTGTGAATGACAGTGAAGGTATTTTCCAGGGTTTTGGTTTTTCTTTTCAAAACAGATACATCAAAGCTCCCAAAGTTTTGTGATTATCTTTTAGAGAGGGCTCACTGAGTTACTTGACAATCCAACTGTCCTCATCTTCTAGTATGAAATAGAAAAGCAGCTGAACATCAGTTGCTTTTTTTTTTTTGTTACTACTCTTGTGCAGCTGGTTACTTAAGTTACCACAGATGTTCAGTTCTCAGGGATGGGGGGAGTACTCCATCAAATAACCTGAGAATGCAGGCTATGTTGGGGAAGACTAATGATTACTCACCAGCCTGTTCATTACAGCTCCCCAGGCACTGAGCATGAACTCGTCATGCCAAACTACTTGACTGTGCTTGAGATTCCAGGCATAACTGGCTGGGTTTGAAAGACACTCAAGTTGCATTGAAAACTGACAAGTAACTAATCAGCAAGGAAAGGAAGAGAATGTTTAATTAATGCATATATTATGGGACAACAGTCTAGCTTCCAGTACTCATGCTGAGCTGTATTTCTCCATTGCTCTAGCTCTAATCACTGCAGCTCTTTGGTGGGAAAATGATGGTGACCAGAGTAAAGTATTTGAGAATATGAGGTATAGTAATGCTTGGACAGAATCCAAAAAACTCTTGTTTGGTTTTGAATGTGGCTCTTGTTGTCATGCTTAACCTTTTGTTGTTAAACTTTCTGTGCTAGCAGGTCATTATTGTGAACGCATGACTGTCCTAACTCTTGCTTTGTTTCTGTAGTCATATTGATCAAACAACAACATGGCAAGATCCCAGGAAGGCCATGCTTTCCCAGATGAATGTTACAGCTCCCACCAGTCCTCCCGTGCAACAGAACTTAATGAACTCAGCATCAGGTAAGCAAAAACTGTTTTTGTGCAGAAGGTCATACAAATGAAGATACTGCTAGCTATTTTAATCAGGAAGATGTTGTGGGGGGCAGAGGAGTTGAAATCTCACAGTTGTCTGTTTATTTTTAAACTTTAAATTTGTGAAGAATGATGCATCAAATATCTTGATGCAGCAAGCATCACTTGAGGTGAGAGAACGTATAGTGTTTGCCAGCAAAAAGCATGCTGTAAGTTCTGGGTCTGTGTTTTATTTTTTTTTCAAGTGGATGATCCAAACATTTGAAGAAACAAAATTCCTGCCTCTGTTTCTTCTGACTGAAAATGCCATTAAACTGATTAAAAGAATTTTCATTAAATTATTGCCATTTTGCTTCAAAGCTAGAGCTTCTGCAATGTTTGGTTTTTATGTTTTGTTTTGCCTTCCCTTGCTCACTTATTATGCTAAGCATGTTGCCATTCGTTTATAATTCCCACGTTGGTTATGGACATCTTCACTTAACAAGTAAAGCAAACACCTGGAAAGTCTTGTTTAGAAGTAAAGTTGTTTTTTCTTCTTTTCCAATCATTTCCAAAACAATGTATGCTGATTATTATTTCTTCAGCTGAGGAAATCAGGTGTCTTTTCCTAGAACATAGAATAGTTTTTCAGCTGATCTAAGGGAGTCTGTTACTAGACAGCAGGACAATATGCTTATTCTTACTATAAAATTTGCTACATGTTTACATAGCTTTGTTGTCCTGATGGTGCAGAGAGCAAGCAGATGCTGTTTTTACTGCTGCACTCTTCTCTATGCTTTGTCACTGTCTCGTCACTGAGGTTGACATGTTATTCATTTTTTTCAGTCTGATTTTTCATGTGTATGTCTGCTTTTCTTGTATTTCACAAAAGTTATTCTCTGGTGCTGTTTTTTGTTGTCCGTTTAGACAGCTTTGTTTCATGCTGCAATTCATACGCTGTAGACAATACCAAAAGATTAACAGGCATGACCAAACTGTGCTGTTCATGACTGGGTGTTAGATGGAAGCTGATCAAACTTTTTGCTGGCAAGGCCAGGAGGTTGGATTATCCCGGCACAAATGAAAGAGTTCAGTTCAGATTCAGAAAGTCATGATTCAGAACAATTAAGCTCTCAGTGTCTAATGTGAAAATACAATCTCTGATTATTGTTCTTTTCTGTAGCAAAAGAGAATGATATGCTTTTGTAGGGACACATCAGAAGAACAGAAAATAGGAGAAAGGAAACAGCTCTCCTGGTCTGTCTTGCCTTTGGTTTATTTTATTTATACATAAAGTAGATACTAGTCTACTTGAATATGCTAGTCTATTACGGACATAAATTCTGTATTTTAAGATGACTCCTCAAACCTTCCATTGTATTATAGTATTAGCAGAAAAACAATGTTGATAGTGAAGTGTCAGATGTGCTGTGTATACTTATTAAAAAAAAAAAAAAAAGATTCTTAGCAAAAAAAAAAAAGTAAACAAAATAGTTTGTTTTAAGAGGAAAGAATCTTTGAAAAATAAATCTAGTAGTCAGTAATGAAGGGCTATGTGAAAAAGAAAATCAAGAAATTAAAAGTAATTGATGCAAGTGTGTGAGCAAGTGAAACTCCTGTATTTTGTTACTCTAGCAATGGGATTCCATGGGTACTTGTTAAGCTGAGGTAATGTTATTTGGAACTGGCTCTTGGGGGTGCACCCATTAATGCTTAACTTGATTATGTTTAACAAGTGTTTTGAATTAAGTAATATTGAACTCGTATTTATTGTATGATTCCATTTCTGATACCTTATTTGGTAAATCCTCATGTACAGTCTTTAACTGTGTATTTGTTTCTACTGAAGCTGCTTATACTTGGTTTTGTCACTGTGTACTACTGAGTTTATGGTGGTTTGTGCTTCCTTGATGGCCTCATAAAGAATGAGAAAAATGGAAAAATCAAGTAATTACCCACTCAGCTCAGTGGAATTTAAATCTGAGAGCGTCGTATAGACATAGGGCTCCTTAATGTTCTAATTCGGCAGTTTGGCCTCAAGAACTGGGAAATAAGGTTGAGACCTCTTCGAGTCAGAATTTTCCTGTTCTGAAGTACTGCTGGCAGTGAAACGTGCCCTACTGCTGAGAGAGCCTTTCATGAGAGAGATTGGGAGAAGCAAGTGTAAGTCCTGGGGCAGCTGGAGGTCGCTGACTTACAAAAAAAATGTCCACAAGCGAATGTTTTTCTTTCTGTGCATCCTTGTATGGTGCTCATGAATTGTAGCCCTTCATCAGAAGCTACAGACCAATCTTTAGTGTATTGAATTGCAGAATGTTGGAGTAGCCTGCAAGTAAGGTTGCTGTGGTGAAATCTGAAAGCAGAGGATTTTAGGAAATGCCGTGAGAGTCACTGGAAGGGTATATTAGCTAGAATTAAGAACAGGAAAACAAACTGAGAAGGAGGGATAGAACGGAACTTTGAGATCTGTTGTCTGCATACTGAAGGTAAACCTGTTGGGTTTTCTGGGTGAGAAGGGTAGATGGTGCTCAGGAAGTAGGAGAGAAAACAGATTTGTGGTAAGGATAAAGGCAGGTGGTCAGCAATGTGTTTGAAATCAAAACTGGCATAGGGAGGATGTAGATTAGCGTGAGATGGAGATTTTTAGGGTTTTTTTTCACTTTGTGGATGGACTGTTTGAGGAGTGTTAGTAAGCGTACATCCTCTACCACAAGGCATCAGTGTGTGAATGGGAGAATGTTTTTGTTTTAGGTTCTTTGGTATGTTTTTGTCTCAGCTCTACTGAACCTGGCTTGCTCGAGTAAATTGTGCAATCTACTGAAATGTTTTGTGCCGTGTATGGAGAAGTATAGTGCTTTTTTAGATGACATTTGTTGTTTAATCTGCTAAATTTGATTGCATTTTCATAGTAATAATGGGAAGAAGACAAGCTTGTTTCTTCCAACAGTGTGGTATATATAGAAATTGTTTTAGAATGTTCTCATTTTTTCTGTTTTTTTTAACCATTTTACCTTAAAGATACTGCAGGAAAAGTGATATTCAATCTGTCTTGATTCACATTTAACGCTAAAAAAAATGTACAGTTCCAACTAAAGTGAAGTTATGCATCTGATTATAAACAGTGCTTGTTTCTTATAATAATGATAGTTGATATGAATTGAATAAAATAAAGTGCATTTATACACTTCCCTTCTTCAGTTACTTTTATTTTCTTGAGTCATGCTTAACAGCGCTGCTTACTTGAGCCTATTCTGCTTGCATGCAGACAGCAGATCAGTGGATCTGGAGCAGATTACCTGTCTTTGTCCTCGTCTTCCCTTGCACTGCAACTCTGCATTGCTTTTCCTGGTGAAAGTTTGTAGACCCCCTGTTATTCCATGGACTCTTGAAGTTAGGTTGCAGCGTCATGTTTAAGACTGGTTAGGAAGATTAATTTTCAAAGTCATAACTTAAGGTCGCCTTGTGTGGTTTGTATTGTTGTTGGTTGTTTTTTTTCCCACTGCGGGGGGTAGAGAGAAATGTAGCAATACTAAAACTAGCTCTTCTCATGGTTTCATGCTTCATGCTTTGTGGGCTTCCATTCTGTGTAACCAGTCATACTACAAATTCTACTTTGTGTATATTCAGCATTGCATATGGTCTGTTGTGAAATTCAAGTTTCAAAGTGTCTGCATGACATGAATGTTTCATGTCTTCCTTACCATTTTTAATAGTAGCTTTTTGTAAGCTGTACTGAGCTGACAGAATAAAGTTGGACTCCTGGTAAATTCTGTACAGTTTGATACTATTTTAAAAAGTTTGATAATTGCAATGGTGCCATGATTTCAAAGAAGAAGATTAGGAAGGTTTGTGAAGGTCAGTGTTTGCATATGGTGATTCTTGCTGTTGGTGTTTCAGTTCCTTTGTCATCTGTGAGCTTTTTTTTTTAATAGCTACAGATGCTATCTAATATGCATTAACCTTGTGATTAAAATGCAGTTTTATTTACATTTATTTTACACCTGCACATCAGAGACTGTAAGGACTTGTGAGATTTATTTGTGATATCAGCATAGGTTGAATTTATATTATGTTTTTGCTTTAGTTATTCTTTCTGTTGCCTTTTATCTGCCAGCAGTGAGTTCTGCATTCTTATGGCAATGATGGTAAGTTGAGAAAGTGCAATCAAGAATGGAGACGCAAGCTGAACAGAGACATGCACAAAGACTTTTAAAATTACGTGTACTTATGTTAAGTTACAGCAATATATAAATATTTAGTTAAAGAGGAATGCCTTATCAGTGTTTTTCTAAGGATGGCTTACATTTGGAAGTTGGAATCTAATTTATGGATAACCATTCTTTTAAAATACAGCAATAAATGGTGAGTTGAACTAAAAGGCTAGTCTCTCCCTTTGCAAGTAACATAATAGAGCTGAAAGTAAGTTTGTGGCTGTATTCAGTTGACCAAGGAGGCATCAAACAGAACTGGAAGGATACCATGCCACAAGGATATCATAGAATGGTTTGGGTTGGAAGGGGCCTTTAAGATCATCTAGTTCCAACCGCCCTGCTGTAGGCAGGGACACCTCCCACTGGACCACGTTGCTCACAGCCCCATCCAGCCTCACCTTGAATGCTCCCAGGGAGGGGACATCCATAACCTCTCTGGGCAACCTGTTCCAGTTGTCTTGCCATCCTCACAGTAAAGAACTTATTCCTAATATCTTGTCTAAATCTACTCTCTTCCAGTTTAAGGCCATTTCCCCTTGTCCTGTCGCTGCCTGCCCTTATAAAATGTCCCTCCTCAGCTTTCCTGTAGGCCCCTTTCAAGGCACTGGAAAGCTGCTATTAAAAGCCCCCCCCCCTCCGGCCCCCCCCAACCCTGAGGTCCCCCCAGAGCTTTTTCTTTGCCAAGCTGAAGAGTCAACTCTTTCAGCCGGTTCCCATTGGATGCCAAATGTTTATGAAGGTTTAACAAAACACTGGAAAAGTACTTGCAAAAGAGATCCTTTGACATCTAGTAAATAGGCAGACTCTTCAAGACCAGGTTGGACAGGGCCCTGGGCAACCTGGTCTAGTACCAGATCTGGAAGTTGGTGGCCCTGCCTGTGGCAGTGGGGCTGGGACTTGAATCTTGTGATCCTTGGATCACTTCAACTAAAGCCATTCTATGATTTTGCCTCAGAACTCACATGAGATACCTGGAGGCCAAGCAAGTTATAGCCTCTATACTTTTTGGATCTATATACGCATTTAGTGCTTTATTGAAATTATAGAGTCTGATAGACAGCAAACAGCTTTCATTCACTGAGCAACAGTAAATGTCCATCTACTCAGACCAGGTGCCTGTGCTAAAAAGACTTCTGGTTACACCCAGCATGGCTGTTGTTGTCTAACATGGACTGGAGCAATGCTGGAAATTCTGTTTCTGTTGAGCCTTTTGAGTAAACATGGAGATGCAGGAATTTTCCTAGATGTTCTGTGTGCTGTGTTCTGTCTGCTACTCTTCATCATGGTTTTTCGTTTTTCTTCTGTTACTTGCCTGTAATGCTGAGCTTGTCTTGACAATCTTTGGTATCATAACTGCTCACAAAACTGAACAAATTGCAGAAGACGATTAGAAAACTAATCAGTTTTCAACATGTAGGGACAACAGCAGAAACATGTAGTTTTACCATTATAACATGTAGCGACAACAGCAGAGAAATAGGAGCATATTACCAGCTAGGGAAGAAAGCAGCATAGTGCCTAATGCCAAAAATTTTCTAGGAAAAACATTCTATTTCTGCAGCAGTTGGTGGAACTTAGCAAGGAGGAAGCGTAGCTGCTGTAGCAGCCAGGTGAGCAGGGAGACCTACAGCAGACAGAGAACCTTGCCTGCATTGGTTTCTGGGAAGCTACTAGTCATCAGATCATTGAATCTAATAAGCAGTGTTCTTCCAGAAGGTAGGTGGACTGATCAGCTCCTGGCATCCGGCTTCAAAGGCATTTTATTCTTATTTGCTGCAAAGAAACATGCAGGACCAGAATACACTTCACTCAGTGTTCAGCAGGACCCACACCCCAAGGGTAGTTGTGTTTTTCCTAGAGCCAGCTGTTTTTTTTGTTTGGTTTTTTTTTTTGGCTTTGCATTTCAAAAGAGATTTTCTTGCTGAGTTTCATCTCCTAGGGGTTTGTGGCTTTGAAGGACTCCAGGGAGAATGGTAGTGAGAAGGTCTGCCCACATGGCAAGGGTGTTGGGCTTAGTGGTCAGCAAAAAATGTTGGTCCTGCATCAGCTTCTGCACTTGGATCATGTGTGGCCTGTCACTGTGTGCCTGTGTATTTTATAAAATAGCATCTGATGGTGCAGTCGGCTGCTTTGTGAGTACGGTAACCTAGCCCAGGATCCTGCTATACTGAGGATGTGTTAGGGTTTATGAATTTTTCAGGGTTGTCACTCTTGCTGTTCTGCTTACTGGCCTAAAAGCGGAGGTACCGCTGTTACTTGTACGCAGCCTTTAAAGCTTTGTGAGCAGGAGGGGCAGGCAGGGAATATTCAATGGCTAGGGCGCTGTTTTTCCTCACTTGACAGCCTGTGGCTCCGATTGTGGAGTGCTAGAGAAAGGCATAGCGTTCTGGGCCAAAATGAAAGAGTTAGAGATAGAAATGTATTATGCAGGGGATTTCTTGGGCCAAAGACTACAGTAAGAAATTCTTGTCCTTGTTGTGCCTTGGGGTATTACTGGAATGCAATGATGATTTTGCTCTTTTAATTTATTTTGTTTTAAAACATTCCTTCGGGAACATCTTTTGAGATTAACCAAACAAATCTAGTCCCTGCCCCCCAAGGCTTCAAGCAATGAAAATCTTCAGCAGTAATTTGAGTGTAGAACAATGTGGCAGGCGAAGAGCTGATGTAATTTGAACATGGATGTAGTAGATATTCCAGGCATTTATTTTAATTTTTGGGTGTATGTACTTTGAATCTCGTGTGTGAAATTTTAAGACATAAATAAACACAAACATTATGTTGTGCAGAATGGTCTGTTGGTCTAAATCAGGCAGACAGATGGCTTTTGGTAGTGTGTTGTTACATCATGCTGAGGAAAAGTGAGAAGAGAGGCTGAAATATGATGGTGTCCCGGAACAGATGCTGTTCTAATTTCTTTTACATTCTTAACATTTGTAATGAATCTTTTTGCTGTGTCATCTGAAGATCATATTTAAATGTAAAGGAGTTCAGGCAAGATTTTCCTGCCTCTAATTCAGGTATTTTTAAAGTACATATCTTTTCGATTCTAAAACATGTATTTTTAAAGCAACTGCCTGACAAAATGGGATGAACGTAGCTGAGAAAATACTATTTATTCTAAGTGTAATACAGATGGAGGTGTGTGATCACATAGAGACAGGAATGAGTGGTTTCTGAACAGCACAGGAGCAAAAGATTGTTTTCTCCAAAGCTGCTTTTGTAATGTAATGGAAACACTTTAGCACTCTGTATTTAGACATTAGCATTGGGCTCCAGTACTTTGCCACGATGTATTGCCCTTCACCCTTCACCGTTTTCTAAATGTAGGTGTCCCTGAGTGTGCCTTCCTGCTCATAGAGAGATAGCACTGCTGGTCCTGGCACTTTGTCTTGTCTGCTTCTGATGTGCTTACCTTTACTATTTCGTTGCTTTTTTGCCTCCTGTTCTTCAGGCTTGTGTTTTTGTTTGCTTAAGCCTTACGCTTTCATCGCAACTTACGGTATGAAGTGCAATTGAGGCTCGTCACTTTCATTTATTTATTTTTAACTGTTTGTGAAAAGTCAGAGAAATAGTACTTCAGAGTCTTGTCGTGTTCTTGCTGCTGCTGCTCTCAATCACTAGATAAACTTTCCCGCACAAGGTGGGATATCTCTGTGCTTATTCTTTTTTTCTGGTGCTGGTTTCATTCTGGCAGGCTTGACTTATTGCTGGTTTTGTACTGTAATGTCATAGCAAAAGGAAGTGTCAGAAGCATACAAAAAGACATAAATTATAAGATAAAACTCCAAATCCTAAATCAGAATAATGATAGAAGTGCTTTTTGTTCTTTGATTTTCCACCCGCCACTTCTTTGTCCTTATCGTAGAAATGCTAGACATAAACCTGAAACTTTTTTGTTTCATTTACTGTTATATATGTAAAATGTTGGGATTTTTTGTAGATCGATTTCAGCTGGAGCAAACAAGAGTCCACCATGAACTCCTTCCTTCTATATTGCAGGCCCACTCCCCGATGGATGGGAACAAGCTATGACCCAGGATGGAGAAATTTACTACATAAACCATAAGAACAAGACAACATCTTGGCTAGACCCAAGGCTTGACCCACGCTTTGGTAAAAGTTCATCTCACTTCAGAGTTTTTGATTCACTTCAGTTCACTTAGCTTTAATTTTGCAGTCATAGTTTGAAAACTCTTTATAGTGCAGTATATATACTATACTATAATATAATATGAAGTACGTATTCTAATTTGAAACATAGGCCTTATTTAAATCCTTTTTTTAAGAGGAAACATAAAGAGGAATTAGTATACATCCTGTAGGAATATGTCACCAAAGTTTCTAATGTTGGCGGTTGGGATTTTGCCGTATGATCCATACAGGTCCTAAACTGGTGGCCTTCAGAAATGATTTATCTAAACACGTTCCTTTTAGTGGGTGAACACAGTTTCAGCCAAGCTCATTCTTCCCAAAGACTTGCAAATATTTGCAACAGAAGAGATTTTTAATTCCCAAATAAATAAATACTTTCCTTTGTGCTACCCTAACAAGGACATTGTTAAATAATAATTCATTCTATTTAAATACACTTGAAACATATACCAGCTTATAATTCCAGCTTGTCACAGTGATGATCGTGATGATACTTTGTTTTAAACCATGAAGAAGGAAGTGTTGAGTGGTTTCTACTTTAATCCTCTTTTTGTAAGGTAACAAATATTTTAATTAGACTGCTATTACTGAAAATAGAAACAGTAACTGAAATTAGGGATCACAAGGTTTGGATGTGAGTTTTTAACAAAGCAGAACCGGTACCAACTTTTTGCAATTTTTTGATCTGTATGAAAAAGCAGAGCTGCAAGCACTTCAATAAAATATTGGCACTGCTGAATAGAAATACCAGCAGCATATAAACTCTCAACTGGTTTCTTAGTCCAAGTAGTTGTTCTGATGTATTTAAGGTAGTATTACAACTTCAGTTTTTGTTTAAAGTCATGACCTCCGTATGTAAGCTTTATTGAATGCATTAATTTTCCCTTAATTTGTTTCTCCAATAGCTTACTATTTTCATCTCTTTTGGATTTTAGTTATTTTTCCAGAGACGTGGAAGAAATAGTAGGGGTTAAAAAAAAGAAAAGAGAGAGGGGAAAAAAAAAAAAAAGAGATCATTGTGGTTTTCAAGCTTTAGTTTTGGACTGAGTGCAACTAAATGAAAACAGTGTGCAGATCACTGAGTAGGTCAGGCTGAGGGGATACAAAGCCTTTGAAGCTTTACAGGGGTTGACCTAACAACAACTGTGGGCCCCTTTTGGGAGAGGCATTAACTCCATGAATGCCATATAAACACAGAGCTGCAAAACTCAACAGTCACTTTTCTGGTTTTTAGGTTGTTTTGTTTTGTTTTTGTCTTTGTTTTTCTGAAATGGTTGTTAGCAGCTTCAGCTCCTTTGTTTTGTAGGCTTCAGCGCTCACATTAGACATCCCTTTGCTCTTAGAGTAAACACTGGATTGTCACACTTTGTTTATAAACTGCTCTCCAGTTTGTAGACAGGTTGAACCGCTGTGCAACTTGAGCCAAAGGTGGGGCTTACACTGAAGGTTGTCAACTTTGGCAAATGTCCATGTTGGCTTTAAGAGCAGTCAGAGCTGCAGACCTGTTTGCGTGTTGCAAGAGGAGCGTGTGGGTAACTTGCAACTTCACAATTACATAATATGTGAATAAGGCTGAAAAGGAAGCAGTCACTTTGAAAATCGGTGTTGCCTTTTGCATTCAAAATGATCAGGTCAATTATATTTACTTAAGTAGTCTTGCAAGATAAGCATTTTGCTTTTCTTAGCATTACGTTGCAGTTTCAAATGATGAGCCGGACATACCAGCTGGAATTAAAAAGGAGTGAGGGGAAGAGACTTTAATTGACAAAAGTCATGAATGAGATGGATCCTGCTTCTCAGAACTATATTCCCGTCCTGTAAATGGCACAGCCTAACCATAAGGGTGAAAGGAACCTGTTTTGTACATACTGAAACTCCATCAAATGTGCTGTGCAGTTAAACTGTAAGAAGTTAGAAATATCCAAAAGACTGCATAAGGGTTTCTTGCTGCATAGCTTCCCTTTTTGGGCCCACTGTGTATGTGTATCCCAGACAGACTTGAGTACATGCCAAGGCTCTTTATTCTGTGGTCGGACTTTTAATCTGTTCCAGACCTTTTCAGTCAAAGAGCTCAAGTGTAACTGAAAAGGGGCAGGAAAGGAGGAAAAAAAAAAAAAAAAAAGCATGTGAGCTCTTCTGATCTGGAGTGACGGCAAATAGAGACAAGCTGCTAGCTGCTGTTGAGCTTGAAGGAGTTTTCCTTGAAATCTGAAGTCGTACACATTGTATTGTGGTTTATGTTTTTGTCATTTGAGCCAACAAAATGGAAAATCTTATTCCTGATGTTTTCGCACTTGTGACCTTCTTAAGCTACTCCAGTAAGGAAGAAAAATCAGTTTGACAGAGCTAACGTACCGAGGCTTGCGTTTATTTCCCTCATAGAGATCTCAACTGATATGTGCTGTGACCCCAAATAGAAGATGAATGACTCAGGAGTTTACTTTTCAGTGCTCAATGTATGTTGAAAATCCTCATCCCTACATCATCATTTTTTTTCTATCAGTGTGTTTTAATGTATGGGCTTGGATTTAAATTTTTTTATTTTTATTTTATTTTTTTTACTACTAATGCTTCCTGAAGGAAACATGGGTGACTTCGGCTTTGTATTTCTAAAGGTTTTGATCATTATCATACTAACACTAATTGAAAATGAGGGAAAAAAAGATGTTTCATTTGATAGTGCCACTTTCACTCATCTGAAGAACCATTGAAAACAAAGCTGTTGAATGGTATGGGCAAACACACTCTTCTGTTTCAGTATTCAGAAACAGGGTTTGAAGAGTCTTTGCCTTTTCTGATTCTGAATTCCTAGGTCCAGGGAGACCATTCTTATTTCTCTGTATGTGCATCATCAGATGGCAACTTTGTATTCATCCTTATTTTCCCTAGTAGGTGTGCATATACTCCTTTCAAAAGCAGTGCTAGCAATTTTCCATAAAGTGGCTTAAAAAAAGAGGGAGGAAGGAGGACCAAGTTTGAAGGAATTGTTTTAGGCAGACACACCTATGGATTTAACTGCTGAAGAGAATCTGGATATTGGATTCATGTGTTTAAAACAGAAATAAAATGATATCACTGATATGATTTCTGAAGCAGTCTTTTAAGACTAGTGGATCAGATAAGAGTTTTGGTGAGAATATCCTGCTATGCAGCAGGCTGGTCTAAAATCTAACTTCTCCAAGTAGGAGATAAGAACTTCAAATCTGTCAGACCCAAGTCTTGGATCAAAGTGGGCTTGACGTCGTCAGCTGCACCGCTTAACCTACTCTAAAGTCTTGTGGCTCAGATGTTGGTCTTCCAGGTGTATGTATTTGGCATCAGAATAATTTTGAGGTACAAGAAATGACAAGCTCTCATATTTAGTCCCTTCCTAGATTTTAAAGGAGGGTCTTCTCCTGCCAAGCATAGACAATCATAAAAAGATTAATGGGATCAAAGGAAGGGGGATGGGCAAGGGCTTCCTCAGGCCTGTGTTGGCAGCATTCTTTGTACTAGGGGAGCATCTGGTACAAACATGCTGACCAACCTTTCTCAGTGTCTTTGTAGGCCTCTTAGAAAGGGGCTTCATGTTACTACTTATAAGGTTGTTTCTTTAAGGGAACTGGCCAGATCAATCTTGTATATTGTGCAGCTTTGCCTTTTACCAGCTTCCACTGTTGTCCACTGGTCATTCTTCATAGATCCTGATGTTTTTTGTAGGCCTTCCAGATGATGCTGATAGGTTTTCTTGGTAGTTAAAGAATGTCTCAGTATGAAGCTAGGCAGGCATTCTTAGTTGCTGGAACGGGTGAAGTAGATGAACATCTGCTTTTTCTATAAAATTAAATTTCCTAGAACCACTTGGAAGTTTGGAATCATTCAGCTTTATTGCTACAGGTTTCCAAGAATTGGCTTTAGTATCAAATCCCGTTAAAGGGATTTTAAACTGTTACTTCAGCTTGCAGATGGTAGGACTGTTTTTTTGAAGCACAAGTAAAAATAATTTGCCTTTGGAGGGTACCTAGTTTGAAAAATGAGATGGTAAACTTGAAGTGGAAAAACACTGGAAACTGGCAGTTGATTTGTCTGTCTCTTGGGTTGACACAAATCTTAATTTGAATAGTAGTACTCCATGAGGGTAGTTAGGCAAGTCTGTCTCCAGGAGTTTAAGTAAAACACAATATTCCTTCAATTTTATGGTTGTTCTATTCTGAACTTCAGTTTTAGAGGTTTGTTGCCAGTGATCAAATTCGTGTTAGGTATCCCAGTCTCCTTTCTTTTGGTTTTTATATGTCAGAGCTGCCAAATGGATTATTGTGTGACCTCAGATTGAAATCTTTGCCTCAACATTTTTATCGCTCCCACTTAAGGATCGTGATAATAATTTATGGAGATCTCTATGAATTTTGGATGAGGGGGAAGGGATAGCAAGATGGTTCTTAACATCATTATGGAAAGTGCCACAGGGGCTCTGTATCCAGTAGCTGATTAAACTACTGAAGTAGGAAAAGGAATAGTAGTGATGATTAAGGTCAGAGTATACAGTATACACATCGGCATTTTCTGCTTCTTTCTTTTGTAATGGAAGAACATTGTATCTTTAAAACAAAGAAGAACTACGAAGAATTGCTGACAGAAAATAAAAGTATTCCATAATGCTATTGTCTTATCCCTTACTTGTCTAACACGTTGTCTAGTACGTGTTTTTTCTTATAGGCTTGTCTTGTCTATGATTGTCAAGGTTAAGAACTCCTGCTGCCATGCTTCTTGTGGCCATTGGTCAGAAAGATGCCCAAACCCTTCATCTGATCACAGTGGCCTTTCAGATTTTGAGTTTGAGCTCCGCCTTCTATTTTCATACAAAAGCAGAACGTGAGCCACAGTTGGTTTTGATCTGCAAATTCAGTGACATAACCTCTTTATGTGCCCTGTCACTAACACAGAATGGATGTTACTCATCTGAAAGGGCTGTTGTTATTAGATTGTTCCATACTTATGTTTTCCAGAAGAACAATTTAAGGACATCACTTAGGATGGGGAAAGACTTACTTGCTTTGTGATGCATGTCAGAATGTATTCATTCTGAGCAATATCAGTTTTCACTGAATTAGTGTCTTCTGTCAAAGTAAGCATATGTGAATCTGCAAAGGCAGATGAACCTTCACTGGTAAGCACCCCTTTGTTTTGAAGATGCTGCCCTTCTAAAATGGTAGTGATTGTCAGTGGTTGTTAGTTTATCACATATCAGAAAATGAAATCTTGTTTTATTCAAAAGCAGTATGTATGTATTTAGATATCTTCCCTGACTACAGTTCACTGAATATATCATTAAATCTGCCCCCTACTATTGTATGAACTAGCTGATGTAGAGTATTTCATATACTAATAAAAATGAAAATGAGAACCCTTTCATTGAGGATTTCTCAGGGCATTAGGTTTACATAAGTTTGTACTTGCTTCTTCTTTTTCCTCAGAATTATTCAAGCCTGTTTGAAGAGAGATTTGTTGGTAACAATATCTTTATGCAAGCATAAATAAAGTATATAAAGTGTACCTCCACTGTTGTAACTAGAACAGCTATGACAGTAAAAGAAAACTGTACTCCTAATAAGGTCTTTTCTCCTACTATATTCTTTGAGCACTGCAGTTTGCATATCTCTGTTAATGAACACAGTGTTAGAAATGGAAGATGCATCATTTTGAACAGATCACTCATTATCTGTGATCTAAGTGTATATATACACAATAATTATATACTCTATATCTAATCATATATAATCTAAAATTCAAAGAACTGTCAGCTTTCTTCTTTCCCTCTTTGAATTCAATCTTGTTGAAACACGATTTCAGTTTCTTTTTTACAGGAAAGTTTTATGGTGGAGATTTAGGGAAAAAAAAAGGTGTAGATGGTTCTACATGTTTTACACAGGGTATGTGCACTTCAAACAGCGAACAGATGATTTGAAGGAAACCTGCATTTAAAAAAAAAAAAAAAAAAAAAAAAAAGCCATATAATTTTGCCAGAAGTTACATGAAAGCTTGTCTTTTGTTTTAATTAACCCAGCAAGTATTATATGGAAAGTGAGAAATGAAACTGTTCGCCGCCTGTTTGTATATTCTTTGCTGATTGAACTTTGGTCTAAAATGCAGACCAGCTTTGATTAAATACTCCTTGCCACATCTTCAGTTGAAAGGGATGGACTTTGATCAGCTGAGAGTCCTGCACTACATGCTGTCTTCAGGGTTTCATACATTCAACTTAAATGGTATTAGCTGAGGTCTCCTCATCATGTGTCCTATGCAGTGTGTCCCAAGCAGTTCTTCCACAGTACTAATAATTGTGCTGTCAAGTTTCATTTGGTATGTAGATTTAAAAATAAGGTCAAATATTAGGAAAATAATTTTAATTTTTAAAGAATGGAAAACATCACTTGTGTGTACTGAGCAGAAGTTTCTTATAGCTATTTATGCTACTGATGAATCTTGTTTAGATTTGCTCTTTGGGCCAGAGGGTGGAATATTTCAGTTCTGAATCTGATAGGAGTTGAGCGAAAGTGTATCATAAATACTGCTGTTGTGGGAAGAGAGCTAGATCCATGAACAACAGCAGTTTACTCCATTTAGTTCCTAGTGGGCTAACAGTCAGCCTGGAGATCTTTGTGGTGCTAAATCAATCAAACTGGTGCACTTCTGCATTTCAGGATATAAAGAGACTTCTAAGATTTTTATCAAAAGAGAACAAAAGAACTGCAATTTGTACTTTTTATCAGTGGCACTGTATTGATAGAAGAAGAAACTGAAAAATATTAATTTTATTTGAACACAAATAATAAACAGAATTACCAATCCACAACTTGGACACACTTCTGTAATAGATGACGTTTTCATCTGCTTTTATCTTAACTGGTAGTCCAACTCTGGAGTATGTGAATACTTCTTAGAATCATGGAATCATAGGATGCTCCACATTGGAAAGGACCCACAAGGATCTTTATCGAGTCCAACTCCTGACTCCATGCAGGACCACCCAAAATCCAAACCTCATGTCTGAGTGTGTTTTCATCATAGTGTGATCATGATGTGGCTCTGGGCAGCCTGGTCTGGTGGTTGGTGACCCTGCACGTGGCAGGGAGATTGAAACTAGATGATCATTGTGGTCCTTATCAACCCAGGCCATTCTATGAAGTATCTCTAAAAAGAGAGCAGCTTGAATTTCTTTCACGAGTCATTCTTATAAATCCCAATGGTGATTTTTTTTGTCACAGCTCTTTCCAGTTTGAAAACAGGTTGATTTTTACCTCTGTTGTAGTGGAGCAATCTCACATCATTCAAAAACCTGACCATGGCTAAAAGTGATCCACAAAAAAAACTGTGTAACTTCCAAGTGAACCTGAAGGGGAGAAGTGCTCTTCTCCAGTTCCTTCAGCAAAAATACTGATTCTGACTTAAGGACAGTAAATTTCACAGCTTGTCCAGATGGTAAGATTTTTTTTATTGTTTGCTTAAATGAATGTGAGAGTCTTTACATTTAGAGATAAAAACTAGTTTTAGTTTTCGTGACTGGAATGATAAATACAAAAGGAAAACCAAATATTCAGCTGTGTCTGTTAACCACAAGGGAGCTCTGCAGCAGCCATTGCATGTAATTCTGCATAGAGGAAAGGTACTGTGTTAATACAGACTGTCACTGCCCTGGGACATGATTGAAATTGGCATGAGATCTTGGGTGAGAATTAGCCTTTTATGTCGGAGTTGTTACCAGTGTGCTGGCCTTTTCTCTCTAGCACCAATGCCTGGTAATTATTTCTCTCTGTTGTTTTTTTACATTAAGGATATAGACAGTGGCCTAAACTCCTTTCAGTAACTGTCAAGTATTATCTGCTACAGTATGGTACAAGTGTTTGCCTGCTGAGTTGAGTTGGGATATTGTGTTAACGTTTGAAAATTGCTAATTCTTAACCTGTTCCCAAAAGCAGATTGCAGCTATTACGATTGACTGCATTCTGCAGAATGTAAATCTAAGCCATATTATAGGACTGCGAGATCTTTTTTACTGTCTTAAGTTGCCCGTGCTCCCCCCCCTTCCCTTTTTTTTTTTTAAAACTTGTCTGCCCCTCCTCCTCCTCCTTCAAATCCCCCTCTTTTAGAAACAAAGACTTGTTTGTTCCTTGTCTGCCTGTGAGGTCTTTGCAGCCTTCACTGTGTGGGTGCAGAGCCCCTTATTTAAATGTTTTCCATATTCCTGGAAGGTAAGGAACAGGATGCATCAGAAAATCTGATAAGTCTTAACTCTAATAGATGAACGAAGCTCTCTGCCTTTGAATTCAAGGTATTTTAAAAGAGCTGTGTCTGCCTGGATCATCAGAAACTCATGAAGTGTGAAAATAATTCTGCTTCTATCAGATCCCACTGATAAGCATATTTTCTAGAGTGCAAATTTGTGCAGTCACGTCCTCAGTAAGTACTGGATAACTGAGAATTATAGAAAAATGAAAACCTCTGTTTTTCCTGTCACTTGAAACAAGATGTTTTCCTGCTTTCCTTTGATTAAATATTGTGTTGGAAATGATAGAAAATCACATTCTTTTTCCTGTTTGTCTTGAAAATTGCCCAATTGCATAATCAGTCAAAATGGCTGATGACTGTGTTTTCTCCCCACTGGTTCTGACTTGAATACGTTCTTAAGTCAGTAGAATTCAGTTAGCTATGTCCTTTTTTTTTCAGTCTCCAAACTTGTAGTTTAATTTCATAAGCAAAATATTCCCCTTGCTTGAAAAACATCTCCATGACCTGTTCTGAATTTGAAATCCTTACATTTGTTCTTCAGTAGGTAAAATACTTAGAAAATACTTCAGTGAGTACCTGAATGGGAATTTAGAAGCTTGATCTTCAGTTCTGTTTTAGGTTCTGTTAACAAATAATATAATTAAATGCCTGCAGGTATTTATTGGTGAATATGAAGTATACACTGAAGTTATGGGTATTTTGTGATGTTGCTGTTTGAAATGCGCTTTTAGTTAGATAAAGGGCATTAATAGGCAATTCAGTGATCTGGTTTATTGGAATAAAATGGATTATTCCCCAAGTTACGTGTTAGTGGAAGAGACCTATGGAAGTACTGTTGGTGTGTTGTGAGCGGGAAAAGCCAGTTGAATGTGCTGAAGGGATGTTAGTAATATTATACCTGAGTGTCCAGTTGAAGTTAGAAACTTCTGTATGTGTGTGAGGTTACCTGTGACACAGTTTGGCTGTGAACTGCATGAGGCAGGAACTCTGGGACCAGGATGATATAATTGGAGACTACGTCATAAAGAGAGCCTTTTTAACCAAATGAAAATTTATATTCTTCAGCTTCTGGGTACTTAATTTTTATAAGCTGAGTAGTTTGCTTTTGACTTAGATTGCCTTTTTCAGGTAATTCTGTGGGCAGTTTTAATTTTATAACCTTTTGTTCCCCTTTCCTTTCAACTGTAATTAAACTTCCATCTTGTTTAATAACAGGATTTGAGTCCTGGAACTTCTGAAGCGTAGCACAGACTTCTGCTGGAGTTACAGAATTAGGTAACAGCAGGAGAAGACTCTTCATTTTTCCCCTACAAGCCCCTATCGTTGTCTGTTTTCAAGGAGTAAGAGGGTAAGATACAAAAAGCAAAAGGCATGCTCCTGGCTCTAGACAGTGTAGGATTCTGAGTAAAAAGGGAAGAAGGACAAGATGCATTTCCTGGTCCAGTAGTGTCACATTCAGCTTATTGAGAGCTGCTACATGGACATCCTTTCTTGCATCATGTTCTGTAGCTCCAACTTTGCCTTAAGTTGGTAAATGTAGGCAGCCTAAGTGCTATCATTCTTCCAGTGGAGATTATCTAAGGAGCTCCTGGAGCTTATGTGTGCTGCTCACATCCTTTGCAGCACAGCGGTTGGTGCTGTTGGAACTTTTGCTTAGCATTTTCCGGTGTCTCAGGGCACATGGACCTGTTCAGCAGAGAAGCAAGCCACCCTGTCTCTTCCCTTTGCTGTCCTAGGGGCTGTAGCTCACACAGTAAAGCAGGTTGGCTGATTCTGGTCACTTCTTCCTGAAGTTCAGGTGCTAAATGTCTGACAAGCTGCTTCGTTCTAAGCTCTAGTCACTGCATCTTTAATTGCCCCTTATTCTTTTGTTTTTCACTAGCTCAGGATGAGACTTGCAGGTTGCAATTGAATCTGCAGCCTTTTTGTATTCACTCCTTCTAGCTGCACTTGGTTGCAGTTTCTATTCCTGTTTCACCTGTTTACTTTACAGGAAGTTTTTATTTCATTTGTGATCATATGTATAAAACTCTTTCTGGAGTAACTATATAAAACATTATTTCAAATTACTTGAAGCAGTTCCACATTGTGCTGTCTTTCAAATTGACTGATGAAAATAATAGAACCCACTATTCCTTTAGAGTGTTGTCTCTGTGAGAATCACTGAACGGTTAAACTAGAGAGTTGGCTCTGTAGCTGTTGACTGTTTTCTTCTCTCTTCTGTTCTTAATATGACATTTTTCTTTTTATATTGCCTCTCAATGGGAAGATGAGCTGTGGCAAGGGGAGGGGAGCAAAGCTGTGAAGCAACAGCCATTTTTGCTGTGAGACAGACATTTTTAGACTATTCTGGCACAAAAGAAAGGTGTTTGTGCACCTTAAGTTGAACACTCAAAAGACAGTGGAGACTGAAGGGCTTCTGAGAGAAAAGGCGACACAGATTCTCTGAGATTTTAAGAAAGAAACTTTAAGTGTTCGTGTTTCAGGAATCCCTTTTCTATGATGAAAATATTAATTCAAACTAGGCCAGCATATGATTTTCTTTGCACCAGAGCAACCTGGCATTCTAAGAGAAACACTCCTTTTTCTCTGAGTTCCCATAAACCAGAATCCTCATCCTTGGAAGGGAAAAAAAAAAAATGGTACCTCTCCTGTGACTGCTTCTACAAATGCATTGTGCAGCATGCTGTTAATGTTAACAGATTCAAGCTGTTGAAGACAAGATGGAGAGCTAATTGCAAAACTGAAAGCTTCTGAAAATAGTGCCCTAATGACGTATTCAGCCTTTGCCAGCCTTCTGTTCTACTGTGGGAACTCCTGTGCTTCTGTTGACTTCAACTCTTGTGGAGGGAACATCATGTCTGTCAAGCAGATGCATTGTTTTATGAAACAAAATAAGTTTAACTCTTGCCTTCTGGGGGAAGGAAACATGGATCCTCATTGTGCATTAGTTGAGCAGAAAAGGTGCATCATGGAGCCCTTGTGGGAAAGCAGAAAGCGAAGAAATCAGTAAAATATTTCCTGTGTAAACGGTAGTATTTTTGTCTGTGTAATTCATCTGCCATTCCTCTACCAGCACTGATTTTGCATGTCAGGATGCGCTAGAAGTCTAAATGGAGTCTGTAATATTCAAAACTGATTCCAAAAATGATGTGAGTGGTTGTTGTCTGACCTGTACCCCATTGCAAAGGTATAGCATGTAACCAAGGTAGCTGGATCTAAGTGAGATCTCTTTTGTCATTCTGTACGTTTGGTGATTCTAAGATTTCATGTGAACAAGAAAAGTGTTTTTGCACTATTTGTGTCCACGCTGACAACAATGTATTGGGAAGAAGAGGGAGTAAGCATTCTAATTAAAATGGAATTATTTTCCCACCGCTTGGACATTTTGCACCAATTTGCACATTTAACTCTGTTTTCAGGAGCTTTTAGAGCAAGTATTACACATTAACGTGAGAATGTCGCGTTGATTTCACAGGAATAATACACGCAAGCATACATTTCATGCTGAACATCAGTGTGACTGCAAGTTTTGTATGGTCATGGCTTGTAGTTTCTTACTGTATCCTGTTTGAGGATAGTACTTGTCATGTATTTGTTTGAATTTTATTTTTAAACATTTATTGTTTTGGTTCCTTAGCCATGAATCAGCGAATCAGCCAAAGTGCTCCGGTGAAACAGCCACCCCCTCTGGCTCCTCAGAGTCCCCAAGGTGGCGTCATGGGTGGGAGTAGCTCCAATCAGCAGCAACAGATGAGACTTCAGCAGCTACAGATGGAGAAGGAAAGGCTGAGACTGAAGCATCAAGAACTGCTTCGGCAGGTGAGGCCACAGGTTAGACACCTACTTCCGCTATTTCTTTGTATGTTATATTTTGTTTTGTTTTGGCTAAGTTTTGCTGAGTCTTAAAGCTTTGAGATCTAAAAAGGTCTGAAGTCGTTCTGTTAGTGGATCTCAGATTGGTGGTGAAAGCATCTGACCCCACTGAAGGATTTTGCCTTCCTCCCTCATTCCTCCCTCTCTAACAGAACTTTCTGAGGTCAAGTTTCTTCGCTGTTAGGATGGCATCATGGACCGTTGGTCTGACTGTGGAAATTGCTCTTGAGAATATGTCTCATAGTCATTGAGTTCTGAGTCATGCAAAAAGAAGCTGGTTCCCACAGTTGTGTTAGTTCTCCCTTTTAAGTAGAGGAAAGTATTTCACTTTCAGAAGGTCAGTCCATTGGATTCTACAGTACTTCTTAAGTTTTTGTAAGAAACATTGAAGAGACACCTTGTTGCTAAATAGCTCATCTGTGAAACAGTGGAAGAGAGCATGGAACAACTCAAGCATTCATGCTGCATTTTGAACCACTGTTTTTCTTATAGCGAGCAATTTCAGATTTCATAATTAGGCTGCAAGCTGTTTCTTTCAGCGTTTTCTACTATATCAAGTATTGCCATAGTGAATGTCAAAGTGTAGCACTGGACATTGGAATCTCTGGATTTTGAATTTGGGCTTGGCTTCCTTTTCACTTTAAGCCTTTCACTTCCACTTTTCCATCTGTGTGTTTAAAAAAAGGTGACTGCCATTCTGCAAGATACTTAGGATGTTCTTTGATTTTGTTTTCTTTTTTGATACTGAAGAAAACACTAATCTTTTCTTTGAGGAAAAGCTTTTAAAATCTTACCCTGTTCCCTTTTCACTTTGGGTGATGGGTCTTGTATCAGGAGAGAATAATATCTTGTCCTCAAAGACAGCTTTTCTCCTTCTTATTCACCTGCAGCATTCTATCCTGGAATCTGACTCCCGTTATCTCTTGTAGTCAAGGCTTGTTTTGTAAGAATCTTCAGCATCTCTTGGTATAAGATGGGTCATCCTTAAAGCTGTTAGTTTTTGTAGTACTCTAGGTAAGAGTACATTGCAAAGATGGTGTCAGGACTTTCTCTGCTTAAGCACTTGGGCCTCTGCTGTTCCTGCTTTGCTATTAATCCACCGACAAACATCTTACCCTGTGCTAGCATGCTTCTAGGTAGGCATTCTAATTTTCTTCTTGCCTCAGTTGTCATTGAGAATCTGACTAACTTTGGACCAGGTGACAGCCAACTCCCTTCATGTTGTTCTCTCTGGGCATCCAGCTTTTCTGTCAAGTACACATCCTTGGTAAATCTGTGAGTTTTGTTTCACTATCTCATGATTTTTGTAGTTTCTTAACTCCCTTAACCTGTCTCATCTGGCCTGTCTTGGGGGCTTGATACTACAAGATGGTGTTTATAAGACCGCCTGCACAGGCAAAACATGCAGCTAAAGTAATTTTTATCCATCTTATTTTTACTCATAGGCAATGCGGAATCCCAGCACAGCAAATTCTCCAAAACATCAGGTAGGCTCTTAACTGATGTTTCAGCATAATTAGAAACATGAAAGCATTAGATTAGACTAGCTGAGGAACGTAAAGGCATTCTAAGAAAAAACATGCTCTGCCATACATATTTTTGAACCATTTCTCTGATCACAACCCTAACATTGTTTTTTAAGAGTGCTGCATTACCACAACTCGATATCAATATATAAATGCAATGAGGAATTCATTGCACATTTTTCTGCGTTGAAAGCCGTGTTCTTGTTTAGCATTCTTGAAGATACCGCTGTACCGCTGTTCCAGTCCTGATGTCGTCAAGATGTGTATTTAAAGCAAACCTCTCATTGTTGCTAAGGTAGTAGTTTGTGGCTTTTAAGTTCTATTCGTATGAATGTTCTCCTCGTAAGCAGGTGTGATCTTAAAGGGTGTCTGTGAATCTGTTAATAAAGTCACTTGAAATGTTTAAGCATGTACAGTGTAATAAACATTTAATAAATTAGACTAATAAAGTAATTGCTATGGCAATATAATAGATAATTATTCCACTTTGAGATTTAGCCAGCTCTTGCACAGATGCATTTTCTCCACTGGGAACAATAATTCTATGAAGCTGTCCAAGCTCGGAGCAAATGAAAATGGTCAAAATGTGTAGCACAATAAACAGTTGAAAGTGGGCTTCTTTTGGGCACTTGAATATGAAATGAATCCCTGAAAGGGTGGATTTATGGATATATTCAGTTTATTGCTTGCTATTACTAACATTATTCTTAATCTACTGGCTTTTAGGACAATATTTATATTGGCTTGCATTGTACTTTTTTTTTTTTTTTTTTTTTAAGAAATACAGTATTGTGCACTATGCAGGAAAGCCAGAATAAAAGGAAGTACCCTGTATTTGGAAGTGATGAGTACTGGTGTACTGTCGCATTCTAAAGCGTGCTGTAGAATTCATACATTACTAATTCTTCTGAGAAGGTCATTCTCAAAATGAGAGACTCAGACTTCAGAGACAGTACTGATGTTCTGAAAAACATCTTTTGACAGTATAAGCAGAGAACTAAAACTGAAGCACTTAACCTGATTTGTAATCATTACCCAACTATTTGATTCATTTACTGAGCATTAATCATATAATGTTCCCATCGATCACTGTTAGATCTGGTTATAGAAGGCAGATGAAAAATTACTTAGAGGTTGCTGGTATAAAAGGAAATAAGCAGAGACACATGCTCCTCCACACCAGTTGGAAACACCTTATCTTCTGCTACAATTAGGTCATTCAGGAGTGATGCTTTTCTTGCTGAATGCCAAAACCGGATTCTGTCTTTCCTGGGATGCCTGGAAACCCTATCATGTTGTTGTTCCCTCTTTCAAAGTAACATCTTCCTGTTGCCAGCTTAGAAATATGCAGCAAATGGAAGTCTTTGGAATCAGTTTCATACTTAATTCCGACAGATTTGATTTCTCAAATTTAGTGCGATTCTGGCTTAAATCAGTAAAAAGCTGTAAAAACTCGAGGGACCTTATCAGTAATTTGAAAATATGTATGGATCAGCCTATTTTCTTTGGGATAGGAACCAGTGAAAGGACTAGGGTAAACAGAAGAGTTCCAGTTACCTTTAATCTTGCTTCATAGCAAGCTCCCATCTGTACTCACCTGACTGGGATCAGTTTTAGTCTGCACTTGATAATGAGCCAAGCCAGCTTTGAGTGTTCTGGTGGGTAGAAAAGTATGCAACCGTGTCAACTTAAGTTTTGTAATACTAGTCATTCATGTTGTATCACCTAAATGTGTTTACCTAAATGTGTAAGTCATTTTAATAATGTAATGATCAGCTGCATATGGAAGATGATGTTTAGAGTCATAGAATGGCTTAGGTTGGAAGGGAACTTAAAGATCTAGATCTGACTCCCATCCTGTGAGCGCGGTTGCCGCCCATTAAGTCAGGCTGCCCAGCGCCCCATCCAACCTGGTCCTGAACACCTCCAGGGATGGGGCATCCACAGCTCTCTGGGCAGCTGTGCCAGGGCCTCACCCACCCTCTGAGTAAAAAATTTCTTCCTGATATCTAACTTAAAATTCTCTTCTTTTAGTTTACAGCCATTAGAGCTATTTTTAGAAGTTGCTTTCTTGATGCCTTATGCTATAGGATCAAACATTGTCTGCTGTAGTGGTGCTGTTATTGAAGTCCTAAAGCGTACATCTCATTAGATCACGGTCAACCTAGTGAATCTGGAAAATCTTTAGAGGAATTACCCAGTCAAATTCTTCTTGCTTACAGATACATTCCTTCGTGAATAAAATTCATGAGGCTTAGAGGAGTTTTCTGTTTTTATTAGATACACATTTGCTAATTTGTGTATGTTCTTCTAAGGAATAAGTAAAAGTAAAATCTTCCAGTGTTCAGTGCTCTGAATTCTCAGAATTAGGTCTAAATTATATTCAGTCTAACTTTGGAGCCTGTCAAAGTCTTCATTTAGTAAATAAACTACCTCACGCCAGCATTCTTGAAGTTTGCCTTTTGTAAGGTATCTCTTTTACATAAATGAACACTGAGAACATTTTTTTAGCTTTGATCTGGATCTCTGAGCTTTTCTTAATCATAACATCAAATATGTTAGAAAGGAATGACAGAAGTCATCTAGTTCAACATCCTTCATGTAGCCCAGGCTTCTTGAGGTTTTTGTCACCTAACTTGGATACAAAGTTGATATCTTCGGTCAGGTTTTCTGGTTCTGAGTAAATGTTGCATCCTTGCTAGGTGTAGTCCCTCTGCCATGATGCTGTAGTATCCTGTAGTGATACTGATACTCAGTGTCATGTATGGAGGCCTTTACACTGAAGGATCTTCCAGAAAGATTAAACAATTGTTCAGTCATCCTTCGTCTTAAGTCTTGTAAAAGATTCTGAACGAGGACATGCTTTATTATAATTCTGAAAGCATCAAATTCAAAGGAATTTAAAGCAAACATTGACTTCCGCTTGTACTACATGCAAGCAAGCACTCTTGGCTATGGCTTTATCCAAGGAATTTGAGAACACCAACCATCCATCCTCTTATTCTCATCATTGTGACTTCTCTGTGGCTATCCTAAGGATGCGTATCTGTCCCAGTTAAGAGATTGAATGACAGGACTTTCTTTCCACCTCCGTTAGTTCTCCTTTCAGTTTCCTACATTTAGCATTCAACTGTCAACATCTCATTTAAAGTAGATGTCAGTCAACTTCTGTATAAATCATAAAACTGGATGCATAACTAGGTAATACTTGCCTTCTAGTATACAGTGGAAAAAGAGGGGTGTTACTCTTGTATGTTTATACAGTCTACTTTCTTGTGCTAAGATTGGGAGATTCTTATTTTTCTGCCAGTAATATTAAGGCATTTTCTAATAAGATAAGCTTGTTATGCAGCCCTGTGCAATAGATTTCTCTGTATACGGCCATTTGTTTTCTGTCTCATGCTTCTTTTCAGCTCTGAACGAAGAGCTCTGTCTTAGAACCAGAAACGGCCCCAATTTCTGTGCAGTCTGCTGGGCTCCTTTCTCTGACTTACCTTTCTAGTACCTCTGTGCTGTTTTCTTTCTTGGTGGTTCTGTATGCCTGGAATGTGTACTGTGTTATCTCCATCTTTTTTGTCCTTTTGTGAAGTACTTCTCTGGCTGTATGTACTGTTACCCCAAGGCCTGTTTCTTATCAGCTTTAGAGGACGTTCTGAACACTCCTCAGTTCATAGACGAATCTGCCCAGACATTTGGCCTGTCTTTCACTGTTTACTTGTTTCGTGTTTGCTCTTACCTGCATAAATTATAAGCACTTGTAGTGCTAAATGGTGACTGTTTTTGAAATGTTGTTTCCATTTCTGCTAATTCTTTTTTTTTTTTTTTTTTTTTCCATTTTAGCTGGTGTTTGATACCTTTCACCAGCTTAGTCAAGAACACTTAAAGCATTTCAGGGGAGTGTTCCTAGGAAACTATTTTTCAATGAAATATTTTTTAGTCACTTTGCACATATGCAAAAATAAAGCTGTTTGACTGTCATGTTTGTGACATTTTCTAGTAAGCAAACACTTCTGCATTCTGCAGTCAGCTTGCGTGAATTCAGAGAAGCTGGAAGTATTAATAAGGTTTTTTCCCAGGTAAAATCTCATGAGAAAAAAGGTAAAATAGTAGCATTAATTTGTTATATTTCTTTTGATTAGTGTTTTGGTCCTTACTTGCACCTCTTTTTTGGGGGGAGGGGAGAGAAGTGAATTACAGTGCAGTTCTTGCTGGGCCTAGGAAACATCACAAAGCTGAAAGCAAGATTCAGGTAGGAAGTATTGTTGGTACATTTGATTTAACTGCTTTAAATTTCATATATGTATTTCAACTTAAGATTTACTTGTGTGTACACCACTTCCACTGAGATTTGAAATGTTTTTGTTTTGTTTCTCAGTGAATCCCAGTGTTATCCAGTGACGCTCTCATTTCCCATCCTTCCATGGGATCTGAAGCTGACCTAGATTGACAAGAGAAAAATGATCAGTGTTGGTTTCATCAAGGGTATTAAGCTCCCGAGAAAAAGAGTTATAAGGAAGATTTTTGCATTTTAAAAAGGCCATCAGTTCTGCTAAGGCAATTGGTCAGTAGAAGATGAGTCACTTTAACCTGAGCCTGAGATGGCAGTGCGTAACACCTTTTGCTAGGAGCAAACAGAAATTGGAGAGGGAGGCCATCCAGCTCTGGCTAATTGCTGACTCCAGCTGACACATGCTTGTCTTCCTGGAGCTCTGGGGACACATTGGGGAGGTGCAGTGTTTGGAGGCATGGGCTGATACACAGCGAGAAGGGTTTGTAGCAGTGCTACAGAGTGGACTGCAAAACCAGACTCTACTTAGAGATGCTGATTCCAGTTTATGCTGCCCCATCCATGCTTGCAAAGGTGTTTAAAAGCTTTTGTTTGGAGTCTTTACGCAGAAGGCATTACGTAGAATTGAGTCCCATGCCAAGTGTACACAATGCAATTAACTATCACTCTATCACTATCACCTCTTGAATTAATTTTGCTGGTTTTCGTGATTGCAACACTGAATGATTTAAGTTTTCCCTTTACTCTTCTCTAATTGCATAACTTCTCATTGCTGAATTCATTTGTCTTCATCTGTTTCTTTCTCTCTTTCTTTTCTACATATGCTTTAACTCTGTGGCTCTCAATTAAGAACATAAATACTTAAAGTGAAGAACTGGTACTGATAGCTCAAAGTGCAGTGGCCCCTCATTCCCCTAACACCTCTCTTCCATCTCTGTGAACCCACGAAAGTTTTCACTCTTGAATGGTGTTTAGAGTCAGAAATGTTACTCAGCTCATGTAAACTGAGTATACAATAAATAAATAAATAAATAAATAAATAAATTGAAGTATCTGTTTTAAGTTGACCACCTTCTATGTTTAATTCAGTAAGAGTATGGTATGTGAAATATACAGGGGGAGTCCTTATCTTTTCTCAAAACTGTGATAAAAGATGATGAAAATAAAAATGCACTCAGAAGAGTGACTGCAGATGACCCTGAACCCCATGTACAACTGTGTCTCTATGCAAATCTGAAAAAAAATTGGATAGGGTCAGTGTGATAAAATTACATACTACTGGCCTTCTTTTTTGAATTCCTATCCTTATGGAGGTGACAGATCATTTGGTCTTGTACACCATTTACAAAACTCAGATTTTGTGTTAACAGTAGTTATGCTGAGCTTTTATTTACCCAGAAATACTTAAAAAAAAGTTTAGCATACATACGAAAATATGGTGAGATGAAATTATAGAAATCTAAGCCAGAATTTTGTCATGGTTTTATTTTTGCCTTCGGACTTTAAGTGATATATTTTTAAAGCATGAATTAAAAGCCTAGAGTTCACTTTGCTTCATGTGGAGCTAGGACAGACTTCTGTGCTACCGTATGTCTTTTTTAATTACAGGAAGCAGAAGGTTATTTATTGAAAGTCAGTTTTATAAAGGAAGAAGAAATGAAAGGACCATTCTTCAGGGTATACCAGTTTAGCTTCCACTGCATGCATCTATAAGGAAAAATATACTCAATGTATTTTTGAGGGCTTGTAGAACTATGCTCATCTTAAGGAATTACTTAAAAATCATTCTGTATTTGTTTCTGAATAGCTTGGCTTTTTTGGTAATGCCTTTCCCTTCCAGACTTCCAGATTGACATAAATGTTTTACATGAATGAATGATGGAATGACATTCTCTCTAGTGGGAAGAGCTCTAGTTCTGCCTCCTCAATGAGTAGCATTAATGCAAACAGTTGTCGTTTTGCACTTCTAGCAGTGCTGTTACTGAAATAAGGACTAAAATAGTACTAATTCCATTCTTCACTAGGTCATTCACTCCTAAGTAAAGATAGTTCTCTCTCTTGGCCTAAGACACCTATTTGGTAGGCCTTTAAGTGAGAAGTGACTTTTCATTTGTATCTGGCCAGTAACTGAAATACATTTATTTAAAGTCATATAATGTAAATTATATGTGTAATGTAATTCATTATTATATGTATTAATGTATTAATGTAAATTATATGTATAATGTAATTCATTCAGTCTCTCCTACCCACTGAAGATTTAGAAAATACAGTGGTAACTTTCTCTTTTCAGATTGGTTGTGACTGATAGGTCAGGTCTTCCCAATGAGATAAAATATCACTTCATGCTCTATATGCAGGAATGACTCCATTTTGATTTTGCTTTGTTATTGCTCTTTGGGGCACTGGTCTCTGATGAAGCTTCTTTTGCATGCTGCAGGCACTTGGCTCCTCTTCTTCATCTTAGTCAGGGACTGCAAACAAATGAAATAAAAATGCAATATAGGGATCAAATTGAGGTAAGGGGAGAAGGCCACAGAGTTCTTACCACAGAGACATAGGAGCAGGGAGGGGAGAGCTCACTGATGTACAAATCTGCTATCAGTGTAGAGGATGGAAGTGTGCTTTATTCCAAGTATGAATACAAGACTGAGAAGGTGCTTAAAGCAGTGTTGCAATTCCAAGTGATATCCACCCCCTGTGCTTTTCATTTGACAGAAAACTGAGATGGACTTAGTTAAAAGTAATTGCATTTTACGAAGGTAGTTTCTCAGAGAAGGGAAAGTTCAACTGATGTTTGGAAGACTTTTGGTCTCTGGAAGAAGGGCATAAAAATTTTGATGTGAGCAAGCAGTTTTTGCAGTTCACAAGTTCTTCCGGGATATCAAAGACCTTCCCTAGATCTCCAGTTATGAAGCATTCCAAGAACGAATTTTTCATATCAGTTTCTTTGTATCAGGTCTGATGTGACTGGTAAACTGGTTTTAACTGAATTTAACTGGTAAACCTGGTTTTAAACTAAGAGCTCATGTAGTGTATGCACTTGGTTTCATTACGTAAGAAAATGTGTTGCAGCAGCCCCCTGCTATTGATACTTGCTGAGGGATGAAAGGATAGAATACAGCCCTGCCAAAAAGGACTTAGAGTACTGCTGGATGGCAAGCTGGGCATGAGCTAGTAATGTGCTCTTGCAGCCCAGCAAGCCAACCGCTGGCTCCAACATTAAAAGAAGTGTGGCCAGCAGTGCGAGGGAGGTGATCCTCTGCTCTGTGCTGGTGAGGCTTCATCTGGAGCACTGCGTCCAGATGTGGAGTCCTCAGTACAGGAAAGATAGAACTGTTGGAGTGTGTCCAGAGGAGGGCCACAAAAATGATCCAAGGGATGGAACACTTCCCTTACGAAGGCAAGCTGAGAGAGCTGGAGCAGTTCAGCCTGGAGAATAGAAGGCTCTGGGGAGACTGATAGCAGCCTTTCAGTACCTAAAGGGGGACTTCAAGAAAGAAGAGATTAAGCTTTTTAGCAGGGTCTGTTGTGATAGGACAAGTGGAAATGGTCTCATACTAGAACGGGAGATTTAGATTGGATATAAGGAAGTTTTTTATGATACAGGCAGTGAGGCACTGGCATGGGTTGCCCAGAGAGGTGGTCATCTTCTGTCTCTGGAGACACTCCAGGACAGGCTGGATGGGGACTATATTTACTTGGGTAAGCAATTGGGTGTGTCAGATCCAAAAACTAATGGTGTGGTTGTACTCTGCTGTGAAGGTCTAATCAGCTGGTGTGAGAAAACCTAGTCAAAACGTGTAACTTGATACTAAAGGAAAACGTAGAATACATCTTGCATTCCACGAAAAAGAACAGAAGTATGTTAGGGGTTGAGTAGTGCTAATTCTTTTTGTTCTTAATAATTATTAAGGATGTTGAAGTGAAATCATAGAAGATTTATGTGATCACATACAAATTTATATGTATAAATATATTTACAGTGAATTCCTTGTAGTCCTGGGCTTGACTGGTTGAACTTCCGTTATCAATGAAGCCAGTAAAAATTCTTGCTTTGTCTTCAGAATCTTGACTGCATTTAAAATCTTTTAACTGACAACACTAAAAGCATCAATTATCCTGAAATGTCATATGTTTACATATCTGAAAAGCACATTCAAATGCCTAACAAGATCTTTTCTTTTTTCCTCTTCACCCCTGCTTTAGGAATTGGCTCTCCGTAGCCAGCTTCCAACAATGGAACAAGATGGTGGATCTCAAAATCCCGTATCATCTCCTGGAATGTCTCAGGAACTGAGAACAATGACTACAAATAGTTCTGATCCCTTTCTTAACAGGTTTGTAGGAGTAGCTACTGGAGGGAAAAAAAATTGATTTAAAATTCTGTTCAGAACATGTAATAGTTTATTTTGAACATCTGTCTATGCCAAAAGCCACAGCTGTAAATGAATCTTTCCTTAAATGGCAAGTCTAGTAAAAGTTGAGGATTAAAAGCTGTCTCCTGTGGGAGGAAGTAGTCTGTTCAGACTTGTAGGAAGGTTTTTTATTCAAAGTCATAACATGTTTGCCTTTGCATAATCTGTTGACTAACAGTCATTTCAAATTACTGACTCAGAAGAATTTGTGAATAGCTTGCTATGAGATCAAATGAGCTGTGAGGCACATTTAGGACTACACCTTGAGGTTCATTTTAAGGTTGTTCCGTTCGCCCCTCCCCATCACTTCAAGTATTTAATTTAGCAATATTTTTACTCTGTTAACGTCAGGACTGCAAATAGTGGCATGTTTCATTTTATAAGCTGTATTATTTTGAAGTATGGGCCTTTTAAGTCAAGAATTAGGATTTTACAATATAGACCAGTGTTTTTATATAACTTTTTCCTTAATCCCTCTGAGTTGAGGAGTGTTTGTTTGTTTGGAAGTACTGTCCTAATTGCAGCTTACAGATGCTTCGTACTAATCATCACAGTTTTGGAGAACCTGCTGCAGCTTGTGATAAGTTGCATCTATATTTTTTACTCAGCATGCTGAAAAGGAAAGATGAAAATGACAAAATAGTCTAATCTCTGAACCACCTATGTTTTTATTTAATGGAGTTTAAAAAAATCTATTTGAGTTTCGTCAGTATCAGTAGTTGAAGTTGTTCATTTTGTAGGGCTTTGTTGAACTATATTTTGTTAGTGGTTTAAACTGATAACATCTCAGCATCCATTACCAAAAAAGAGAAAAGTTACCTATTCCATCAGAGTTCATTGGTGCTTTTCTACATTACCTTGAAATGTTAGTGTTACTTTAGGATGTTTAGTGTAAATGCTCTTGAATTATAATATGCTCATCCTTCTCTTTTATTGTGCACTCTTATACACACACACACACACACACACACACACACACACAAAACCAACAACCTGTAAAATTAACCTAAATTTCACATAAAATTCCAAATTCTTTCAGTGCAAGGCGTAACTTATATTTTTGCTACCAGAAGGGTTTCAAATCTGCTTGTAAGGAAGGAAGTTCACATCATGTTAGAATTAACATGGTTTTGGAGTTGGGCAAGCTTAAATAACTGCCATCATCTTAGGTACTGAAAGCTTTAAAATCTTTGTAAGCCTTTGTTGCAATTCTACATCTCTTCTTGTAGTAACATTACCTGTCGCTCCTGTCTGGGCTTTTGATGCCTAAAGTACCTTTTCCCAGTTACGGATATTCTGAGAGCTCATTTTCTGTTTTCTCCAAAAGTCCTGTCCATCTCTTCAAATACTCTGTCCTGCCTCCTACAAAAATAGATCTGGTTAGAAAGCGTAATTTTCTGTTAGAGGGAGGGGTTGTTTTCCATGGAATTCATACTGGAATTTGGTGTGATCTTCAGCTGTGCTGGCTTTGTGCCGAGGAATAAAAAGCACAAGGAATCTGAAAAGGTGACTATCTACTCATCTATCTCAAATTGCATTTTGAATAATGCAGTTTAGTTACAGGCAGTAATTTTCCATGGCATGACAAATAAATGAAGAAGTCCTTGTAGATAGATGACCATGATATGTTGTAGTAACAAACTAGTCTGAATTCCTAGAAGGCTGTTGCCATCATACACGAAGCCTGGGTATATTTTGAACACTATCCTTAATTAATGTAATAGCCTCACTTCTTACTCTTGTTTTCTGTATCTTTAGTTTTTAGATTGCCACTGTACTCCTCTGTACATCTAATACTCCAGCAGTGGACTAAAGCAGTTTGTTGTGTTTCTGTATATATGAAATAAAAAATGATTTGTCTTTAATGACAAGTAGGAAAAAAGCTAGAAAGGACAAGGTTATTTTAACTTTTGCCAGATTGATAATTAGCAAGGACTACTTACTGGAAGTTATCATTTGCCTAGTTGCAGGTATGTTTAACTTGGCTGTGGTTTTTGTAGCCCTTACCCCACACAGACTACTGAAAACTCTGTATCTCATCTCAATTCAGATAATTTTTTAAATTTACATTTTAGTTTAAGCATTGTTCCCTTCTAGATAATTCTGTGTACATCACTGTGTTTAATTCTGGGATATGCATAAGGGAAAGGGATTCTCTAAGGGACACTTGTGGGTTGCTGGCCCTGACCTAGGTGCAGCAATACAGTAGTTTTGATGTTCCTTATATTTCAATTCAGATACCCAGAAATGCTCCTTTCTCTTCACAGAGTAGATAAAGTTCCTGGTGAAACAATCCTCCTAACTTTACATTCCAGAAATTCAAGTAGCTGAATATTTTCCGCTTCCTATATACTCTGAACATCCAAAAAGCATCAAAGAATGCTACATTGGAGGAAATGGAGAAAGTACACAGTGATGTTCTTATTTATGTATTCAGTCTTCTGCCTGATGTCTTCTGTCTTTATGCTATATTTCATTTTTAAGTGAAATATGACAGCAATGCAGAATATTTAGACTTTACATTATATGATTTTGGCTTTTGATTTGCTACTTGGCATATGTTTTTGACTGTTAAATTTATACTGGTTGTGTTGGCAATTCTGTATCACTCCTAAATTGGGCCTTCTTCTTCTGTGTACACATATTTTAACAAGTATTTGTTGAAGAAGCATCCATTCTATTTTGGGTAATGCAGTTTAGTTGCATGCAGTAATTTTGGGTGGTGTGACTATTAAGTGAAGAAATCCTTGCTGGAAATGTTTATTGAGGAGTGATTTGAAGAAAGAGGAGGTCTGGACATTCCAAGTGTGACAGCACCAGCCAAAAAGCCATCTCAACCAGGATGATTCAGTTCAGCATAGGCTCAGTTCTCTCAGTTCTATTTCTAGTATTTTGTCCCACAAAGTAAACAGCAATTTTTTTTCACAGAAGTTTTAAATAGCCTACTTGTGATGATTGTTATCAAATGTGTGGTGATACTTTGGCTCTCCATATAGAAATGCCAGCTTTATTTCTTGTGTGGCAAAGACAACCTTGTGAAATCTAACATATATGTTCATGGTTGATGGTGTTTTGCTTGCATCCAATATTGAACAGCTGTTCAGCTATCTTCTGTTTGCTTCTGCATACTTGACAAGCATACACTACAGCTCAGCATGTCTCCAAATGCTAATCAACACAGTGCACAGCTTGATTGTACAGCTTGTACATCAGACTGATTTGCACTTAGGATTCACGGTGGAAAATCTGTAAGCGTTCTCAGCAATGCTACCACAGGTGGAAGAAATTTTGTTTGAAAATATTTCCAGTTGAAGCTTGGCTGTTAGACACAGGAGGAGGGAGGCAGTGCTGTATTTCTACAGCTGCTTCTGCTCGTGACCGTTTTGACTGGTGGGACTCTTTGCATCCTTTTAGCTATTGTAGCAAAATATTTCAGATGTATGCCTATGTATAACAAGTAGCAGCTCCTTCCTGCTTTTGAAAATAATTGTTCCAGTCAGGATAGTGATTTTCACTGTTGTATATAACTTTTCCTATTGTTCTACTTTCAAAGAAATAGTTTATGCGACTTACAAGAAAGTCAGCTGAGAATTGGATCCCCCCCAGCTGACTGTAGCTCATCTGATTGGCCTGTTCTTCTCACTCCCATCCCAAATCTCCATTGCAGTCCCTTGGTCTTGCTTGCTCCACTGGTAGTAAGATGGCAATGAGAAAACTAATATATGTGAGGCCCTGTGCCATCTTGCTAACTGTTCTGTCAGCAAGATCGTTCTGAACAGGATTTGTTTACAGAATGGCTTCTGTACAGTATTTGATTTATATCAGGGCCCTCTTGCCATGACATGTACGACTGAACTGGTAGTAATGCAACAGCGGGAAGCAACTGAAGAATTGCTAAAGGAGTTCCAACTGTAGCTCCTATTTATAACAGCACTGACCTAAAAATGCACTTTGGTGGCTGATTAAACAAGGGGACATTAGCGGTCAGAATGTTCTTAATCCTTACTGAAGTGTGAAATGTACACCATTATTAAACTTTGTAATGGTTAAGGACTGTGATATGCTTCTGATGGTTTTTAGCTGTGGGTGGGTGTGAAAAGTTAAAACGGTGTGGAACACTGATAGGCAGTTTCTTAAAGCTGCTTAGGTACGTTCTTACTGAGTCAAATTGAATCTCAATAATACGGTCTTACTTGAGAAAGGTCAGCATAAAATAAAAACCAGCTGTCTCACACAGGCTTCAGCTTTTAATTAGAATGGAGCATTTCTTGTGGCAGCCATGCTATCAAAACCCCTGCACTGGTTCTAACAAAGTGTCTAAGTATTTTAAGTTCTCTGCTCTACCCTCATTTTTTGTTGCATTTTTTCTGTTACAGTGGAACATATCACTCCAGAGATGAAAGCACAGATAGCGGACTTAGCATGAGCAGTTACAGTGTACCCAGAACCCCAGATGACTTCCTGAACAGTGTTGATGAGATGGATACAGGTTTGTTCTCATTAATACATCCTTTTCAGTTATGCTGGTGTCAAATGCTCAACCGCTTTGCAGTGAAAACAGCGCTCTGAAAAGCTCCAGTGTTTTCTTTATAGTTGTTCTGCCTCCTTCTGCTTCTGTCGCAGAGCTGTTACAGTTAAATTTGTGAAAAACATCCTTGTAGTAAATTTTATTGGGATCATTCCTGCAGTTATATGGAATTTGGATACCGATTTGCTTTCTTAAGAAATAGCTTGTTCTGAGCTAAGAACTGTGTCTTATTCGTTATTGCTAATGTTGCACCTAAATTATATTTGACTCAGTATTGTCTTTTAAGCGTAAAAATTAAAACATGCTAAAAGACATCAAAGATCTGTAGAGATTCAGGTTAAGACACGCAAAGTTTGAAACAAGGGCAACTTCTTTGTACATCTGCGTGCAGCCAAGTCATCTTCAGTTTTTGCGATGGATTTCTATGAATCAGTGCTCGAGTGATGCAAGAGATCCAGGATTAACCTTTAACCAGTTATGATAAATTGTGGGTTTGGTGCTTCCAGTAAATTGAACATCCATCTTCCTTTTTGTTACAACTAGGTGACAGTATCAGCCAAAGTAACATACCGTCCCATCAGAACCGATTCCCAGACTACCTTGAAGCCATTCCAGGGACAAATGTGGACCTTGGGACACTGGAAGGAGATGGGATGAATATAGAAGGAGAAGAACTGATGCCAAGTCTGCAAGAGGCTTTGAGCTCTGACATCCTAAATGACATGGAATCTGTCTTGGCAGCCACCAAGCTAGATAAAGAGAGTTTTCTTACTTGGTTATAGGGGCCTCAGGGAGACTGAATTCTAAATCTGTGAAGGATCTAAGGAGAATAGGACATCTGTATCTGAAGTTCAGAACAAGTCAGTGTGGCACACTTTGGCTTGTGTTCAGAAAAAGTAAATGAACAAATATTCAGCAAGATTCTTTCATTTTGCTCTTCCTTGTCCATCGCTGCTGTTATATATTGCTGACTTTTTTCCACAGTTGACTCTGAAGAACAGACATCTTCTTGACCTTTTTCTATTGCTGTTGCAACTACTGTTGGGGGGTGGGGGAGGGAATGATGAGCCTATTTGAATGACGAATGCCATTCCTTTTGTCCTAGTGTGCGCTTGCATATCATTTAAGTACTCAGATGTGAGAGTAAATTTCTGCATGTCACTGCTTGTAGTTTGCTCAGCTAGTTGTCTCCTGCTGCCTGTGGAAAGTGGTAAAACGTGACATACTGGGGTGACAAGCCAAAAATGATGTATCTGGTCAAATGAAGTCAATACTGATTTGGAGATATGACTTAAAGGAGGGCTGAAAACTGGCATTAAGTGTTTCCACTAGTAGCTCCTTCATTAGCCACAAAGTGCTTTTGTTCATATTTTATGTTATAGTAAATCATGAGTCATTTTACATAGAAACATATATGAACTTTGATTGTTGCCACTTATTCTAGCCTAACTCTTGTTTGTCAAAAATAGTTTGATTATTTTTGTTAGTTGATTTAACTGTAGCTATAGGATGGGAAGTAATTTTAGGTGTTCTTTTTTTAAATAGTGAAATCTAAGGTTTTTTTCTGATTTCACATAGTCTTATTTAAATCTGAATTGTCTGCTTTTTTTATACCCAAACCATGGCTATTGTAGCGCAATAAGCTAGTGAGTACATAAAACAGTGCGTTTTGCCTGCAACTTTTCTATTTTTTTTAAAGGCTAGCTTTGAATGTAATCCTTAGAATCCATGACCAGTGGCTTATTTTTCATGTTTCTTTGCAAGATACTGAATTAGAAGCTAAGTGTGCTATTTACCATTCTAAAATGCATCTTAAAGTAGCAGAAACAATTTTACAGTGACTGATGCGTCCAATCTCTCTTCTGGTTTTCAGTTTTGTATCTGAATGAGTTTAGATTCTTTGATGGGAAAAAACTTGCTGAAAATTTTCTCCTGAGTGAGCGTGGGAAAATGGTCTGAACTATGAATATCACTGTAAGTTGCAATGAAAAGGCTAGAACACCAAAAAAAAACAAGAATCCTCAGTAAAAACTCTGAAGTGTAATAGTTATCAAATTCCGTTTGGTGAAAAATAAGCCCTGGGCACAATGTAGAGGTCTGTAAAGATATGTGTTAGATGGTGACATGAGCAAGTAATGAAGTGTATATTAGCAGTAGAGCTTAGCATGGGATAGAGGTGAATATGAGTTATCTTTATTTTAACAGGAAAAGATGTATCACTAAGTTGTCTGCAGGAGTTGACAGTTTCCAAAGAGTATTTTTAAATGAACAAAATGAGCATGAATCAAACTTTCAGTATAAGCTATGACATTTTCTGGGGTTTTGGTTGTTTTTTTTTCTAATTAAAAGTCGAGTCATCAGTTAGCACCTCTGCAACTAAGGGCCCATCGCTATTCTCAACATAAGCCTTTATTTTCAAGGGTGTTTAACATGACTGTAAAGATGCTGTAAGCATGAAACCCGGTTTTCAGAAAAATCCCAGCTAACGGGGACTTCTCCCAGAGGGAGATTTTAATGGCTTTTTATTTTGTTGTTAAAGAAACTGGTTACCTTTCCATGTTAGGAATGGATCAGCAAAACAAATGACCCATATGATCACTGTCATTTTTATACTTCAGAAATAAACGTGCTTCAGGATAATATAAAAGAACAAAGACTGATAAAAGTCTCATTTTAAGAACTGAAGCAGCAGAGGCAGAGATTTGAATTTTGCCACTCGAAATGCACATTTACTACTTTACGTAAGGATGGTGGTATTTGAAACCCGCAGATTTGTTTCTGCCTTGTTAAGGAATGCTGGCAGGTTTTAAAATCCCAGTTTTCAAAACACAGTGGCCAACATGTTCTACTACACCAGTAGTTCAGCGGTTGATAGGCCGCTTCTGTATTGTGCAATGACACGGTAGCTCCTAAAGCAGTATATTGTGTCCAACTTACGGATTTTAGTAGCATTTTTTAAATTGCCTTATGAACTTTTCTCTCTTCTTCCCTTCAGGAAAACAAATTACACGAAGCTGTTATAACTTGAATGGTATAACGTGAAACCACAACAGCAAGGAAACAGAACTGTTTCCATTTCACTTGTCTTCCACAGTTGTATCCAGGTATCACAGCACACAGTGCACTGGGTGCAGCCTCCCAGCACGCCATGCCTTGGTGCCACGCAGACGTGTACAGAACAGATGTTCTTTCCTTGCTCTTGTGTGTTTGTCGCAGCTTTAATTTTGAGTGTTTTTTTCTCATTGTGAAAACACTAAATGGCTTATACTGTGTTTGGGTAGCACTGTTCGGGCTAGATACTGACAGACTGGGAATCCTTGAACTGTTCTAACACTAATTCTGTTTTGTGATTCTTATTTTCATTGATTTTCAAACATTTCCGTTCTCATTTACTAGGAAACGTACCATAGACATGCTGTACTGTTGGCAATCAACACTAATTGGGTTCATTTTTTTTATTCTGCAAACGCATTGTTTGATGAAGTGGTTAAAGTGTTTGAAATGCAAAAGTGTTTTGGGGTAGTATTTTATACTGATGTATATATTGAAACAAATCACTGTAATAATTGTAATAGCTTTTAGGCAGAATACACTACATGCAGACGGATGGGGCTGCACCGTGCTGTGCTGTTCAACACCTGGGCAGGGCGACTGCTTGGAAACAGGTTGCAGTGTCAGTAAACCACGTGGATCAAATATTGTACCATTCAGTGTTGGCGCTCACCAATGCAAAAGGAGAAGAGACAGTTTCAACGTGATTAACACTACATAGCTTTCACACATCTGGTAAATTAGTACTAAAGTGACCTTTTCACTTACGAGCATGTTATTTTGTTTTTTTTTTAATTCAAATTAACAGGTGTGCCTGTGTAAAATAATTTGTTTTCTGTATCTTGGAAAAAAAATACTCGACACATTTAGAATGTTGTATGTTAGAGAACTCTTAAATGCACCCTTGTCAAAAATTACATATATTAGTTACCAATGTTACTTTTTAGATATGAGCATGACTGTAAGTTAGGTACCTAAGTACGTTCTGTTACATTATTTTTCTTTATGTAATACTTTTTCAGTTGTTTTATTTGGTATAAATATATACTTTGTGCTTAAACATCTTTGTTTGTTTTTAACGTTCAGTAGGAGGTAAAGGCATTGATTTCCTCCAGCAAGACAGATGCATTGAACTGTTGAATTCCTGTCTTAGTTTCTGTTCTCATCCCCCTCGTCACAGCTCTTGTAATCATAAACTCCAGTCCTGCAGGCATCGTGTGCAAGCTTACCTAAGGGACAGAGGAGTCCTACTGAAGTCAGTGAAGGCTTAGCATTAAAGTATTCATCTCAGTGTGCTTGCAGTGAGAAAGAGAAAGCGACTCCAGTGAACCTTGTGCAGTTGGTATAAAACAGTGCTGCAGCTGTGCAAAGCAGTATAGTGAGAGCTGGTGACAGAACATCCGTCACCTTCTGTAGGCACGCGTCCACTTCTTGCAGATGGGTTTGCAAGGTTCACTCAAAGCTATGCAGTGACTTGTGACACAATAAAGGCACGCTATTTTCATTCCTCAAGCTTTGACTTATGAAATACGGAACATGCAATGACATAATTTGAAAGTGTGCAAATTAAAAAGTTTTGATGGGATACACTAATTTTCACATCTAAAGCAGAAATTCAGGGTTTTTTTTGTTTTTTTTTTTTTTTAATGCTATGTAGTTCTTGATAACTGAAGTTGTATTTTTGCATCTTAGCAGCTTCAGAGTTATTGGTGCTCAGTTCTGAAATGCCTCAACCCTGCCAAATTCAGTGCTGTTGTGCTTTAGCTCAGATAAAGGAGGAAGTTTTTCACACAGAGGGTGGTGACACACTGGAACAGGTTGCCCAAGGAGGCTGTGGATGCCCCATCCCTGGAGGCATTCAAGGCCAGGCTGGATGTGGCTCTGGGCAGCCTGGTCTGGTGGTTGGTGACCCTGCACATAGCAGGGGATTGAAACTGGATGATCATTGTGGGCCTTCTCAACCCAGGCCGTTCTATGATTCCATGATAAGGGGCCTGACCTCAATGATTCTGTCACTGTCTTTTACTCATGAGCCTCACTCAGATCCTTTAAATTAAAACCTAACCTATTCTACCTCACTCCTGGGAGCACAAATCCAGTGCCAGGGAGTGGCAAGGCCCTGACCTTATTTGCTGATATTACTATCTCCTGCTTATAAGGTGGTGACGTACTGCAGCAGAGGGACCTTCTGAGGCAGCCCTAAATATGCTTCATTACAGCAGGGCAGGATATCTGGTCCAGGTGTTCTGGGCTCACTTGGGAATTCCTGCTGATATATTTTCAACAGTTCAAAAATAAGAAGTGTTGGTTTTACTAAGCCAGAAATAGTATGTCTCCAAGGAAGATTTGAGTCTTCATGCTAATGTGCTAGTTATCAAGGAGAAAAAAAAGTACTTTCCATCCAGGGTCATTAACAAAATAATTAAGATCAAGCTATAATCCTTCTAGCTCCTCCTGTTTGGGAGGTTCATTCTGAGGTAAAGTGGGCACATCCACTTTGTTTGCAGTATCCATATCCGTAGTCTGTTCTCCTGTAGCAAAGGAGAGCTCTGCTGCTTGCCCCTTGCCATCACAACGTAGTGCTAATGGTGGCTGCACCCTCTGAGCAGAGATGTTAGCAACGTAGGATGACATCTGTAAGGAGAATCCTAGCTGACCTTAAATGGGAGAACCAATACCTGAGAAATCCAGTCTTTAGAGTAGAACCGTGTGCCAATGTACCACATCCCATACTCTGTGTCTCTTAAAACAAGTGAGGGAGTTTGCATCTAAAGAAAAAATAAGTTGAGGAAGTGTGTTGAACAAGGATACAAACACCCGGACATCTCACAAAGCTCCCTCTGGGAAAGGCAAGAGCTTTTCCTGGCACGCTTCTCTGTAATGAAGGTGTCCTAGCAGTGAAGGCCACAACTGAGGCGGACGGTTGGTGCTCTGTGTGGGGATGGGGCTGCTCACACACATCACAATACCTTGTTAGCAGTGAAGATCCAGTTACTATTTCCAGGGCAATGTAGCTGCCTGACCTTTTGATTAAGCCATTAAAAAAAAGAAAGAAAAAGCATGAATGGTTAAGAGTAGTTTTTCCCCCCCCCCAGTATCATACAACAACAAAATATATTAAAAATGGGATATTCTGTCCCACCTGAAATGCCCTTTCTCCTTTTTCTACGCCTGTTCTTTCCAAACCACTTATTAGTGCCTTTTAATCACACTTTCTTCCCACCTGCACGCTCTGATGTAACACCTGCGGGCTCTGGCCAGGAGGATGGCTGGGTGCCAGGTGTGCTGTCCTGGGGCTCCTCCTCTCCATGGCTCCACAAGCATCCATCCCACTTGACACCTGCGGTGTAATGCAGACTGACAGGAGAGCTCTGCCAGGCTTCCCCAGGCACCGCAATCCTTTCCTCCCCATCAGCCACTACTGAAGAGGGATGTGCAGGCCATTGAGTGGTCCTGCTGTAATTCAGGGCTTTAATTCTCCACAGTTAGTGGGTGTACAGCAACATCCCAGAACTGCATTCTTAAACTGTGCGACCCAGCTCTGGTGAGGCCACACCTGCAGTACTGTGCCCAGTTTTGGGCCCCTCACTGCAAGAGAGACATTGAGGCCCTGGAGGGGGTTCAAAGAAGGGCAACAAAGCTGGTGAGGGGTCTGGAGCACAGGGTTTATGAGGAGAGGCTGAAGGAGCTGGGAATGTTCAGCCTGGAGAAGAGGAGGCTCAGGGGAGACCTCATTGCTCTCTATAACTTCCTGAAGGGAGGTTGCAGTGAGCTGGGGGTCGGCCTCTTCTCTCGTGTAACTGTGATTGGACCAGAGGGAATGGCTTCAGGCTGCACCAGGGGAGATTCAGGCTGGATGTTAGGAAATACTACTTCTCTAAAAGAGTGGTCAGTCACTGGGATGGGCTGCCCAGGGAGGTGGTGCAGTCACCGACCCTGGAGGTGTTCAAGGAACGTCTGGATTTTGTGTTGAGGGACATGGTGCAGTGAGAACTATTGGAGATAGGTGAATGTTGGACTGGGTGATCTTGTAGGTCTTTCCCAACCTTGGTGTTTCTGTGATCCAAACGGCCGTAGGGCTGGTGGCAGCGCGGTGCCCCTGGGGCAGAGCCATGGCTCCCAGCAGTGCTCCACAGCTGCGCAGGGCCTGCAGGCAGGCAGTGCTGTGTGGTGTGAGCTGGCTGTCTGCAGAGGTGACAGCAGTGGTCGTGGTGAAGTGCTGCTGCCGCTGAAGCAGAGGTTTGGTCAATTGTAAACTGCACATTCCTTCGCTCCTTTTTGCTTTTTGCCATGTGACTGCTGTTAAAGGTTGCTGTTAATGGCATTTCAGGGTCTTACCCTTTTGAGTGTGAAGTAATCATAGAATCATAGAGTGCCCTGGGTTGAAAAGGACCACGATGATCATCTAGTTTCAACTCCCCTGCTAAGTGCAGGGTTGCCAATCACAGACCAGGCTGCCCAGAGCCACATCCAGCCTGGACTTGAGTGCCTCCAGGAATGGGGTGTTCACAACTTCTCTGGGCAACCTGTTCCAGTGTTCAGGAAAAGCTGACCTCTCAGTGATAAATACTCCAGAGTCTCCCCTAAAAACATTTATTGTTGGACGCTGAGATATGTACCTGGTTCCCATTCAAAATAGCAAGAGGAGAGATCGTTCCTCTCAGCATTCTCTGCATTCCTACTCAGACAGAAGGATTTTGACCTGCAGGCATCCACTCCGTCCTGGGGACACTTAGTGGATCACATTTGGGAGGCTCTGTATGAATATAGGTTCCTCTGAGTTGCAGAATGTAACAAGTGCCAAAACCCAAAGATTTCTCTTTGCAGCTTAGTAACAAGAATGCAGGAAAACCCATCAGCCAAACACCAACACCGATACTCAAGTTCCTCTCATCTGTATGCTAGCCCAGGCTTGGGAAATAAGCTGCATTTACACAGAAATCCATGATGGCAGTCAGGCTTGAGCTCATTACAGCCAATCTCAGTGCAGACAAAGCTTGCTGTTGTGACGTGCGTTTTGCTTTACGCTCACCATGAAAACAAAGCAATGAGTGAAGTCTGGTGAGGGCAGCAGCCCCGTGCTGCTGTGCTGCAGCTGCTGTAGGAGCGCCTCGCCTCTAATGAAGTGAAGACATCTGCAGGGCTTGTCCCAATGAGCTGCCTGCACATTTGCTTGCATTTTACTTTTAATGTCATTAACTTATAACAGATGGCCACGCTATTGAAGTGACCGCAGTGGTGACGGTGAGGCGAGGATGAAGATGTGCTCTGAGATGCACTGCCAGGTGTGCTGCCTTGCATGAAGTGGGCTCTGCTCAGCCCTTAGCAGGGCATTTCTTAATCCCACAAATACACTGCTGGGAGGTAGTGGTTACTACATGTCCCTCTGCTGCACTCAGTGCATTGTCCCTCTCTGCTCTGTCCTCATCAGGCACCATTTGGACCACTGTGTCCAGGCCTGGAGCCCTCAGTACAGGAGGATGCAGAGCTGTTGGAGCAGATCCAGAGAAGGACCATGAAGGTGCTCAGAGGGCTGGAGCACCTCCTATGAAGAAAGGCTGAAAGAGTTGTGCTTGTTCTTGCTGGCAAGAAGAGGCTTCAGGTAGACATTGTTACAGCCTTTCAGTACTTAAAGAAGGCTATAGGAAAGGCAGTGGCAGAGAATTTCACCAGGGTGTATAGTACGGATGCAACAAGGGAAAATGGCTTTAAACTAAAAGAAGAGATTTAGGTTAGATGTTTGGAAGAAATTCATTACTCAGAGGGCAGTGAGGCCCTGGCACAGCTGCCCAGAGAGCTGTGATGCCCCATCTCTGCAGGTGCTCAAGGACAGGCTGGATGGGCCCTGGGCAGCCTGAGCCTGAGCTCCAGCCCAAAGCAGGAACTGGGAACTGTGTGGTCTGTAAGATCCCTTCCAACCCAAACCATTCTATGATCCTATGTCAAACCGCAGTTCTCAGTGTTTATTTCCATGCACACATACATATGTACATTAATTTTGTGCCTGAATACAACTCAGGTCTTTACGTGCATCATGACACTTCGTTCAGGCTCATAAGGAAAAAAGCAATAAGAGCAATCAGAATCACAGAATTGTAGGGGTTGGAAGGGACCTCCAGAGATCATCGAGACCAACCCCCCTGCCAAAGCAGGTTCCCTACAGCAGGTTGCACAGGTAGGCATCCAGGCAGGTCTTGAACATCTCCAGAGAAGGAGACTCCACCACCTCCCTGGGCAGCCTGTTCCAGTCTGTATGATCATTGCTTATTTTCAAACCTTCAGGTTTCAAGGTGGGAGCATTTCAGTCGCAATTAACACCAAAATGAATAATGAAAGAAGAGGAATGCAGACACTGATCAGCTGTGCTGCCTCTGGAGAAACATGTATGTACATAAATTTAAATCCTGGGGAATTATGGACCCCCTGAAAAGAAATAAAAAGGGACTGGGGTAGGAGAAGCCAAGTTCACAGAATTGTGGGGGTTAGAAGGGATCATGGAGTCCAACCCCCTGCTAAAACAGGTTCCCTACACAGGTCGCATAGGTAGGCAGTCAGCTGGGTCTTGAATGTCTCCATAGAAGGAGACTCTGCCACCTCTCTTGGCAGCCTGTCCCAGTGCTCTGTCACCCTTACTGTAAAGAAGTTCTTTGGCATGTTTGTACAGAAGTTCTCAAAGAGATCCCTATCTTTCTTAAACCGAGTCCAGCACTGGACACAGTAGTCTAAATGTGGCCCCACCAGGACAGAGCAGAGGGGGAGGACCACCTCCCTTGACCTACTGGCCATGCTTTTTTTAATACACCCCAGGATACCATTGGCCATCTTGGTCACAGTGGCACACTGCTGGCTCATGGACAACCTGTTGTTGGTCCTTCTCCACAGGGCTCCTCTCCTGCCGGTCATCCCCTAACCTGTAATTACGCATGAGGTTATTCCTCCCTGGGTGCAAGACTCTACTCTTGTTCTTTTTAAACCTCATCAGGTTCCTCTCTGCCCAATTCTCCAGTCTGTTCAGGTCTTGTTGAATGGTAGCACAGCTTTCTGGTGTGTCAGCCACTCCGTCCAGCTGCTCACTTCCCTCTCCTCTGAAAGCACATCTGTTGTTTTTATTCTAGGACATAAGGGAAGTTGGCTTCAGGTGAGATTTGTCTACCTTGAAGTCTACCTTCCGGCTTCACACATGGTCCAAGCATCTTTGTGTAAGCACATTCTGGAACTGCAGGGTCATACGTACGCATGCACAGGAAAGCAAAGCAAAGAGACTTGGAGCGTTATGGAGTGAGATGTTTGCTCCTGACAGAGACTGAGGCCCCAATGGGTGCCTGATGTAACTGAGAGCCACAATGCACTGATATGCAGAGCATGCTGTGCTACTTGCTTGGGTTATTCTTTTTAAATAGAGATTAAGCTGTTTTGTTGAATTGTTTCTCCATCGCCCAAATCCCATGACAGTTGCTGGAGTTTCTTTTGTTTTGAGGATGTAAGCTGCCTCCATGGGTGGGCACAGGCTGTTTTAAAATGTATTAACATGTGGATTTATTTCATGCTCAAGTATAACCATTTCTGTGCCACATCCCTTGTGCCTACACATCCTTTCGTAGAACAGCAGCAGTGATGTATCAAGTGCCAAGCTGGTGCCCAGGTACTTGAAGCTGGCCCAGTGTGCTTTGCAAGCCAGAAGTCCCTGACCTTACGTCTTGAGTCAGCCCTTTGGACTGCATGCTGGGCTTGCTTAGGATCCAGCCTGCAACCAGAACAGTGAGAGGATTTTTATATACCACAGCAGGCAAACTGAGTGCACAGAAGGGATGCAGAGCTGTTGGAATGGGTCCAGAGGAGGGCCACAAAGATTCTCAGAAGGCTGTAGCACCTCTCCTTCGAAGAAAGTTTAGAGCAGTTGGACTTATTTAGCTTGGAGAAGGCTCCGGGGTTGAGGCTTTCCAGTACTTGAAGAGAACTTACAAGCAGGAGGAGGACTGAATTTTACATAGAGTGGGAGTGATAGGATAAGGGGGAATGGTTTTAAACTAAAAGAGGAGAGGTTTAGGTTAGATGTTAGGAGGAAATTCTTCACTCAGAGGGCAGTGAGGCCCCTGGCACAGCTGCCCAGAGAGCTGTGATGCCCCATCCCTGGAGGTGCTCGAGGCCAGGCTGGATGGGCCTTGGGCAGCTGAGCTGGTGGGGGCAACCAGCCCATGGCAGGGGGTTGGAGCTGGGTGATCCTTAAATGTCCTTTCTAACCGCTCTATGATTTTGTGTTCTATGATTCTTCTCTTCTGTTGGAAACACTTACATGCTGTAATTAGGCTTGGCTGCTTTAATAAACTGGATGAAATATCTCCACTGTGGTAAAGGGCATGTTAGTGTTATCTGTCTTCTGGCCGAATGCGCTGCATGTGTTCGACTCCTCTGAACTGACAGCGAGCAGAGTCCAAGCATGGCCAAGAAACAATAGATTGAGCACAGCTCCCACTTAGTAGGAGAAAAACCTCCTGCAGAGAAGAAAAATCATCCTGAAAGTTCTCCAGCCTCTGTGGAAAGATGTATTTTTGGCTGCAGCTCTAAGGGAACTACTGTTGAGCTTGAAGCTAAGCCCAGATACCAATCTTGGCAAAAACAAAAGCATCAAACTGGGTAAGAGGGGAAAAAAATCCAACACAAGAAGTGTGTGGTCTGTTCTAATGGGACGATCTTCGGCACGTTCCCCAGTGCAGAGCCGTGTGGTAAAAGTGATGGCCTGCAGACACAGCACCGTTTATTATGGGTATCTGGCTCCCTTAAGGAGGGGTGTGTTCCCCCCAGACACTTTCCCCTTCTGTTGTTCTTTCCTTTTTAATTTCCCATCGAGGAAGGTCTCTCTCTTGTAGTTGACTTTCTGGCACTTGCAGTTCTGCCCTGAGAGACTTGAAAGGCAATTTTTGGAACATAAACCTGTTTGGGACTCTGGAGCAATTCCAGGGAGTTAAGATGAAATGCTCTGTTTTCGGCTCAGGGTCTTTAAGTAACATATTGTAGTCCTTGCCAAGCAGGGCCTATTTCATATCCTGTGTGCCGGGCTGCATTCCCAGCTGACAAAGTAAGGCACGTGCCCACCTGGTTTGGCTGGAGGGCCCCGCAGCACCGTGCTCACATGGCTGCTGTGTGCCCCCGCGGGCACTGCTTCACGCGTGGGTGCACGACAGCTGCTGCTGTCAGGGAAAGCACTTCAGGCCCTCTCGGGACAAAAGCTGCAAAATGCATGCAAGTAATTTACTGCTCTGCTCCGAGTCCGCAGTATGGGCCGAGCTGGGACACACACGACTTGTCCTGACTTTTCCAAAGCAGGTTTGGATCTGTGCAACCCCCTTTGCCAGAGCTGCCGCGCTCCCTTTTGTTTCTAAATATACCCTCCTGCACAGCTGATGAGGGAGACAGGAAGCGATAGATCTTGGAGCTTTCAGGAGACAGCCTCTCCCTGAAGATGTACTTCAGTGAACTGAGCGTGCAGCAAACAACATGTGAGCGGGCGAGGTTTCAAGCTGGGGCATGCCAGCATAAGCGCACCGTCAAAGAGATTGTCGCTTCCTTCATGAGCCCTCTCTCATTTCTTCCTCAAATTTTCCTCTCAATTTTCTCTCAAATTTCCTCAAAGGTTCTATTGCTGCTCCTCTCTCCCCTGCGATGAAGGGACGGATGTGTGGGGTGAGCAGCGTCAGCACTGGAGCAGGAGAGGCAGCGTTCGGATGAGCTGAAACTCGAGCTGAGCAGCTGGGAGTGGTTTCTGTTGGTCTCCCTTATCACTTCGGCAAATACTTGAAGAAGTATTGTCTCTCCCTTTTCTATTTTTGGATAGAGAGATGAGAACGCTTTGTTCCCTTCAAGTAGTGTTTGAGTCAAGGGAGGAGAGAGCTCGCCAGCACACGTGTGCTTCCGTCTTGCGCAAAGCCGACATCCTATCCTTTGAGTCGTTAACTGTGTTATACCCAACCCACACCTGGTGCCAGCAATCAAGGAGCCTGATCTATAGAATGCACAGATTCTCTTGTGTTTTTTTTATATATGGAAAATAAGAGAGTAAAGATATACTCGTGTTTTATAATCAAGCACTTTTAGTTGGTGCAGAAAAGCAAAAAGTGACACCAGAGATTTTGTACTTCTGCCCAGTTAGTGGTCATTCATGAGAGGAGGGGTGGGGGTGTCCCACAGGAGCACAGCACTGAACTCTGATGAAGCACAGGAGTTCACCAAACCTCTTCTCTTCATATGTCCCACTTGTGAAATGGGTACAGCTCATCTGTTGCTGTGATGACCCACTTTATCAAACCAGTTCACGTTTTTTCCCCTTGAAAGCTGACAAGTCATTCCTAAAAGGCATCCACAAAACAAACAGAAAAACCCAAAACTGTAGGGTTAAGGTAGGACAAGGGGAAATGGTTCCAAACCAGAACAGGGGAGAATTAGATTGTATATAAGGAAGAAGTTTTTATGATAAGGGTGGTGAAGCACTGGCACAGGTTGCCCAGAGAGGTGGTGGATGCCCAGTCACTGGAGACACTCCAGGTTAGGCTGGATGGAGCTCTGAGCACCTGACGGAGCTGTAGGTGTCCCTGTTCATGGCAGGGGAGTTGGACCAGATGGCCCTTAAGTGTCCCTTCCAACTCAAACAATTTTATGATTGATTCCTGAATGTGCAAAAACCTGACCTGGAGAGGGCTGACTGGCGCCCAGGTGTGCCTGGCCTGCTATTCCCCTGAGATATTTCAAGGGCCTGCTTTTGGGGCCTAACTTCTCCGTGGTGTCACCTTTGTACGGTTGGCAGCACTCGGGTCTGTCACGAAATCCTGGCATGCCAGAAAAGTCTTCTAAGCCAGACATCTCTCGTTTTGGGCCAACTGACGCCTTGACTCTGTACTGCTTTACATACAGTGGATGTTTTTCTACGAAGAAACAAGAGCAAAATGCAGCTAAGTCAAATCACAGCTGTAGAAATGAATGATAACATGAAGTACTGTCCCTGGGACATCCTCTCTGGGATGTTGGTTGTGCTTGCTGCTCAGCATAAATGTCTGATACAATTCTGTCCAGTGAGACAAGGGAAACAGAAATCTGTAGTCAGTCCCACGACTGAAAACACTGTTGAAAAGGTGCAACTAAGCATGCAGGCATGCCCAATGCAATTATATCAATGAAAATGCAGTCATTAATCTGTTATTTCCCATGATTTTACTAATCCTGTAAAGCTACCTCACAATGCATTTGCTGACAGGTGAGTTGCTTGATTCAGTAAGTATTGTGCAGTCATCACTTATAAGAAATCATTAAGATATCTTTGCAGTGATTCCTTGGTGCAGGGTGTGATAGCCAGGTGTCAGAAGTACATGTCATTCTCAGTCCCTGGTTTAGTTCAATCATCAGGGCATGACTACAGTCGAAACTAAAAGAAAACCGAATTGAGTGCATCCTTACAGAGTCTGGCCAGTGAAAATGAGTGTAGTTAAATGAGCAACCTTTCTGACAACCACTGGTGTGCAACAATTGCAAATTAATAACACAGCTTTTGTTTTAGTTCCTATTTTATTTTTCTGTCTCAAAAAAATGGCACTTGTATTGAAGCATAGCTGAGGAAGCAGTAAGATATATATCCTCTAAAGGGGATTCTTCCATTTTGTGGGATTTTTTCCAAGCAATTTACAGCAGTAATTCACTTACATTTATTACCTTAACGTTACTCCTTGCTCTTGGCTTTAAATAACATAACAGCAGCTGAAGCTGGTCAGCAGAACAGCCTCCCAGCAGATCCTGCTGGAGCTGCCCTGCTGTCGTAGCCAGCCGAGGGATTTGCTGTTGAGCGGATTGCTCTGATCCTAAACATACAAATGACACTTGTCTGCTGCAATGTCAGATAGACTGGGAACTCTGCACACTGCAATGGAGAGCCATGGTGAGGCCTTCTAAGCACTGCTTCCAGCCTCAAGCAAACCACAGAGCCAAGTACACGACCTCCAACAAAGTGGATTTGGTTTTGCGTGATGAACCTTCCCATGTTTTTCACCTTCACATCACAATACAAATTCCATTTCTGGCTCGTAAGATCTGGGAAAAACTGGAAAGTAATGCGAATGCTACAATGCCAGTCTGCTCTGAGCCCTCTGTCCTGCTGCCAGGATGTGAGGCATACTGCAGCCTGCCAGCACAGCCCTCCCCACTGCAGAGACCCACGTGGGACAGAAGTTGGGACCTCAGAGGGATGGAGCACTCCCACAGAGACAGGCTGAGGGAGCTGGGCTTGTTCAGCTTGAAGACGAGAAGTCTCTGGGGAGACCTCATTGTGGCCTTCCAGTAACTAAAGGGAGCTTATAAACAAGAAGGAAAACAACTTTTTACATGGTCAGATAGCGATAGGACAAAATAGGAATGGCTTTAAAATAAAAGAGGGATGATTGAGGATGTCAGGGAATTTTTTTCACAGAGAAGGTGGTGAGGCAGTGACACAGGCTGCCCAGAGAAGCTGTGGGTGCCCCATCCCCGGAGGTTCTCAAGGCTAGGTTGGATGGGGCCCTGGGCAGTTTGATCTAGTAGCTGACTTGATTTAGTGGCTGGGAACCCTACCCACAGCAGGGGAGCTGGAACTAGATGTTCACTGAGGTCCCTTCCAACCCAAGCCATTCCATGATCCTATGATCTCCTCACCCACCAGCAGCTCATCCCCAGAATCCATGCCAGACATGTGCTCAGGATCCCATGTGGATGAAGATCCTGTGCAGGTCTGGAATCCCATGTTCTGATGGGAGTCACTCCCTGAGCCCCGGAGACAGAACTGCCTCTGAGAAGGGCTCCTCTGGCAGTGCTGTTTCTGCTGAAGAGCACTGCAGTGTTTCAGAAACCCGCACAGCTTGGAGCTGAGCACCAGGAGGCTCAGCCTGGGTGGACTGGAGAACCCTCTGGTGAAGGCCTACCGGTGGGACGGGTCTGCAACACCAGCACTTCTGAAATGAGGCCGAGGGCAGAACAAGGCTGTAAGAGCGGGTGCTGGGAGCTGACTTGGTCAGTCTGTGGCATTTACATTTATGGGTATCTGGGGGAGAGGCAGGAAGAGTGTCAGCATTGATGAAGGGAGTGGAAATTTGCTGTATAACCGGCTGGGATTGTCTGTCATTCACTGCGGAGCAGGAAAAAAAACAGGATTTCATCTTTTCTTCTCATTCAGAATAAATGGAGCAGCCTACAAACTGGAGTAGGGGGAATGTTTTGTTTTGTTTCATGAACTTTTTGGCAGTTCCCTTACTTATTTTCTTCTGGCCTAATTCTGGTGCTTTTTCCCAAGCAAAGGGTTTGAAGTGGATGCAGACAGTCCTATCTAAACAAGTCTTCCCCCTCCACCCACCAAGCAGAGTCCTCATCCCACCTATGCGGACAGTAATGGGATGGATAAAAATTGTCTCCCAGGAAAAAAAAAAAACAAACAACACCATAATGCCTAATTTTGAAGCAGATGGAGTTCACATCAGCTGCCCACATACAGAAGAAAAAGGAAATGTATCAAACATAGCAGCAGGATAGCTGGTACATCCAGAAAATCATGGGCCCCTAGCTGAATGAGATGACTCTGACAGCAATTCAAAACCTTGGTGCTTTTCAGATATTGGCAGCAACCACACAAATTAATTTTGAGAAGGCCATACATCAGCACAGGCCCAGAACGAACAGCCTGAGTGGCCTGAGTGTCCTCTTGCTGATGTTTTGAAAGCCAGAAGAGATCCTCATCAATGATTACATTGACTTGAATGTGTGCTTGAGCCTTAGTTTTACCAAGGGGAAAGTATATATGAGGGCAGCATACATTTCTCAGCTTTGTTTTAAAATTTCATTATTCCAAAATGAATATTTGGTTATTCCGTAACCAAAATTCTCTTATGTGCAGCAGGGCTCAGCTTGTGAACTGACTGTATCTTAAATTGAAGAATGTCCTTTCTCCTCAATTGTTTTCCTCCTAGAAAAAACATCTAGCTGTAAGTCAGTTGGAAGTGTCCATTTTAAGTGACTGCCTCATGAATGCCCAGGGTTAAATGTCTAAAGGTCATAACTTCAAGCAGAAGAATATATATAGGTAATTCATCCCAAAACTCCCAGCTCAGTATAAATCTGAGTTTTGTTTATGATCCTGAAATAACTTTTGGAAGAGTCAAAGCAAAGAAGTTTTTTTAGATTATTATTTTCTGGACCTTCATATATCTGATTTCTGTTAAATTTAGCTTTCGCTTTATTATTTTTAGACTGTGTTTACTTTGGAATGCTTCTAGCATCCTAAGCTATTTTTATTTATTTTATGGTGGATATTTACAAATCTGATGTGGTTCAATTCGCTTTTTTTTTTCAATTGTGGAAATTTTAATCAGCATTAACGTTTGTGTCATTTTTTGTGACATTTGGAAGCATCAGAACACCTCACAAAGCAGATGATGCACATTAAGGAGCAATACCCCTCCATTTCAATGAGTTGGGTCCGAGATGTCATGAAAAGCTGCCATGGTTGGTGCTGATGGAGATGTGTGCTGAGGAGCCTTGTGGAGCTTTGGCTTGTAGGTGATGTTCTTGTGTGGGCTAGCTCCTGCTAAAGCAGGTTCGCTAAAGTAGATTACACAGGGAAGCATCCAGGCAGCTTTTGAATATCTCTGGAAAAGGACTCCACAACATCTCTGGGCAGCTTGTCCCAATGCTGTCACCCTCAAATTTCTTTCTCATGTTAACACAGAACTTTCCGTGCTCCAGTTTGTGCCCACTGCCCCTTGTACTGTGACTGGATGCCACCAAAAAGAGACTGGCTCCATCCTCCTTGGTTCCTGCCTGAAGATATTTATAAGCATTGATAAGATCTCCTCTCAGCCTTCTCTTCTCTACAGTGAACAGACCCAAGTCTCCCAGCCTTTCTTCATAAGAGAGATGCTCCAGGCTCCTTATCATCTTTGTGGCCCTCTGCTGGACTCTTTCTAGGAGATCCCTGTCTTTCTTAAACTGAGGAGTCCAGCACTGGACACAGTACCCCAGATGTTGCCTCACCAGAGCAGAGCAGAGGGAGAAGATCACCTCCCTTGAACTGCTCTTTTTAATGCACCCCAGGATGCCCTTGGCCTTCTTGCCCACAAAGGCACTGCTGGCTCATGGCCAACCTGTTGTCCCCCAGGACATCCAGGTGCTTCCCTGCAGAGCTCCTCCCCAGCAGGTCTTCCTCTAAACTGTACTGACGCCTGTGGTTATTCCTCCCCAGCTGCAGGACTCCACATTTGCTCTTGTTGAACCTCATCAGGTTCATCTCCACCCAACTCAGCAGCCTGCCCTGGTCTCGCTGAATAGTAGCTTAACTTTCTGATGTGTCAGCCACTCCTCCCAGCTTTGTGTCATCAGCAAACTTGCTGAGAATTCACTCTATCCAATTGGCAATGACTCATGGCACCTCAACAGTATTATTTCCCATCAGAAATTTTCAGGTTCTCAAGAAGTTTTAATAGTTTTTGATATCTTCAAGAAAACTATCAGGCCTGTTGCTAGCAGAGATGTGACAGCTCCATTCTAAACTAAGCAAAGAAGACTCTTCAGTATAAAAGTCATATTGACTGAAATTTTGGCACTTTAACAGCACTGAGGACTTGTATGGAATTGAAAAATAACATGTAGGCAATGAAAGCCTTATCTCAGGTTTGGTATGTTTGGTTTGTATTACACTATTTGGTTTAGAAATTGCTCTACACAAAGAGCCGTGTTAAGATTGCCAAGTTATCAGTCATGGGATTGAGAGATTGAAAGTTGCCAGGCAATCCCGCACTGCTTCCTCTTACAAGGTATTTATGCTTAGTCACTGTCATGCAGCCTTCAAATAAATGTGGCTACAAATCATTCTCCTTACAGAAGCGTACTGAAAACTGAATGAGCAACAAATCATACTATGTCAAAGACATGGAGAATAAATTAATTTTTGAAAGATAATAGTATTTCAGGTTTCCTTGTGTCACTGCACAATGAAAATCATTATTAGAGTTTCACACTACGGTAAAACTTTGAGAACTGGAAATCTTATTTAGATCTACTTGTCTGTGCCAGTTTAGTAAACTCTGTTTTGGTTTCTAAATTCTGTTTTATATTTAATTCAAGGCATTTTCGAGCAACCCCTCCCAGTGTCCCAGGGGACAGCTGCACTCCTGGAGCGGAGCTCTGTGATGTGGGAACCCATCGCCAGCAGCACAGGATGGGCACGGTGTTAGAAGTGCAGAATGCAGCAGTGTTATCAGGAACCATGCTCTGGAGGGAAGGCGTAGAAGTTTTGGATGCTTTCCTGGCACGTAGCAAACATGTCAGTGTTGGCTGCCTCATGTGGTGAAGAGTTGCAGAGCACTGGGCCTAATTGCACACTGTGCAAATAGCCATTGCCTCTCATGTCCCTGTCCATTTCATCTGATGTCATGCTTTTTGAGTCAGAAGAGAGGGTGTTTGCTTCCTGTTCATTTTCTTCCTACTACTATTTACTTTTACTTCATTTATTTATTTTTAATTTCTATTTGCACTTTCTTCTTAGTCCTCTCTATTTTTGAAATGAAAAACCTGCAGCTTGCTTAAGTATCCTCTCCTCAAAATTGGTCCTCCTCCACTTTGCTGCTCTTCTTTGAGCCTTTACATTCCTACACCATCATTTTCTGACAGACAAAACTGCCGAGAGATTTCCAGGCATGAGCACAGCCTGCATTTTTCCACGTCATCTCATCTGTGCTCACATCTTGAGAATTTTCAAACCACTCAGATCAAGCAGATCAAGCTGGAATACACTGACTTTAACAAAAGACGTCGCACATGTATTTTAAGTAACACTAGGCTGAGAACAACATTTTCTAGGAATAAGGAAGGAAATTGTGGAAAAATTGAGCCTGAAACTTTCCCTTATTCTTTCTTTTTCAATACTGCTTACCAACATGGCATTCCCATGCCTAACCATGAAACACATTGACTTCTTCACCATACTTTGAGGCCAAGCTTATGCCCCCAGATGGTACTGCACAGTTGTGTGCTGATGACACTGTCCAACCAGGAGCCCTCTGAGTTAAGTCACCCATGGCTGGCTGGCCATGCAGACTGATTCCTTGGAGACTGTCCATGCTGTCTTGAAAGACAATACAGATCATCCCTGAGCACAACAGACAAGGGACAAGGGTGTCAGGATAATACTGGGACCTAGATCTTGGCGATGTGGGCGGCAGCATGCATGACAGAGTGACTGCTGGAAAGTCACTGGGGTGAGACAGATAACTCATAAGGTGAGCAGGGTTATTGGAAAGGTGGGGATGACTGGAGCACGGGGAGGCGAACTGTGTAAAGGCTGATCAATGACAGGTTTAATGCAAGAGCTAGGAGGGTTTCAGGGTGCTGTCACTGGGGTGGAGAAACTGGGAGGATGCTGGGATATATGGTACCATATGGTACAGGAGCTGGACTGAAAATATCGGGGTGAGGATCTGCTGTGGTGGTAGAGTAGACTGAGTGTTGCCTTAGTTGACTGGGTGAAGTGAAAGATCATAAGGACATATGGGAAATGATTGCCATTGCTTTTTGCCTTTCTCTGGATTCTTCCTTCTTTTTCATCAGAATGAGTAGCAACATGAGATATTAGGGCCTTCCTCATCCCTGTGCAGTCCAGGCTGCCAACAGCTGGTCTGCTTTCCACACCAGGCAGCAAGGAAGGGAGAACAGACAGTCCAACTGCCCGCCACGTCCTTCTCATCTCCACTGCAGTGTGAGCAGACAAATTGCATGGGAGATAACAGAGAAGTCTGTCCTAATCCCAAGTTGTGATGCTCCATCAGGGGGAAGTACTATTTTTAAACACGGTCACTACCACTGTCTTTGCATTTGTGCCAGCAATGAGTGAGAGCCTGCATACCACACTTGTAAAAATCTGCACCACTGGACACGACCACTGCTTCACAGCTGCTATGACAGGGCCATTGCTAAGAAAATGCTGCCCATGCAGTCGAGCTTTCACTGTGCTGACATCCACTGTTTGGTCTCCATAACTGTTCAGCAAGTGCTGATGAATGTCAGTGGGTGCCATTTTTTCCACACAGAGGAATTTGTTTCCACATCTTTGCTTTGTACACACTTCCATGTACATGCCATTTGTCAGACTGCCCTTCTGCTGCCATTTGTCACACAGCAACAAAATGTAACAGAATACTGGTGGGAAGGTTCGATCTCTACTGCTATACCACCACCATCTGCTGTTGATGTTGTGGGCCAACGTAATAACATAGGAAGTACTACTTTCAGAGCAGCCCTTGTATTTCATCACAGTTTTGATCTCACTAGATTACAGTCAAGCACCTTTATACCTTGGTAACCTAGCTCTGTTCACCTCCTCCCAGCCACAGGAGCCCTTTAGCCTCCATCACCCAGCACAGCAGCAGCCAAATTTCTGGGGGGACTCAGCTCCAGGCTGGTGGCTGCTGGGGACAGCCCTGCCAGGGCTGGATGCTAGCATGGGATGAACATGCCCTGCGCTGGCACAGCCTTCTTCAAGCCTCTCTGCCAATCTGACAAGTCCTTGCTGAAGTACGTGAGCTGAGGCTTTTTAAAAGCACATTTATAACTTGGCTATGTCTTCTGGCATCAGGGTGACCTCCTTGACTTTCGCCAATTTTCAAGCTCTTGCTCAAACAAAGGGTTGCCTAATCTTGCCCTGGAAACCACAGAACCATTTTTACAGAAACTGCCCTCCCCTTCCCTCCTCCTAAAAGAAAATGGAGGGAGAAGAATCAGCTCGAGGCCAGCCCTTGGCAGAAGACATTTCAGCCTGGATGAGTAACACTGAACTAACTCGTGAGCAGCCAAAAGCGAGATCTTGTAACAGGAACTGTCAAGAGATGGTAATTACCAGCAGCACTGCTTGCTCTATCTGTAATATGCATCACCCAGAAAGAAAAGAGGGAAGTACAAAAATGGTAAAGATAATTTTACATACCCTGAAGAATTGGAAGTGTGCCTCCAAGTGTCTGTTCTCATCCTACTTCATTCACCATGAGCTTCCCTTCGCTGCTCCTTGCCATTGTGCTCTTCCACTTCTGCAGTTCTGCCATCTGGAAAAGCACTCTCTATTCTTATCTCAGCTGTCTAATTTCAGCTGTCTGTTAAGTATATGTATATATAGGGGCCTTTCTCATTTGCTCTTACTTTTCTCCTCATTCTACCCTAATAGTCATTACTCAAGTTGAGTAATTAGTTGGTTTACTCAACTTAGTTAAGAATATTTGTATTTTGTTTTAAAAAGTATTATGAAAAGGAGGCTCATGGCAGTGAGGGACATGGTTAGTGGGCATGGTGGGGATGGGCATGGTGGGGTGGTCTTTTCCAACCTTCACGATTCTAAGATTCTGTGAGACTGTGACTCTATTAACAAATGGACGTGATAGTATTTTTGATGCTGTCTTTCAGTGGAGAGCTTATGTAAAGCTATTTCTGATCATGAAGCATTATTTAAATTACAAGAAGGGAAAATAAAAAATCAGTTACAAAAGTTCATGGACATCTCAGCTTAGAAGAGCTCCATCTTCAAGAGACATTTACTAAAATTGTATTCTGCTCCCAAAATCAGAAGCACCAACAGATACTTCATTTCCCTCACTGCCTATTGCTAGTTATTATTCTTTTTAAGATGCTAATAGATACAAATGGCACATTTATGGGAACAGCAAATCTATGGGAGCCTGTTGCTCACCAACCAAGGGGTGGGAACCACTCACAGATTGGTTTGTTCAACTCCTGCTTAGGTCTGCGTAGGTTTGCAGGCAACACAGTTGTGCCCCATCAACTGTAAGATGTATGTAGTGGTTTTCTAGCTGTAAATCCAACCCGCAATGTTATAAACCTGATCTGATGCCTTGCACAACTCAATCTTGGGCCTTCCTTAAATATTTAGTTGATTTGTAGCAAACCTGAAAGAAACCCAACATCTAGGCACAATTCTGGGATGGTGCAATGTACTTAGCACAGTGAGAGCTATGAGCCCCCAGATTTTGTATCTGTAATGCTTCAGTCCAAGATTAGCTGTAGGTGTGACTAGAGAGCACTTGAAGTTACCTAAATAGCAGGCGCCTTTGTAATGGTGTTGAGAGCTGGGGATGTGCAGTTATCCAGCTGCCAGCTAGCCTGGCAGTGCTGTCACAGCAACACTAATGAACATCGATGTTACCCAACAGGAAAACATCTTCCTCACTGGGATGTGGACTGCTCCACTTACTGCAGATGTTAAAAGAGGAACATTTGTTTTGAAAATAGCTTATTGCATTTCAAGAGCAGGCTCATTGATGTAACTTGCTGCTCGACTAATTTACAATCTGTTAATCAGTTTGGTTGCCTGGGTTTTGTGTTGGTGAAAATCTCTCTCCCACAAACTGAGACGACAGAATGCACTTAAATGAAGAGGCATTTGCCTTCACACAGCTGGTGAATCCTGCTCCAAAGTTTGCAGGCGGCATTGTGAAGGTGCCTGAAACTGAACTATTGGAACTGCAGGAAAATTGGTGTTTTAGTTGGAATTGTGGAGTGGTTTGTGTTGGAAGGGACTTTAAAGATTGTCTAGTTTCAGCTCCATGCCATGGTTGCCCAAAGCCCCCTGAACACCTCCAGGGATGAGGCACCTGTAGCTCCCCTGGGCAGCTTGTGCCAGTGCCTCACCACCCTTGTGAAAAACTGCTTCCTAATATTTGATCTGAAACTTTTTTTTTTTTTTTTCCCCCATTTAAAATCATTGCCTTTTGTCCTGTCACTACATTCCTTCACTAACTGTCTCCCCATCTTTCCTGTAGGCTCTTTTTAAAGAACTTCCTTACACTTTGTATGACTCAAAGCTCTTGTTACATCTTTACATTCCTGTTTTCCTCACTCCTTGGCTGTAGTGTTGGGCAGTCTGGTCAGCAGTGTGGCGTGCAGGAGGGATGTACTGAGATAGGAATCTGTGTTGCACATGGGGTGAGGGAAGCCATCTGCCACATCTCCTCTAGTTCCCTTTCCATGCCTATTTTCTGTTACTGCAATACAGGATGGTGCTTAGAAGAAGCAGCTCTGTAGGCTCAGGAGAATGTTTAATTGCTTCTTAGTGCCTGCTGGGGGAGGATCAGAGCCCAAAGAGGGTGGGAGGGAACCAGGTGAACATAGCAGGTCTCCAAAGGGAGTGCAGTGGGACAGAGGATGCTGCAGAGCTGACAGAGTTCTGCTCTCTGGGCTGTATTTTCCACTGGAGTTCAGCAGGGAAATAAATCTCTTTGTACACCTCCAAAAAATCCTTCAGCATGCAAGCCAGGCTGAGCCAGCCACGTGGCAAAAGGAACAAGGGAGACCAGAGCAACACACTGCATCTGTGCTTTTTAAAGCTTTTGCGCTGGTATGAAAATCAAAGAACAAACTCTTTGGTTTCCTTAATGTCATTGCCACAGCTGGGTGAGCTGGAACAGTATATTCATTGTATTCAAATGAATTTGTGGTCCTCTTTTTCTGTTCCTTTTCCCACTGCTGTGAAGTACTGAGACAGCTGTGGGGTAGTTCAGGCTCTCCTTTAATCAGCTGTGTTCCAGGGAAGGCCTGGGAATTGCAAGGTCACAGATGCCGGGTTGTGAAACTGCTGAATGAATCAGGAAGGAGCAGGTTTGTTTACACAGAAAGCTGGTACACAAACAGCTGGGCAGCACAGGATGAGAAGGGATGAAATGCAGACACTGTGCTCCAGCCAGAACCTAGATCAAATACGTTTTCTAAACAAGGTTGGTAATAGATTTCCCAGATGCTGAGAACCAGATGTAAAAGATTATTTATGTGCTTGCAGATTGAACTTTGCAAAGCTGGACGTGAAGGAGGTTCCCAGGTGGAGTAGAAGCTGGACTCCTCGAGGTGCCCACCTTGCCTATGTGCAACATTTAGGACTCAAGAGGGTCTTACAGGGATCCAAAATGTCAGCATGAAAAGCAAGAGCTACCTGATCTGAAGTCGTTTAGTGTGAATGAACCATTGAGTAGTTCAGAGCTTAAGATGTTGTGGTTGAGGGTTCCACTGCCTGGGTTTACTCACAGTTCAAGGAGAAAAGGTTCGATTTTATTTTAGAAAAGAAAAGATGGTAGGTGTCATCATGACAGGATGTATTGCATGTGATCAAAGAAACTTGCTCTACAACCTTCCTGATTTTGAATATTTTGTGTCTCCACGTATTCAGATCTCCAGTCCCATGAGTTGCAGCAGTGCCCAAGTGCAACAGTTTCACAGAATCATAGAATCGTGAAGGCTGAAAAATACCTGTAAGATCATCCAGTCCAACCTTCAGCCCGTCACCACCACCTCCACTAACCCACATCCTTCAGTGCCACAGCTCCCTGTTTCTTGAACTCCTCCAGGGATGGTGACTCCACCACCTCCCTAGGCAGCCTGTGCCAGTGCCACACCACTCTCTGAGAAGAATTTTTTACTTAATATTCAGCCTGAAAGTTGTGCTCTTGTGACTGGTGCCACGATTGATTTGTCAAACTTCCTGCAGATCCTTGGGCTGAACGTGATTGCCTCACCCAGGATGGGAGAGTGGCAGGCAGACAGGAGGTGGATTCTCCCAGATCAGCTCAATATCAAAGAAACAGTCATCGGGTAAAACAGAAAGGATCTTGAGTGGAATTCAGGCCTCCAAGAGAAGAGCTGGAAATATTAAACTGTTAACAAGCAAAATAGTAGTCAGACTCTTTCTTGCTTTTAGACCCATGGCTCTAGTTATCTTTGGCTGCAGTATTTGGATTTAGGCACTCAAATGTTTTCCAGCAGCTGAGAAACTGCTGCCAGATGTGGCCCTGAGTGTCTGCCTTCAGCAGCGAGCGCACAGCGAAGGCCGGCAATAACTACGGGTTGTTGCTTTCAATTTCTGAAGAATTTTTTCTCCTTTGTTCAAAGCTGGGAGGGCCAAAGATGGCAGCAGTGTCTTAAATGATTCTACTTTAAGCCAGCTTGTGATAAGTAAGCAGCAAACATTATAATTATAATGTTATAGTGAAAGGTGGAACTTGTGAAAAACGTGTAGTCTGTGTCTGTGATTGACCCAGGACAGCTCTGTTGTCTGAAGAGCTGCAGGTGAGTAACCCAAAGGATGCTTGCCACCACTCCAAGCTCTAACTTGTAATAGGGTGCTTTTTAGGAGGGCTGCCTCAGCTTTCCCTGTCCCTCCACAGACTGCTGGGTGCCTTCCATCCCCTCTTTTCTTATCCCAGCAGACCAACAACTCCCCAGCAGGGAGATGGACATGCATTCTTGAGCAACCCAAATAGTACCCAAAGGTCATAAGAGACAGAGCTGGACACAGATTTATAATTGTGATGGTAAAGAGTACATCAGAGGGGGGATGAATGCACTTGCATCTAATTTCATAAGCTATCTTATCTGATATTAGGGGCAAGCAGCTCTTAATGCATCTATAGCTGCTACGTGTCTTCATGAGCCTTTTGCAAACAGCATGAAAATCTGCCCGAGTTCACAGCCACCCATACAAGTTACTGCCCTCAAACCTCACAGGAAGGTTGGGGTATTGGAACACTTTGAAACACTTCATTAAGGATTTTTTTTTTCCTATGATTTAGGTAACAGCCCAGTCATCTGGATAACAGGGCGTGGATTTCAGCAAGGGCACAGAACTGGCAGAGCACAGCACACAGCATCTGGGCTGCTTCTGAGGACGCTGAAATTTTGCATTATGAATTACAGGTTTTATGTTTGTCTCTATGCTGCTGTTATGTTTTTTTAATTACAGATATTACATTCATAGTTACAGGCATAGTGCTTTCAGGAATCACTTTCCAGACTCCAGGACTACGTGCAGAGTAACAAAGCAGACGAATGTGGTGATGAGATGTATGGAAGTTTCCCAAGATACCTCTGGATGATAAGAAGAACATGGGTACCAATTAGTACATTAATAAGACCTACAGAGCGTTGAGGCTCTTGAGACCTCTTGCAGATGTTAAATAAATAAGTAGGGTATTTCTGTAGTTAGCCCTTGGGCTGCTTCTGCTGAGATGCCACATGGGGAAGGGTTTGGAGCAGGAGTGTGTGAACCTCGGTGTGGGAGCCAGTGGCCATGCAGGGTCACAGGCTGAGCTCACAGGAAAAATATGTCCTAAAAGTACGGAAATCTCAAGTGTCTTTTCCAGAGCTGTAGGGAATGTGGGACATACAGCCACAGGGGGGGCTCAGGATGGAGGGCACTGCTCAGAGCTCCAGCCCAGCCATCCTCGTGCTGCTGCGGCCCAGGGACACCTAGGCATCCAGTTTCCCAAATGAACTTTTTTTCCTTATTTGTCCACTCGGTGGTGCTAAAACAACACCAGCCCTTTTTTGGCATTTTCTCACTGCCGTGTGTCAGGCGAGGGGGGAGCGTCTGCTGTCTTTGGAGGACGTTCGAGTTCCAGCCTCAGACCTACCTTTGCAAACTCAATCGCCAGGAAACCTGACGATCGTTGCCCTGTGCCTTGGCTCTCTGCTTCCAGCAGCATGGAGATAAGCCATGCAATGCACTTGTTGTGCCTAATCACACAGGGAGCCCACGATTTTTTTTCTCTGCTGCTGATTAGAATTTGATTAATTTGTGATCTGGTGTTGTTTGTTTTCCAAGAAAAATGACTGGGGTAATGTTCTATCCAAATTATTTTTGTCTTCAAAAAGCTGGCCAAGGCAGAGTTTCGGGGGGGAGGGGGAGGAAGAAAATGTGAATCAACTGACGAGAAAAAAGAAAAAAGATGGATGTAAAAACCCTACATTTAATCTGTGACACATCAGACTTCCTTCAGGTCCAATTACTTGTAAGCCAGTTTATACCACTAAGGGAGGCATTCTGCTGGAAAGGGCTGTGTGTTTGAATGCTGTTACATACCTCTGGTGCAGGCAGTGGCTGTGGGAGCTCTAGCCTTCTCCAGGCAGCACAGAACGTGCAGCCACTGATGGGACATGGCAGTGCCAGCTGCACTGGTCCCACTGCATTTGCTAAGCAATTTCTACCCAAGCATAGCTGCTACACCTGGACCTGGACCTCTCAGTTAGGATTTAGAAGCTGTCCTGGAGGGGAAGCCAGCCTGCCTGTGACCCGAATTTCTCTGCAATTCGGTATTTCCAGATGGGGAAGGTGAGCCTAAGCCCTGTGCCTAGAGCTGGACCCATCTCGTGCGAAGCAGCTCACAGTGAGAACAGTCAGGATTTGATCAGCCAAGAAGGCTTTCTTATCCCCAGTTCTCCAGGTTAAAATGCACAACATGGCGGGTGGCCCAGCATGTCTGAGAGGAAAAGTCTTTGAAGCTAAAATCTGTGAGAAGAACTTTCACTGTAGTAACTCTTGCAGCACAGCTCTGTGTGGACAACTGCAGCAATCTCTCTGGGCTCCTTTTTAAGAAAAAAGGATCCCCAGTGCTAATCAGCACATGGGCAGTTAATTTCTTGCAGACAAGGCTACACTTTGTTCTTCCTCTTTATACCAGTGTTTAGATTATTAATTTCCTGTGACCAGAAGCAGTATTCAGGGTTAATGGCCTAATTTATAGTTTATGACCTGCCGTTACGCACAGACCTCTTAACCACTTAATCTCTGGTGAGAAGCCCAGCAATCAGCTCTCGGTGGGGACGTGGGCAGGTTGTCCTCTGCACTGGGTAACATGACAGGATGTGTGGGTGTGCTGCCACGTGGTGCCAGGGCTCTGCCAGGCCTGGACTTCTTCCAGCTCACAGGCTGCCTAGGAAGCATGGATTTACCTGAACTCTGGCTTTTCTTGTTCTTCAGATCAGTAAGACTCCAGAACTTCTACTCTTCTCCTTGTCTCCTGCCCTAAAGAGGCAACTGTTGGTGACTCACTGGACACAAAAAGGGACCCATGGCCTCCATGGCACTGGCAGCAGGAGGTGCTGATGTGAGGGCTTAGAGTAGGATAAACACTGAGGGGAAGGGAAAGATAATCAGCACCTGGCAATGTCGCTGCCCTATTTTCATAGCAGCTTTCTGTAGATATGTGGTCTGCAGTGGTTGTGACGACTGTTGTGATGGACGTTCCCCATTAATGATAGTTCTGCTGGAAAAGCACGTTTGCAACAAAAACAGTCTGGCTTTGCAACAGTGGTGTGCCTCCACCCCATGAGCCCTTGGTTCCACAAGCTGGGGAGGTCCATCTTCAGTCCGTGGACTCTCACATCCCTTTTGCCTCAGAAGATGATTCCCACAAACTTTGAGGGGAATCCTGCCAGATTTCCTGCCCCCATCCCAGAGAAAGTTCATTCCCCAGAAAGCAATCTGAAACCTCATTTATGAATTCACTGAAGCCTGTTTGGCAATGAAATGCCACTGTCATGCTGCATGATAGATCGTGCTCTGTAAAATAGTTCTTGGTGGGAATAGCCAGATCATTCTGATTAGCTTGAGTAGTTGTCTTTTGCATATTTGGCACCATGCAGTGCTTCACAAGTGTGTCATAAGTTAAAAGTTTCTGTGTGTGGACCAGCCCATAGACTGTTCAGCTTTCCAAAATCCTGATGTGTGAAGTATGGTACCATGATTTCCTGCAGACCCTCCTGCAGTTTATCACCATGTTCTCTCTCCCTGTCCCAAACAGCCCCAAACATCAATTGCATTTTGTTTGTCAGACATATGGGATGAGGACAAGGTAGCACAATTGCTGCTAAAACAGCCACAGCAGGTGGGTGCCTGGATTTTCACACATGGCATATGAACCATTTTCTGTAATTTCCTTAAATTTCTCTTCTGGTCATGAATGAAAATGAGATGTATCAGGAGAGGAGAGCTAACTCACTGATTCCTGTAAATCAGAGCTGATGGAGCCAACAAGCAGTAGGGGGGACAGTGATGCCCTTAGCGGTAGGGAGGATGCCCAATGCTAAGTAGAGGCTCCTTTGGACCGGAGCCATGGTTACACAGATGGTCTTCTTTGAGCCCAGGCCTGCCAAATGGACACTGATAGGGACTCGTTACTGTACTACTAGGAAAATGTCATTGCTCATTCTTCCAGTAAAATAATGACCCTTTCCAGATTGTCCTCTCAAGAAAAATCCCAAAGCAGTGCATTAAAAAACCAGTTATTTCTTTGGTTCTGGTTCTCTTCTCAACAGCGAACAGATCAGTTTCATTTCTCTGCAGTTCTACCAAATCCTTGATGAAACAAAAGTGAAAGCGAACAGTAATAACAAAAAGAAAAACCAACACACACAAAAAAACCAAACATATTTACAGATCTGTTGTGCATATCTCTAACTTCCTGCTGTAGGACATAGTGTACCTTGTGCAGCTCCTAGAAACTGCAGTAGAATATCCAACGCACACCAAAGATTCCCTTCAAGGTTATTGGGTTCCTGCCTTTGATACACAAACCTCACACTGAAAAACATGTAGTTCTGCAGCAACCATTGACTTATTTCTTTATTGTTTTCCCTCTGATGTTATAGAAACATAAGATGAAAACAATTTCTGTTATCAGACTCAAAATAGGCTTACTAGTGACATAACACTCTCACCTCTTTGAAGAGAGAAAATAGTATTTCATGATATGTAATACATTTTAAGTGTTGTGGGTTTTTGGGTTTTTTTTTCTCTTTTTTACCCTGAATTTAATGAAAAACACATCAAATATCTTAAAAGACCTTTCTTCTTTCCATTTGAATATAAAAACTGACAAACTCAGAGGTATCTATCTTACTGTCCTGCATTTCACTAGATGATTCTCTCTTGCTAATTGCACCCCAGTAACCTTTGTTCTTCTCTTGCATTAAAGTAAAATTTTGCACTATTTTCTGGTGTTTTCTAAGAGTTTTTCTGGTCGGCAGTTCCTTTTGTTTCCAGACTTGCTGTAGCATGCCTACCTTCTAAAGCTTTCTGTAGTGTCTGTCATCATATAGTGTTGTATTACAGGGGACAAACACACTTTGCTTTGCATAGGCTTGTCTTTTGTCCTGCTAACTATTGAGCAGAAGAAATGGGTTTGCAATGAATTTTGTAGCTTATCTTCTTCTACGAAAAAAGCTACAGGCTTTCTTGCTGGGGCTGGACTGTGCTGTGGGAGGCCTGACAACCTGCAAACGATGCAGCTGACAACCCGTCAGCTGAAGGGTACTTATGTGCAGCAAATGAAGAGATAACAGTGTGCAAAAAACAGGATATTGTATAAATGTGGGGATTTTTTGTGTGCAGAAGATTAGCATTAGATAAAAAGGAGCTAATTGGAAGGGGAAAGAGAGATTTGACAGGATAGAAATAAAAGAATAGTGCTTACAGTAGAAATGTATTTTGCTCTACAAAGCCTTGGCCTATAGGTCTACATGTCTGGATTCAGAATTGAGCAACTAAGTATGTACTTGCAATGTTTCACATCCAAACAAAGTCCTTTTTGAATTACCCCATGGAAGCGAGCAGAAGGGGAATCATTGTCACAACACGGAATGTGCTAAGGCCTGAAATGCTCGGCACCTCGTACTCCTGCTTCTTATTTAGAAGGAGTAGCCTTATGAACTGGTCAGGAATGAATACTGCCATTGTTTCCAAGTGAAAAATTCAGACCCACAGAAAAAAAGAGAAACTGCTTCAGTCCTGGGCAGATGCCAAATTGATACATATTCTTTCAAAGGAGGAGAACTTGCTGAATTTTGAGTACTTTCTCACAGTAGCTGATTTTGTTCATAACCAAGTGTGCAAGGAAGGAGATGGCTTTCAGGAGACCTACAGCACGTGTTTGACAAAGCTCAGACACAAACCACCTTTACAGTTACATTCAAAGCTGCATTGGGAAGAATTTCAGATGAGATGAAAGTTAACTGTGAAGACGGCCATTCATAAGCCTACTACTGCTATTTTTTTTGGATTTCTCAACGTGTAGGTCGTGCTAGAAAGGATGCTGTGTGCTGAAGAATCGCAGAATCATAGAATGGCCTGGGATGAAAAGAACCACAGTGATCGTCCACTTTCAACCCCCTGCTATGTGCAGGGTCACCAACCACCAGACCAGGCTGCCCAGAGCCACATCCAGCCTGGCCTTGAATGCCTCCAGGGATGGGGCATCCACAGCCTCCTTGGGCAACCTGTTCCAGTGTGTCACCACCCTCTGTGTGAAAAACTTTCTCCTAATATCTAACCTAAACCTCCTCTGCCTCAATTTAAAACCATTCCCCCTTGTCCTATCACTGTCCACCCTTGTAAACAGTCATCCCCCCTCCTGTTTCAAATATAGGAAGGCCACAATGAGGTCTCCCTGGAGCCTTCTCTTCTCCAAGCCAGGATTGGAAACATTTGATATTGAGACACATGAACCTTCTCTCTGTCAGCCCTTGGCAGGAAACTCTCCACTATTAGCAAAGTCTGATTAGAGGATAGGATATTAGTATTTTGTAAAATAAGGGCACCAAATAGCCTCAGAGACGGGGCTTCTTATTGAAGATACTATGTGCTGTACAATCACATTTTATCAACTGTCCTTTTTGGTGCAAATATTCCTTCTCTGTGCTAGCAATGAGGTGTTTTGTTTCTTCTATCTCACCTAATGGAAGGACACAATAACACTACTTTGATCCCAGAGATTTTCAGCACTTCTCCAGCCAATAATGGTCTCTGCTGACAACTGCTCCACAGTAATAAACAGCCCTTTGCCTTTCCAAAGCTATTGTATCCTCTCTGTGGCACTGTGGGGAATGAACAAAGCCACTCCGGCTGCCACTCTGAGTTTCTGGCCCCAAAATGTTTCTATTAGGATAAAAAAAAAAATTCCCCTAAAGCTTTGTTCAAAAAACAAGAAGTTGAGTGACTTTTGGACTATCACATGTAACTAAACAGCAGACCCAGACTCAGTCTGCAGTGAGCCTTCTGAATGAGCACACCAGCAGAGGAGAGATCCTCCTTCCTGCTCCACTGGGGAAAACAAAAGTGACTGTGCAGCCTGATTTTAGCATTGGGTTTATCTCGTCCTTTTTTTGTTTGTTTGTTTGTTCTCATATGAGAATGTACCTATCTGCCCGTTCTGCTGCTTTCATATCAAATTTGGGGGAATTTGAAAGCAAACTCAGCTCACCATTTTTTTCATTAAAATGGTGATTCTTCTCATTTCCCAACATGCTCTTACAGAACATAGGATTACACAGCAGAACCCTCAAAGGAAAAGTCCAGCTTCTCTCAGGCTGCACTTTTACTGTCGTTCATTAGCAGAATTAACCTAAGTATTTCCCACTCCTATCATCAGATCCCACATCGGCTACAAATGTTTGTGCATCATTATTCAAATAGATTCTACTGATGGTTTATGGCGTCATCAGTTTGTGAAGAGCATTTCTGCTAGCTCGTTGGTATGTAGTTTCAAACCACAGATCAGTTCCCCATTGCTGCACTGGGAACTCAGGAACATAGCTCTCATCTCTCCTGGAATTAGGGCTTTATTTTGTACATGGGAACATAAAGCTGAAGTTGGTCTTTTAATGCCGACTTTTGGAAGTTAGTGAATTCCCATGTACTGAAGTGACATTTGAAAGCTCTGATACACTTTCTGATGTCGTCATAATTTTAAACAGAACACTTTCTCACAGCTATGACTCAATCCCAATATACGCTCCTTCCTTCTCCTTTACCCCAGCTTTTACTGCTCGGAGTGATGCCATACAGTACGGGATATACCTTCGGCCACTTTGGGCCCACTGTTCTGGCTCTGTCACTCCCAGCTCCTGCCGTACCCCCAGCTCCTCACCAGCAGGGCAGCATGTAAAGTACAAAAGTCCTGCAATTCACAATATGGGTTCCAACAGTCTAAAGCCATTACCATCTCCACCCTTTGTCCTTTTGGACCAGGATATAGGGTTTAACAATGCAATGAACTCCTCCCTTCACCTCTGCTCCAGCCTGTGCTTCTCTGTTGGCCAAAGTTCCTTAGATGCATACCTGTTCTGGCAAGGTCTAATCCATGAGCCACAGTCCCTTCAGAGATCTACCTACTGTATCATGGAGTTATCCACAGGTGCTCTGAGGTCTGCCTGTTCTGGTGTGGGCTTACTGACGGACCACAACCTCTTCTGCAGCATGGACTTATCCACAGACACATTCATTTGGAGGTGTGGCTCTGGCGAGGCCTTGTCCATTGGCCATATATCCCTCAGAGGTCCCTTCAGACACTGTTCTGTTGTATTATCCACAGCCACAGAGGCTTCAAGGTATCCTGGCATGGCCTCATCCAGAGGCACTGCAAAGTATACCTGCTGCAGCGTGGATATCTCCATGGCCGCAGACACTTTGGCATGTACATACTCCACAGTGAACTTATCTGTGTCTTATCACGTTGGAGCGTACATGCTCCCATGTGGACTTGTCCGTGGGTCACAGACCCTTGACTTGAGATCAGTTTGCAGTTGCCATCCAGTACAGCAGCACAGGAGCAGCAGAAATGCCTCGGCCAGCTGCCAGGCCAGGCTCCTGGCCACAGCTGTTATCAGAATGTTCCCAGGCACAGAAAGGCAAGATGATAAGGAGTGAAGCAAACAGTAGAAGCAAAAGCAGCCACTAACAAGTACTGACTCCAACATGCAGTAAGGAAAGCAAGCCCTGTGGCAAGGACAGGAGCCTGCAAATTAGCAGCAAACAGCTGTAACTTCTATAGATTTGGTCTAACATACTGCACACTTCAATCTGTCATCACCTTGAACCCTTTGTGCCTCATGTGGGTGTCAAAAGGTCTCTTGTGATGTAATTCATAGAATTATAGAATCAGAATGGCTCGGGTTGGAAGACTTCAAGCACCATCAATTTCCATCTCCCCCTGCTGCAGACAGGGCTGCCAAGCACTAGTCCAAGTACTAAATCAGATTGCCCAGGGCCCCATCGAACCATGCCTTAAACACCTCCAGGGATGGGGCATCCACAGCCTCTCTGGGCAGCCGGTTAAAGCCAGCAGGCACACAGCTGCTTGCTCACTCTGCTCCGATGGGATGGGGGAGAGGATCAGAAACTGCAGAAGCACGAGAACTGGGGGTTGAGATAAAGAAAGGCAGTTCACCAGGTAAAGCAAAAGCTGTACATGGGAAGCGAAGCAGAGCAAGGAATTCAGTTGGTACTTCCCATCAGCAGGCAGATGTTCAGCCACTCCCAGGAAAGCAGGGCTCACTTGTAGTGCTTTCTAGGGAAGCCAAATGCCATCACTCCCATGACAACTCCTTCCCCCTTCTTTACCCCAGCTTTCATTGCTCAGTGTGACGCCATTCTGTACAGGATATCCCTTTGACCAGTTCGAGTCAGTGTGTGCGTTCTGCCCTCTCCCAGCTCCTTGTGACCCTCCACTGCTCACGTGTGAGAAGCTGAAACATCCTGGGCTCTGTGCAGCACTGTTCAGCAACAATTAACCATTGGTGCGTGATCAATATTGTTCTCATCTTACATCCAAAACACAGCACCATACAAGCCTCTATGAGAATACTCCATTCCAGCCAAAGCCACAACACTTGTCAAGACTGTACATAGCAATAGTTAGTTCAGCTAAAGCAAACGGAAGGCTGTGGGAAGGATCTAAAGCATGCAGAGATGAAGGGCAATAAATGGAAGGAAATAAGACCTATAGACACGTTCTTAATTCTATAGCAGGAAGTAACTTTGAGTCAAAGCAGACAACTTGCTGTTTAAAAAGATAATACCTTTGGGTAAGGTATTATTAAAGATGAGCAGCTCCGAACTTCAACAAATGGATACAGCCAAAGAGCAGCCTTTTGATTCTCATGGTATATTTGGTTCCCTCTCCCACTTAAACTCGGATCGCTTTAGTGCAGTTATCTCTTTTGGCATTTTTCATGTTCTTTTCTCTTGCTGAATCTAATTGTCTTCCTATAAACAGAGAATGAAACTTGGAAAAGTCAACAGCTCTAAAATCTAAAAGGGGAAACTTTGCCAAAATTTTCCTGCAGCTCATTCCAGCTCATTTTTTATTCTCCAAACAAGTAACAGTGAAAGAGTTTCTAATTGATTTAAAAGCCTCCGCTTAATCAGAGTGGCTTTGATATCTTCTGGAGACCAATAATGGCTTACAGGAGAATGTATTCTTTGCAGTAAATATGACAAAATAAAACCCACAACAGATTTAGGTAAACTTTAACATTTACACTTGCGATCTTTTGCGTAGGAGGATGTGCAAAGCAAAACTCTGTTGGGCTGCAAAGCTAGCAGAAACTTTCCAGATGTTGAATGTACTGACCTTCAGTACAGGAGCGCTGAGATGTAGGCTGTGGGGTTTTTTGTTCTTCTTTTTTGTTTTTTGCTTAAACATTTGAGGTTACTACAATAAGTCACGATGCCCTTCTATCTAGATATATTTGTCCTTCACGAGGCTATTTTTTTCTCATTTGCTACATGCCCAAATGTGACTAATAGTCTCATTAAAAAAGATACAGTAATAGGTATTGCTGGTCCAGACGTAGGTGCCCTGTTGCTGTGTTTAGTTGGAGAGAAGTGGGAAGCAGTTTTCATTCACACAGATTATCAGCTTGTCTGATGTAATGCCTACAAGATGTCAGAACTCTTCTCCTGGGATTTGGAAAAACAAATAGGTCCTGATACTTTATCTGGAGTTAGTATTCTGTCTCAATCTGACATACCATAAATTTCCCTTAAATCTGTTTTTTTTTTCCCCCATTTCATCATCTGAGAAACCACGTGTTGCAAAGAAAATTTGCTCACTGTTCTTTTCTGGCACGCTAATTGCCAACTTAGATCAGTTTAGCATGCAATATCTCCCTCTGTACTCCTGGAAAGGGGTCAATGATGCCTATGAACTGCGAGTAGCAGCTACCAACTCTAAATTTAAAATAATTAGCATCAGCACAGCTGACAGAACACACTGCACAGAGGCATTCAATACCTTTTGGAAGCTGAAAAATGTGAACACTAGCTGATAGCAATTCTTTGTCCTTTTTAAAACAAGCACAGAGTTTTATAGGCGGGTTTAGGTTCGCAAAGAGCAGGCACGGGGTCTCCATTCCCTGGCTGGATTGCATGGCTTCCTGATGAAGTATTGTGAGGCTTTGGAAAAATATTTTGCCTCCTGCTCCTAAAGCAGCTTGGAATACTTTATATAATAATACTTTAGATACTTTATGTAGATTCTATACAATGACATCCAAGGAGGCCATAAATATAATTGAAGTAATACATCTTAAGTTCTAGGGAGTATTTTTTCTTCACCTAATTGAATGTTTTCCCCTAAAACATAAAAGGAACTAGGGGCACATTCTTGACTATTATTAAAGACCTGAGCAGTATAACTGAAACTGCAGATTATGTTGTTTCTCATCCTTGGTAACACAGACATGATGAATTTGCTGCTTTGAGCTGCTTGTATCTCCAGAGAACATCTGAGATTAAAATCAATGTTAATATTTGCACATACAAGTAAGGGGGTTCCCACCTTAAAGGCCAGTGCATTTAGAAAGACCAAGCTTACGCAGTCTCATGTCCCAGCAGTCAGCCCTCCAGGCATAAAGGAACCTGTTCTTCAGGATGTGCAGCCTCTTCAAGGACATCCCAAATGTCCCTGCAGAAGAGTTCTTCTGCATCCTTTGCCGCTGGCTGTGGGGCTAAGGTTGCATTTTTTTTGCTGCCCAGAATGTGACAGCAGGACCACTGATGGTGGGCTCACTTCCCAATCCAAGGAATGGGTGCATTAATGTCCTGAATTGTGGCTCTTCATCTGGGTGGGTTGGGATCCCATGGGAGGATTATTGGTAGGAAATAGCAAAGAACAGACAAATACGTTAAAGAGGCTGAATGTCAGAACCCTCCTGACATGGGAAATGGATAACTGAGATCCTGTGATTCATTCTTCATAAAAGTATCTTTGTTGCTTGGGATTCAGTCCTCATGGCTACTATCAAAGACCGAGGCCGGGTGGGTGCCTGTTGCTTAAATTGGTGACAATGGTCTTTGCTACAAAAAGGTGTCTTCCTCTCACTCTGGCAATTTTCCAGCTTTGCTTCTCCAAACAGGGATGTCAGGAGGGCACCGGATCTCACAGAGCATGCAGGTAAGTTTCCATCTTAAGAATGGTGTTCAATAAGGCCAAGTGCAAGGTGCTGTACCTGGGTTGGGGCAATCCCTGATGTGTGTACAGACTGGGAGAAGAATTCATTGAGAGCAGCTCTGCCGAGAAGTACTTGGGGGTTCTGGTGGATGAACAGATGGACATGAGCCAGCAGTGAGCACTGGCAGCTCAGAAGGCCAACTCTATCCTGGGCTCCATCAAAAGAGGGTGACCAGGAGAAGGAGGAAGGTGACTGTCCCCACTACTCAGCCCTTGTGAGGCCCCATCTGGAGTGGGTCCAGAAGCAGACCACGAAGATGATCAGAGGGCTGGAGCATCTCCCCTATGAAGGGCTGAGATAGCTAAACATGTTCAGCCTGGAGAAGGTTCCAGGGAGACCACACTGCAGCCTTCCAGTACTTAAACGGATTAAATGTAATGGAGAGAAAAGCAGTAGCAATGGGAAAGGGAAACAACACCGCCTTTTCACCTTCCTCTCTTCAGAGCTGTTTAGGGATATGTGACAGAGGCACCATTAAAGGAAGATGTCTTAGCGCTGTGGAAACAATAAACTGGAGAACAAAGCAGAGAAGAATCACAGCATGGGGAGATTTACATTCATCAGGCCCCCTGGAGAAGATTTCTGGATGTGCAGTTGTATCAGATGCTTCTTGGGCTGTCCGACCTACTCATTGCTGGCATTCTTAATGCACACATGCTGCAGGGTCACTGTGTTCCGCCTCCAGAAACCAGCTATATCACCTTCGCTATTTCAGTCAACACTGTCATTAGGTTTATTTTCGCAAGCACCGGTAATGTGGCAGTCACGCTTTTATTAGCACTGTGACCTCTATGAGTGCATGGGACTTGCTCAGAAAGCAGAATTCTCTTCAGTTGAGGAGAGCTTTATCAGCCTTTTGCCTCTTCTCCAGAGCAAATAATCTGCAGATTAGAGCATCTTGTTTATCAGTCCAACTGTGATCTTTGAAGTCTGAGGCAGCAGGTGAAATGAACAGCCCCATCATGCCATGCCACAGGCTCAGAACCAAAGTTCAAGCCTACTGCTGTCAGCTTGTATCCGTCTGAAGCACTGCTGTGCTTCTCTCCCTGCCTTTGGAGTTCCCTCGCCTGATGCTGAAGCCAGACTCAGGATGCTGCTGATAATGCATCACACCTCATGAATTTCAGTCCTAAAAATAAACCTTTAGTTATCTCTGAGCTCATGTCCTTTGAAGAAAGGACCATCCATCACTAAGAAGGCAGGAAAAGCTCCCTCATCTCTTTTCCTTGTAATTGCAACGGAAATGCTGGGAAAGGAGAACTAGGGGAGCTGCTACTATTCTCAAGAGTCAGAGCAAGCAAAAGAAGGCTGGCAGCTCAGGCCAGCTACACTATTTCTGCTATTATATGTGTTTTAGCCTGCTTTTCCATTCCTCCCCCTCTCTTCTTCCTTAATGCAACATGATGCTTGCCTAGCAGAAAGGCAGAGCCTGAAACTGCTTGCCTGGAGCCTGGGAGGGGAGGAAAGGGCAGTTTCTATTGCAGGATCCGGAGGAGGCCAAAGGGTATGGAGGAGCAAAGGGCAGGGATGTGGCTGGGATGGCACAGGCAGGAAGCTGCAGGATGGAGTTAAAGAGGAACACTGACTTTTGGAGAATGTTTGGTTAAAAGTCAAGAAGCCTCCTGGAATGGACAGAAATGAATTCAGTATAACTTCATTTGGGAATGCCTGCCTGAAGTATAGGAACATCACCATCTTTCTCTATGAAAGCAGAATTTAAACCATACGTGCACATACAGAGCTCAGTTCCTTATGTGATACTGAATTCCCTGTGTCCAACAGATGTGAAATCCCACACCTGATCCTCCTTCAAATATGGCACTTCTGGAGTTATCTCCATTTTTCCAGCATCAGTGTTGTCTTCTGAATGTCAGGAGCTTCCTTAAGGTGACACCTCGGAGATCTGATAAATTTACTTTAAAAAAGCTTTTTCTGAATTAACTGCTGAAATGAGAAGTTTTTCTACGTCTGGAGTTAAGTGAAATGTCATGGTGCTTTAGCACTACCTGACTGCAGCTATACACATTCGAAATCTGACATATTATCAATGTCATCACACGTGACAGAAAATTCGAACCCATTTTAGAAGAGAGATGAATCGTCCACAAATCCACCTTACTGGAACAGCCACAAGAGGTTACCGGCAGAGTCATAACGAACCCTTCAGCAACGCCTGCTGCGTTTCTACGCTGCAGCTCCCAGCGGTGCGAACGCCCTGCCATCATTCTGACACCACACACATCAAGCGGGGCTTTCTCATCTTCTGCTTGCTGTTTCTCCAGAGGAAATGTCATACCACGATCTGGCAGCACCCGCTGCGGAAGTTTTCAGCTTTCTGTATGCGCTGACACACGCTGGTGGAAATTTGCACTCGGTTTTGCCTTCCTCCCGTTGTTCCCCCGTGACTTTCAGAGACCGAAGCGCAAGAGGACACCACTCAACCTCTCCCACAGCAGCCCGTATCAGGCAACGCTGCGAAGAAAAGGTTAATAAAAAGTTCAAACGCGAAGGTAGGAAGGCACCGGCAGCCCCTGAGGAGAACTCCGCGTGCCGAGCGCGCAGCACGCGGCACAGCCCGGGGCACGGCCTGGAAACCCCCGCCCGCCTCGCAGGGGAAGAACGTCGAGTGCAGGGGAACCCCGCACAGCCAGGAAAGCACCCGGCGTCCCGCCCAGCGCCGCGCGGCACCGCTCCCCGCTCAGCAAACGGCCAGCGGGGACGCAGCGGGGACGCAGCGGCTTCTGAGGGGGTCCGGACGGCGAGGGGGGCAAGGTGGGCGAGGGGGGAAGTGGCCGAGGCTCGAGGTGGGGCGGAGCATCGAAGCCACACGCCACCGCCACGGCCGGGACAGGATGGAGTCACCGCCCCTTCGTTGTGCGGCGCATGTGCGCCGCTGGGGCTTTCCGGCGGCTTCCCGGCCCTGACGCTCCCTCGGAGTTCCCCGGGCCGGGGGCCGCTCCTCGGCGCATATAGAGCGCGGCCGGCCCGTCTGCTGGGAGCAGCCGGCGGAAGCCGCGGGGGAAGGCTGTGAGTCGGGGGGGGGACCCGGCGGGGCCGTGGCGTCGGCGTGGGGGTAAGGGTAGGGCCGGGGGCGAGCGGGGCGGCGCGGCGGGAGCGTGGGGCCGCGGGGCGGCTGTCGGGGCCGCGCGGACTGCGGCTCTCCTGCCGCTGCAGCCGGCTTTAGGCAGGCGGGAGAGCGACCGAGCTCCGCCGCGCTTGGCGGCTCGCTGTCATCGGGGCTCGGCGGCGAGCCGAGGCCGCACGCAGAACGGAGGCGGCGGGGAAGCAGCGGCCCACCGCTTCCGGAGGGGTTTTTCGGGGCTGTGTCGGCGTGACGCGTCCGTCCTTTCAACGCTTTTCTGCGGAGCTTGTCGCGCTTAACTAAACGAGGGGTCTGGTGGCTTTAACCTGGCGGTGTAATAAAATTGAATCCCCGTTGCCTGAGGTCCTTTAGGCTTAAGGCCATCTAAACGGCCGTGCCTTCCTCAGTACGCGATCTTCGCGCAGTTTTGCAGCGGGAGCCGGGCTGCCGGCTCCATCCGCCGCAGCGCTGTGCGCGCACGGAGCTCCTGCGCGTGTGACGGGAACCGGGCGAGAGCCGGCCGTGCCACGGCGCGTTTCCTGAAGGGAACGAGCTGCCGTTTCAGAGAAGCTTGCTTTGCACTTTTAGTGCTTCTATTTGTAGCTTCTGCTTATCTCGCTATTGCACGCTCGTCGTTTCGTGTATTTTGAAACGCTCCTCTCTTTTTTTCCATCACAGGTTTCGTTCCACACAAAAGTGCTGATTGAAATTACAGACATTCACAGTTTTTCTTTGTGAGCAGTCAGTACCAGCATGGAGGCGTAGGCACCTCAAACGGGACTTAAGTCTGGACTCTGGGAGGTAGTTCTGTGCACAAATAAAGAAACTAAGGCTGTTTTCTCCTTTTACCCAAGGGTTCTGTTTGCTTTATGAACATGGCATACAGAAAAACCTTAATTTATCACTATGAGGTGTTGTTATGTCCCAATGCAAAGCAGTTTATTTATGTTAAAGGTGATAACTGCATACTTGTAACTAAGGCACCAGGTTAAAACTGAAACACTGTGTTGTTCATTCTGTGCTGCTATAGATAGAAGAGCCTGGGGCTGTTCCAGGCTTGTTAGTTAAGATAACTCATCCTTGTCACAGGCAGTGTATAGGATTTATTACATCTCATAGCTGAGCTTAATATAAGTGAAGTGGAGTGTAAACTGACTTCTGAAATCTTAGCAGTTCTTACAACAATATTCAAGTGTCAAGGCTATTTTTGGCAGTTCAGCAGTTGGAAATAGACTAGATCAATTCAGTTACATCAGTTCAGGGGCTCTTTTGAGATTCCTAATGAGATTCATAAACTGAAATTTTGTTTGTATCGTTGCTCAGCTGCATAGGGTGAAATAGTTTTTAAATCACTTGGCAGTATTTTAAACTGGGAAATGCAACGTGTCCTCCACCCACCGTTTTAGTTTCTTTATTAACGAAAGGATTTTGATAAACCCGTTTGAGGCTTTCCCCTAAGGGCACTAACCCCACCTGCCTGACTGATCAGTACTGCTCTCCACAGCAAAGGGAAAGCACATGATGTTACTGTGTAGCGTGAGGGAAAGTCCTCTGACATACCTGTATTTGTCAGTGGGATGGATCAGCTTTTGCACAGAAAGCAGTTGTGCAGACTCAAGTACAAATGTTTTAAGTCTGATAGTCACGTGTCTGATTCTGTTCATACAGTGCATTCAAAGTTGCACGTAAATATTTCATTTCCAGGTTCTTAATTTATATAGGCAAAGGTTATTCAGAATTGCCTTTAGTGCACACAACTACCTCCCAGAGGAAGACTTGTCCCACTTTTTCCAACAACAGTTCATTATGAACATAATGGATAGTAGCCCTTTGTTGGCAGGCGTGATGAAGCAAAATGCTCAGTCTGGAGAACTGAAGTACGACTTGTCTTGTGAGCTCTACAGAATGTCAACGTTTTCTGCTTTTCCTGTTAATGTGCCGGTGTCAGAACGAAGGCTGGCCCGGGCTGGGTTTTATTACACTGGTGTCCAAGATAAAGTTAAATGCTTCAGTTGTGGCTTAGTGCTGGACAACTGGCAGCCAGGAGATAATGCTATGGAGAAGCATAAACAGGGGTATCCTAGCTGCAGTTTTGTTCAAAACATGCTATCATTTAACAACCTTGGACTGTCCACTCATTCTGCCTTTTCTCCTCTGGTCACAAGCAACCTCTCACCATCTCTACGTTCCATGACACTTTCTCCAAGCTTTGAACAAGTTGGCTATTTCAGTGGCTCTTTTTCCAGTTTTCCTCAAGACCCAATAACTACTAGGGCTGCCGAAGACCTCTCGCACTTAAGATCTAAGCTTCACAACCCTTCCATGAGTACAGAAGAAGCTAGGCTGCGCACTTTCCATACGTGGCCCCTGATGTTTCTCTCGCCCACCGATCTGGCAAAAGCTGGTCTTTATTACCTGGGGACAGCAGACAAAGTTGCTTGTTTCACCTGTGGTGGTCAGTTGAGTAACTGGGAGCCAAAAGATAATGCCATGTCAGAGCATCAGAGGCACTTTCCTAACTGCCCCTTTGTGGAAAACCTCATGCGAGACCAACCAAGTTTCAATGTTTCCAATGTGACCATGCAAACCCACGAAGCCCGTGTTAAAACATTCATTAATTGGCCAACTCGGATTCCAGTTCAGCCTGAACAGCTTGCGGATGCTGGTTTTTACTATGTAGGTAAGAAAACCTGATGTCTCTGATGTCATTTGTATTGCTGCATCAACATTTACTTTAATGTAAGTTGTGTAAATGGTTGCTGGATATTTCACCTTGTGTTTTAAAGGCCGCAATGATGATGTCAAGTGTTTTTGCTGTGATGGTGGGTTAAGGTGCTGGGAATCTGGAGATGATCCATGGATTGAGCATGCAAAGTGGTTTCCAAGGTAACTTGCAAATTCTTTATCACAGTTGGTTCACGTCCTTACTGTTAAAGTAGTTTTAATTCTGGCAGTTATGTATGGCACCAAATGTATTTATTTTTACCATATGGTGTATAGATTATCATTTCGTTATATTTCATGCAGAAACTCTTGATGTGCTAACGTGGGTTTGAATCTTTACTTCATGAACCATGGTATTTAATGCTTTCCACTTAATGACTGAAAACTGTATGCATCCCCAAATCACTGTTAGCAAGTGATACTGCATTGTTAATGAGAACACCTTAGGTAAGGGAAGCAGTCAGAAAGCAGGCTGAGGAGAAGAGCTGCTGAGAAGTGAGGTGGAGAGGACCTTCAACTTTGGTCTGGTTCTGTGAGTGTCGTGAATGCTCTTGAACCTGCCTTTCAGCAAGTAGTTTAGTCTCCTAGGTATAGAAAGGACTGTGAAGATTTCTGTGGCTGTGAAAAATGGTAAAAATAACTTCTGAATACATTCCCTGTAATTAAGAAGTAGTTGCATACTCAGTTGCTGTCTGTACCTGTGGAAAATCTCTATCTCCATTAATGACAGAAATAGCTTTCTTGAAATTGAGTGTAGCTAATAGAAAATCTTTACATTGTAGATCTCCAGCTAATCTTTCATAGCCAATTTACCTGCTCCTGTTGTACTGCAGGATGCATGTATAAAGTGATGCCTTTTGTTCCTGTATTTAAGAGATGAGACTCTGAATTCTTCAAGCAGATCTGGCTTTGATAGCGGAGTTGAGTTCTCTGAATTTCTGAATGATGTGAGTAGGAGATAAAAACCATGAGATGTGGTTAGAAACAGTTTATCACTGCATTTGTAATGGAACCGATGTGCTGTCATATCTCATGAAGTGCCATTTTGACTAAAAGTATTAGCACATGTAGAGCTGCTGCATTTATATGCCTAATCCTACTGGCTGCTGAACATAATGGAAAAGCTTTATCAAAGTGTGGCCAGATACTATACTATATCAAGCTTACAGTTTAGAGAACTCTTCACCCAATGAAAAGGAAGAGAAACATGCATTTAATTTATGCTGTGCTGTTGTAGGTGGTTTCGTTCTTCTGCATTTTTATTTTTCGGTTGTTTCCATTGCGAAATAGGAAATGTAATAAATTATGTCTTTGCCAATGTTTCAGGTGTGAGTATCTGCTCCGTGTGAAAGGAGGAGAGTTTGTAAGTCAAGTTCAGGCCAGGTTTCCTCATCTTCTTGAACAGGTAAACCTTACAGTTCTGTAACTTCGCTTTTTCCCTCGCTGAATAGTGCTGTGCTCTTCTGGAGGGTCCAGTACCTCCTTCTGCCTTCTAGATATATTTCTGTTAGGTTTACAACATGGTAAATGCTCTTTATGAGTACAAAACAACAAAATTAGTGCTGAGCCATGGGTAATGGGACTGAGTGATTAGAGCTTACCCTGTACAGGGTTACTCACAAAGGAGTGTCACGGGAAATTAAAAAGGAGGCGGTATAATGTTATTGTAGTAATTCCAAGGTTACAACACTCAGTCATTTACAGACAATCCTTTGTTACTCGTTAGGAGGCAATTAGATCCTTTGAACCTCAGTGTCAGGAGAAGGAAGTTCTGATTATGCAAGTTCTGGTGAATAATGCAAATCAACAGCTGCTGTTTGAGGAACTGGACACGGGCAATTCTAATAGTCTGCTCCTCACACATGAGTTACTTTTGTCTACAGGTTTTCTGATAAGAATAAGGTGAGCTCTTCACAGAAGTGGTCAGCACTAACTTTGTATTGGTTATCTATAAACTCAGGCTTATGTAACCACGTGTCAAATCCGTAAGGGGGTACCATTCAGTTAGAAAGCTTAGCATGACTGAGAGACTACTGTGCTGGTGTGGTACATAGAGGGAAAAGCAATGCTTGGATAGTAATATAATTTCATTGTGTTCCACAGCTCCTGTCAACTTCTGATACACCCGTAGATGAAAACATGGATCCAAGTATGTATAACATGCAAAGCACATTGTCAGAGTTCCTCAGCACTCTGTGCTCTTAATGACTGGATCTCTGAAACTGATTTGTTCAGCAGTTCTTAGATTTGCTTGGGAACAGCAGTGTTACAGTTGTCTACGCGACTTCAGAGAAGCTACTTCTAGAGATTGGAACTTGGCGGAGCAGTTGCTTGAGGATGTCATGAGGTTGTGCAATTCCATTTTTAGGCATGTAGCTGGTTAGAAAGGGAACTGGGCAGCAGTGATCAGGGAAAGGGTAGGACAAGCTGATAAAGTGAAGCCTTTAAGTTCCATTGTGAGCAGAACTCCAGTTATGCTGAGTAGGAGATAATGCTGTAGTTCCTGCTGGTTAAGGACAAAGACTCAGTCCCACGTGCCTGGTGCTCAGGAAGTTGAATAGAAAGTATTTGTTGAGAGCTGAAATAGCATATACCACAAGGAATTGGTCTCTGAATTCAGAGTTTCTAGCTTCTCAAGGCTGAAGTTAGAAATAACTAAGCATAAAAAGCCCTGCAAACCAACATTCACACAAAAAAATCCCAAGTCACAGTGGGATTCTGTGTGCTTTCTCTGAGCTATCTTAGATAATTAAGTGAAGACTTGATGTGGATCAGAGTCGATGACGGATTCAGTACAACTGAATCTAAATAACTTGTTTTAGTTCTTAAAACTAATTGCTAAAATGCCTTTGAAAAAGCCTAACCACTGAAGGTATTAGCTTTTATAGTATTTAGGTTTTGCATGTAGGTAATGATGACTTGTAGGAGTATTCTGTTCTTTTTGATAAACAATGACTTCTTCTGTTCAATTAGTTATTCATTTTGAACCTGGAGAGAGTCCTTCAGAAGATGCAATCATGATGAATACTCCTGTAGTTAAAGCTGCCTTGGAGATGGGATTCAGTAGGCGTCTGGTAAAGCAAACAGTGCAAAGTAAAATCCTGGCCACTGAAGAAAACTACAAGACTGTTAATGATCTTGTGTCTGATCTGCTCACTGCTGAAGATGAGAAGAGGGAGGAAGAAAAAGAGAGACAGCTTGAAGAAGTGGCATCAGGTATGCAAAGAGTCAATAGAAATGAAAGCATGAGGTGTTTGCATTGTTCAGCTTTCTGGCCTGACTTTTCTGGTTGTTTTTTATTCATAAAGTAATTTAACTTGCAGTTAGAATCAGCTTCTGTAAAAGTATTGTTTGGCTGTCTGTATAGAACTAGCAGTCTCAGTTCTTTCCCTTCCAGGAGCATGGTTTGTACAGGTACTCGGAGAGAATAAGGCAATTCTAAACTCAGTAGAAGCAGAGTCATATTTTAATAAATTTGTGCTCTTATATTGCTATCAATCAAATTTAAGCAAAATCCTTCAAGACTTTTTTTTCTTGGTCTCCTTCCAAATTTGTCTGCTTTTTGTTAGTGAATCAACATAGCAACCTCTTCGAAGAGGACGTGAATTCTTAGTAATTTAAATCCTGTAGGATTGTCAGAGGTCAAGGCTTTTTTGTCAGACTCTGTGTCTGACTCAACTGTGTATGTCAGCTGTTAACAATGCTTATGTGATGCACCTTTGACATTTGCTGCTGTTTCTAGACTGTGTAATTTTTTGAAGCAAAAACCTGCAATTCTAGAGTCTATGAAGCAGTAAACTGAATCTCTCAATTTGAAGTTGAATTGGCTTCTTGCCTGCTTGCATATTCTGTCACAGAAGCGGAGATGGCTTCAACCACTGAATCATTATGGGAATGACATGGTTTTTTTATTAATTGTATGTGATAGACTAATTAAAAAACAAAATTCTCAAGTCTAGTTGTGCTATGCTTCTTATTTTCCTGCACATAATTCTGTTGGGTAACTCTTAAAGATTGATCCCATCTGCATGTCAGCCTATCAGTTCTCAGCACTGGTGTTATGCAGAGGATGATTCTTGCTAGTGTGAAATTAGGTAGGATACCCTGGAATGCTTTCATCCAGTGGTGGGAGCAGGAAGTTTCCTTAGTAGAAAAAGCTTCAACACTTTTTTTGGCTTTCTTTAAACCTACTGTGTGTGTGAACACTGCTAAAATTTTGAGGTCTTTTTTTGATGATCTGTAGTAAGTGAATGTTTTGAAGAGCTGAACAAATGCACCTTGGAATACTGTATGCCTAGCAAACATGTAATCTGTTCTGTATTCCAGACGATTTGTCCCTAATCCGGAAGAATCGGATGGCTTTATTCCAGCGTTTGACCTCTGTACTTCCAATCCTTGGCAGTTTACTTTCAGCTAAAGTGATAACAGAACTTGAGCACGACGTCATTAAGCAAAAGACTCAGACACCATTGCAAGCAAGGGAACTGATCGATATGGTTCTAGTGAAAGGCAATGCAGCAGCCAGCATATTCAGAAACTGCCTAAAAGATTGTGACCCCATACTTTACAAAGACTTATTTGGTATGTCATTTTTTTTAACAGTTGTCAGTTTATCAGAGGCTAATTAAAGCTGTATAAAAATCACATGCTGTTGGAATACAGAGAAATAACTTGAATGTTTTCCTCTTATTTCAGTGGAGAAGAGCATAAAGTACGTTCCTACAGAAGATGTATCAGGTATCTTAAATTCTGCTTTCTTAATTTGAGGGGTATTGTGGGACACGTAGTTAACATCCTCAAAAGAGAAGAACTTTGTTTAAGAAATGGGTTTTATTCTGTACCCTCTCCCTGATTTGCTTTAGTAAGATATGTTTATGTGAAAGTTAAGTGTAAGCTCATCTGTCTGCCTTAACATTGTGCTTTACACAGGTACTTTTGCACTAGGTAGAGCTTTCTAGAGCTTAAGAATTCAGGCACATGCTGGACTTGAGCCTGGTACGAAGTCTCATTCAGGCATGTGGTTGAAGTTGGGCAGTGAATAGTAGGTTAGCATTTCACAGCAGATATCATGATTGCCACTTTTTCATAGTGGCTTATAGCTGTCCTAAGATCTAGTTTGGCCAACAGCTGGAGAGAAGAATTAATCAAACATGAGTTAGTTTGCTCTAGTTCTTACTCCCATAGTTCAGATGCTTGTGAAATTTAATATGTTAATAGACTGCATTAAAGTATTCAAGCCTGAATGTAGTTCACTTCCACCAGTCAGTGTACACTGTGTCTCTAATATCTAAACATGAAGAGTACAGCATATGCTAAAATATGAACAGAAGGCTCAAGGGCTGGAGCTGGTCGCAATCCCTGAGCTGTTTGTTGTATTACAGAAATGGAAAGTACAGACTAGCTGGTTCTTTGCGCACCAGTTTCTGAGCTGAGATGTGCTTCTGTCCACAAATATGTTTGCCATGTATATTTAATGAATACAGATAGTCACATTCCATTTCACTCTTTATTCCCCTACTTTCTAAGCAGAATGCATTTCTACTCAGGCTTTTTAACAGTTCTTTTTTTTTTTTTTTTTCCCCAGGTTTACCTATGGAAGAACAACTGAGGAGATTGCAAGAGGAAAGAACATGTAAAGTTTGCATGGACAAAGAAGTTTCTATTGTTTTTATTCCATGTGGGCACTTAGTGGTATGCAAAGAATGTGCACCATCCCTTAGAAAATGCCCTATTTGCAGGGGGACAATAAAGGGTACAGTTCGTACATTTCTTTCGTAAGGAGGGGAACTTGCAGAATATCTCTGCCCAACAGATGACAGAAACATTCATGCTTAAACCAGCAGTGTCTCCAGAATGGGAAAACTGTGTTACAGAAGATGATTAATCAGTTATCTAACACAGTTTGTGTAACAGTGGAGCATATCAACATAATGAATATTTTGGGTCTTGCTTGCCAAAGAAAATTTCTATTTATAACACTAACTCAGTACTAAGATGATGTTTCCTTCCTAAGGAAAGTAGTTCCATTAGTATGCTGTTATCTGAATAATAAAACCCCTCTGGTCAAGTTTCTCAAATGGAGCTTTGCATAAGTCTTCATCATGCATTTATTCCTTGATGTGTGGTGGGCTAACTTTGTTCTCTCATTCCTTAACAAGCTGGGGCAAGAAGATAGGATAGAAAAGTACATGGGTCAAGATAATGAGTGGGAGATGGCTCAAGAATCTGTCATAGGCAGAGTGATGGGGTGAAGGTGAATTTAATTTACTGATAGTTAGTTCTAGTTCTCACTATCCTACTATTACTAAAACAGACCACCTTCCTCCCCACCTCTGCTGCCTTCTTAGGCTCAGCTTTATTCCTAACTCTTCTGCCTCCTCCCTGCCCAGAATGTGTTTTTTATTCATGCCTGCTGCTTCTGAAGACTCAAGTATAGAACTGCTCTTACAGAACAGACTACTCTGGTGTGGATCTGCCCCATGTGTGCAGTCCCTGCCAGAAAGCCTGCTCTATGGGGGTTGCTCTCCAGAGCCAGAGTTTCTAGTAGGAGCCTGCTTCTGCAGGAGCTTCATATCCAACCTACAGCTCAGAGGATGCCCTCTGCCAGCAGGTGGATATCTGCTCTGCTGTGATCCTCTATGGCTACTGGGGGACAGCCTGATCCACCATGGTCAAGGCAGTCTGCTCTGGTGCCAGGAGCTGCTCTTGCCCTCCTCCTGCATTGACCTTGGTGGCTGCAGGGCTGTTTCACTCTTTTTTTTTCTCCCTTGTCTCTCCCAGCTGCTTGTCTAGAGGTGTTTACTCTTTCTTAAATCTGCTATCGAATGTAACCAGCATTGCTCACTGGATTGTTTTTTGCCAGCCGTGAGTCCCTGTTGGAACTGGTTAAGTCTGTCAGCCTGTGGTCTCTTCTCACAGAGGCCATCTTTGTAAGCACCCTCTGCCTCCAGCATCTTCCTATGTAAGGTCAGTACAGGATGTGAGGAAACAATTCAGAGGGATGTTCTTTGATAGTGAATTTCAGCTACTGTTCTTCTGGTTTGGTTTTCTTGTAGACCAGGGGGAGAAAATAGGCTAACTGTTGCAGGAAAAGCAAGACTTTCTAAAGTTTTTGATTGTGTTTAGATATTTGTGTAATGTATATTAATAACAGTTTATATGAAGAAAGAATTAAAAATATTTTTACTTAGCAAATGAGTGCTTGTTTATTCTGTTCTCATTGTTGGCTTTTCTCTGTAGGCTGCAGTCACTAAACTTCTCCATCAGAAGTTTTTTCAGTTCTGCGATCTTTGGTGTTTCACTCCCCCAAAGTAGGGGATTCACACTTCTGACATTATTATTATTATTAGTTAAATAAAGCAGCATCTGGTACTTCCTTCTGTCTCGATTTTTTTTTTCAAAGAATAGAAACTGTGACCAGGAATGGTTCTAAAGACCTGGAGATTAAATGAAGGGTAGCTGTGTAGCAGTCTAACCTTAATGTTGAAAAATTAAAATGTAAATGCTGTATTTAAAAGTTTACAGTGACTGTGCAATTTAATAGTAAGATCTCCCAGCCTCCTCGGAAGCCTTGGGATTGTTTTGTGAGCTGGTAATCCCATGACTGCTTTAACTATTGGCTCTTTACCTTTTTCTGCTCTATCTCCCTGGGCTGGGGAGATAACTCACCTCTATGGGGGAGAAAGTATTCATGGATATTTTTCAAGGCCTTAACATCAGATTTTAGGGGAAGAATATGCTGGGGCAGCTATCAAATCCTGCAGTGTTGCCGATTTGTCAGACCTCATCTTTCCGAGTTCCATGGTAATGTTGAACTGTTTGTAGGCTTCTCAATCTTCACACCTGTGTATAACAATATTGAAGTGTCTTTTGTTCTAGTGTGATATGAAAATGCTGTTTCTCAAGTTCCAGGATGGTGGCAAGGTGTAGATGTGTAACTGACTCCCATCACTTCACCTATAGATCTTATGTGGACACATCTTTTGTAAAAAGCACTCCACAGACATGAAGGTGGCAGAAGCTGTACAGCTTGTGTCTGGTTATGTGATTTGGTGACAGTGAAATGGCTGCTTACTGTTCAGAGCAAGACCTGCATTATGCAGGGAAATGCTTGTTTCTAGCAGATTGCCATTCATGCATGAAGATGTGACATGGGTGGTGTTTGTATATATCTTTCCTGTTGTACATCTGAACAGTAGATTAACGAAAGCGCCCTTGTCTGAGTCTTTCAAGGAAACCTCTGGGTCTCCTGGCTTGGCAGTCTGCCTGCTGAGTTCCTGCATGGACTGAGCTGTATGTTGTATTTGTAGCAGAACTGCAGCCACACCTTTCTGAGGATGCCTGGAGACAGGCTGGACTGATGGGCTGGGGCCACTGGGATGAAGTTGAACAAGTCCAAGTGCTGGGTCCTGCACTTTGGCCACAACAACCCCAGGTTAATGCTATGGGCTTGGGGTAGAGTGGCTGGAAGATGCTGTGGAGGAAAAGGATCTGGGAGTTGGTTGATGCTTCGTGAATGTGAGCCAGCAGTGTGCCCAGGTGACCAAGAAGGGAATGGCATCCTGGCTTGTATCAGCAATAGTGCAGCCAGCAGGAGCAGGGACAACCCTCTGTGCTCAGACCTGGTGAGGCCACACCTTGAGTACTGTGTTCAGTTTTGGGCCTCAATACAAAAAAGAAATCGAGACCCTGGAGTGTGCCCTGAGAAGGGCAGCAGAGCTGCGAAGGGTCTTGGATCACAGGCCTTATGAGAAGCAGCTGAGGGAACTGGGATTGTTCAGTTTAAAGAAGAGGAGGCTCAGCGGAGACTTTATTGCTTTCTACAACTGCCTACAAGGAGGTATTGGTGAGGGAGGGGTTCAGCTTCTTTTCCAAGGTAAGAGCAGTAGGATGAGAGGGAATGGCTTCAAGTTGCACCAGGGGAGGTTCAGGTTGGATATTAGGAAAAATTTCTTCTCAGAGAGAGTGGTGAGGTATTGGAAGAGGCTGTCCAAGGAGGTGATGGAGTCACTGAAGGTTTTAAGGAAAGGGTAGGTGTAGTACTGAAGGACATGGTTTAGTGGGCAGTCTTAATGGTAGGTAGACAGTTGGACTGGATGATCTCAGAGGTCTTCTCCAGCCTTAATGATGCTATGATTCTACGTGACTGATTTGTTAGCGGATTCTGGGTGTTTCCATCAGTAGTACTGCAGATTTAGTGAAGGCAATTGTGCAAATGCATTTTAGTTCTTGTTTGTCTTTCCTCTGCATCTCTAAGCAAGATAGAGTCCCTTTGAAGTAATACTGGAGGTACTGTTCTTGAAGCAGTCTTGCTTTGCAGTCTTGGGGAGGAGTGGTTCATCTTTACATGTTTGTAGTGTGAATTCAGTGATGCTGACTTCATCCATTCTTCCATAGTTTACGCAGTGCTGCTTTAATACTGTACAACAGCTAGCACCACTTTCACATACGTACCTTGCAGTGCATAGGATTCTTTAGCTGTACTTTTGTCCAACTGTATTATATGTAATTCCTTTAATTTTGCAATATAAAATGCAAATATTTCAAACATAGAACATAACTTTAAGCAGCTTTGATTAACATCCTTCTGCTTTTGAACTTCCTAAAGGCTCTTTTGTCTTACAAAGCTAAAGATGATTAAAAAACAAACCAAACAAACAAACAAAAAAAAAGAACAACAAAAAACCAAAACCAAACAAACAAACAAACAAAAAACCCCCAACTTGATAGGGCGTAAGGTGTATGACTTGGAAGTTGATGTTCAAACTTGGAAAGCAGCAATACTGGAACCAGCTGTACTTCATACTGATGAAGGTAGAGTCTGCATGGGGAGCAGGAGCAGGGCTAACAAGAAGTGCTGGTGTGGAAGCCCTGCTTTTTGAAGAGGGACCTGGAGAAGATAGTAGGGCAAAACAGGAGCAGGCAAACCATTACTGTGCTGTGTTTTTCTTTAGACCTATATGGGGCCAGTGTTTTTCAATATCAGTAACTGCATACAGTTCGGACGTCAGCATATACGGGGCTTTAGCAACAAGTGATTCAGGTGCTTCATGCAGGTGTGAATGGCATTTCTGGTGTCTGAGGGTATCTCAGGCCCTAATATATATATAAATATATATATAAAATTGTCCCTGCCTGCTGAGTGCTTTCAAAGTCCCAGGCATCTCACAGAAGCACTGGCAGCAGAGCTGCATTCTGAGAAGTGGGAGAAGTTAATTTAGAAAGCACTGGGTAAAGTTCCTTGACCCAGTTTTGGCAGGAAGGCCAATCTAGGTTACAGCTTTCTGCCCCTCCCTGCTCTGGTTGTGGTTGCCCTGCTTGGTAATTCTGTGCCACTGCAGTTATGCTCTCAGCGCTATTCCAAGACAGCTGTGTAAAACTGTCTGCAGCACTTTGTAAACAGAATCTAGGAAAATGTTAAACCATACAGAAGGCAGTCTGCACAGTGTTCAGCAATGTTTGGAGAGGAACAGTCATTTCTTACTTGTGAACCTACTTCATTCTGCACTTATCTCCTCCTTTGAAAGCATTTTTCCAGAGCTTTTACTGGGGAAGCTGAAGAGCTGTGTCATTTTTGCGGTCCCACAACTGTTGTGCAGGTCTTCCCACAGTTCAGCCCAAAGTCCCTCCAGCCCCACTTCCTGCATAGCTCTGCTGACCCTGCCACTTGTGCTCTGCAGGGAGACCTCACTGTGGCCTTCCAGTACATGAAGAGAGCTTATGAGCAGGAGGGAGACTTTTTATGCAGTCTGATAATGACAGGAGGGGGTGGCTTTAAACTAAAAGAGGGGAGGTTTAGGTTAGATGTTAGGTGGTAATTGTTTACTCAGAAGGCAGCGAGGTCCTGGCACATCTGCCCAGAGAGCTGTGGTGCCCCATCCCTGGAGGTGCTCAAGGCCAGGCTGGATGGGTTCTGGGCAGCTGAGCTGGTGGGGGCAACCAGCCCATGGCAGGGGTTGGAGCTGGGTGATAAGGTCCACTCCAACCCAAACTGTTCTATGATTCTAAGATCAAGATGGACAACAGACGTTGTAATGGAGCACTGCTCTCATCTGCTGAAATGGATGGCCATGCATGAAATATCAAGGAACAACATTAGCACAGTCTAGAAAAGAGCTTTATGTTGCACTTTTTTATGACGATCAGCAGTTCTTTAGTAACATCATAGTGAGACTTTCTCAAGACTTAGTTCTTGCAGTCTTTCAGCCTACCCTCACAGGACATCAGAAGAGAACCATGTGGAATTAGCGTTCATCTGCCTTTAACGCTGCGTTGTGGCAACTGTTGCATAGTGAGCCTAGGGCATACAGTATTATGCTTAGTGTAGCAGATGTGCCAAACCTGCACCTTCAGTTCTCTTGCTAGTCCTAAATGACCCACCTCAGTGTATGAATTCAGGCAGGAGGTATATTCTGAAAAAGAAGCATTCTCTGCTTTAACTACTCACTGTTGGTTACTCTTGCTCCTAAGGAAATAGAAAATCTCCAGTACTTAGCTGCTGAGAATCCAGTCCAGCTCCCTTGCTGACCCACTGATGGCTTAGGATCCATCAGGTCAGGACTCTGAAGTATTGTCTACGTTCTGTAGACAAGAAAAGCGGAACTTCAAACAGCAGATCCTGCTGTTCTATTTTCAAAAGAGAAAAAGTGAGTCACTTTTTCCATTTGAACAAGTCAAAGTAGCACAAAATATGCTAAACACAGTATGAAGTCATTTGTGTGACAAGCCATGCATTAGAAGTGGCCTTCACATTTAGTTTTGGCCTGCTGCTTATTTTTAGAAAAACCTTTCAGCACTCATGTGACTTCCGTTAGTCACATCTTCATCTCCTCCACTCAAATCTACCCAGCTTGCCGCACTGATGCTCGACTCTTTCCACAGAGAAATATGAAATGCTGGATACTTACGGAGAGCAGCATGTTAGTTAGCATTGTGATCTGGAAGACAGCTTCAGTTGCCAGCGAAGAATGAAGCCTAGAAAATTGTCAAATACACAACAATGACAATGGAAAGCCATCCCGTTTTTACAATCACTTGTTGCTTTTCTTTTGTGATGAGCCCTGTTTAGAAGCATCCTCCACTTCCGTGCTGGCTGGGTGCAACACCGTGGTTTCTGAGTTCCAATTTACATTACTGGATTTGGCACTCTGAAGCACAGCAATGTCCTGACACTGAAGAATAATCATTGTGCCAGTCCTCAACGTGCCTTACAGTGAAGCAAACACTAAATTCTAATGCAAGGTACAGCCTGGGCACTGTAGGATCAACATGAGGAATAAACAGTCTCCATAACTGTACTTTTGGGGAGAACACTCAAATGCAAATACCTACATTTGCATAACTTTCCTGCCTTTAAGACTGCCACCTCTATGAGAGTTAAATAGCTGAGCGCAGTCTAGAGAGCAAGTTCATATTCTGCAGAGGCCTGCTTTGGTTCCTATCTGCTTCTGTATCACAACTAAATTCTTAACCTCTTGCATTACCTATGCAATTTTCAGTCTCTGATGATATTGTACTTGTTTTGCTTTTGGCAACATTTGATCTATACAGAATTGTTGTTTTGTTATTGGTATCTTTTTCAGTAAAGCACATTAAGAATGATCTTCAGGGCAAAAAGGGAGAATGCCATGAGTACATTAGAGCTGTAAGTCTGAACAAAAAGGAACTGTATGAAACCTGCTTTACAAAGGGATCATGTACAAATTACCAAAAGCAAGATCATGTTACTTTGATCAGCTTAATACTTTTTTTTTTTTTTTTAACCAAATATAGCATTCTAACATTTCTGGACTGCCTTGAAGCCATTGATATTGGGCTCCAAAAAGTAAAACTGAAAAGGCTATGAATTAACAGCAAAGTACAAGGGTGGGGAGTGTTGCATAAAAAAGAGCTGTGGGAGGAAGGAGGAATGTTAAAGTCCTGAGACTTCTTAATTATTATTATTCGTAATTATTATTATTACTATTATTATTTCATTTTTTATTACTTAGGAAGGAAAAAAGTAACATTCTGGATCTGTGCCCAAAAGTGGCTCTGTTCTGCAGTCAGTGAATGACTTCCCAAGATTGCATTAGGGAGTAAGTGAATTCATTTTTAATGTGGAAGTATAAAAACAAAAACAAGTGTAGAGTCTTGCATCTGGGGAGGAATAATTGCATGCAGCGGTACAGGTTGGGGGATGACCTGCTGGAGGGGAGCTCTGCGGAAAAGGACCTGGGTGTCCTGGTGGATGACAGGTTGGCCATGAGCCAGCAGTGTGCCCTTGTGGCCAAAAAGGCCAATGGCTTACTGGGGTGCATTAAAAAGAGCGTGGCCAGCAGGTCAAAGGAGGTGATCCTCCCCCTCTACTCTGCCCTGGTAAGACCTCATCTGGAGTACTGCGTCCAGTTCTGGGCTCCCCAGTACAAAAATGACAGGGATCTCTTGGAAAGAGTCCAGCGGAGGGCCACAAAGATGGTGAAGGGCCTGGAGCATCTCTCCTATGAGGAAAGGCTGAGTGAACTGGGTCTGTTCAGCCTTGAGAAAAGGAGACTGAGAGGGGACCTGATCCAGGTCTATAAATATCTGAGGTGTGGGGGGCAGAATGGCGAGGCCGGACTCTTTTCAGTGGTGAGTGGAGACAGGACAAGGGGAAACGGCCGGAAACTGCAGCATAGGAAGTTCTGCACAAATGTGCACAAGAACTTCTTTACAGTGAGGTGACGGAGCACTGGAACAGGCTGCCCAGGGAGGTGGTGGAGTCTCCTTCTCTGGAGATGTTCAAGGCCTGCCTGGATGCCTACCTGTGCGACCTGCTGTAGGGAACCTGCTTTGGCAGGGGGGTTGGACTCGATGATCTCTGGAGGTCCCTTCCAACCCCTACAATTCTGCGATTCTGTGAAAATGTGAATTTTAGTAATTAAAAGTGAATGTCTGGGTTGTGTGAAAAAGTGAAATCAGCTGACTGCTGGTGACAGTCTTAAACCATGACCCTGCAAATGCAGTTCTGTGACACGTCACCAGAGGGATTCCTAATAAAAAGGGAGAAACATGAACAGTATTTGCTCAGGCACCAGCACTCTTAAAAACCAAACAGCTTCAGTGTCCTGGTGGATGCATGGACTACAAACAGTATTGAATAATCTTTACCATATAAATAAAGCCTAGCTGAGTTAAGGAACAACTAAAATATGGCACCCGCAAGTAAGTATGCTACACAACTGAGCTGGACAGAAGTGTCGTGGTTCTGGTCATTGAAAAGTATACAGAGTGAACACTTCTTCCACTGCTGTGACTGTAGAAATGGCTGAAGAACTTATAAGAGCATTTAATAAAATAAAAATCCAATTGAAATTGATACATTAACTCCAAAGATTTAACTTCCTTTATTCGTCTGCACAACAGAGGCGAGGCAATCCCAGTAACAGGGTTGCACTGAATTCTCTTAATTTCTACAAAGTAAAGAATTGCAATGCTATGTAACAATCATCATCAAGTTAAAATAAAAATAAAAATTCACCAAACAAGGCAATTCATTAAGAAAAAAAGAAATAACCATACACACGATAAAACAAAACTGGCAAAATTACTTCAGGTTACTGCTTGTCCCTATCTCACTCTCAGTGAAATACAAAACAGTCATATAAACCCTACTTCACCCGTGTGGCTGATATTTCTTTAGGTCATGATTTGTTGGACTTATTTGTGCCTCAGACAAAGCTTTATTACTCTATATGAAAAAGGAAGACTCACACACCCATTTTAATACTGTAGGAAAGCACACGTGTAAGAATCAACGAAATAATAGATCTGTGCCAGAGCTGTAGCTCTGCTTCCCCTGACATTCTACTACCGACAGGCCTGCCAGCAGTCCCTGCATGGCCTTCCCCAGGTGTCACCACCTCCCTTCTGTGCACTGCCTGATGGGGAAGTGCCACCACACTGACCCTGATCACCTGATCTACAAGTGGGGCCTCGACAGGCCTAAACAATTTTTTGGTGCTACAGAGAAGCATTTCCTGTTTTTCATTGTGCTCCTCCCTGCACCAGTGTAAATCATGTACCTGTCTGCTGAAAGCAGCAAGTTTACTTCAGTGTAAATGCAATAGCAGTATGGAAGCGGCATCTGCCATCCTGCACAGGAATGGCAAACTTGGACCTTAATGCTATGGCTTTCTAAGAGGCCCTGTTGCCTTCAGATAATTTTGTCTAGGAAAATACTTTAAGAAAATCCAGATTATATTCTTCTAAAATGATATCCTACAGATCTTCAACTTCTCTGTGTAACTTTGAATGCTTATCAGATGTTGCTAAAACATTGCATGCAGTCCCCTCATAATAAAAAAAACAAAAACACAAGTAAAGTGATTGCCACATTCAACTTAAAATATAATTTCAGCAAAAATTTTCATATCTATGAGGGGAAAATTCTGACTTCATCTTCATCAGAACATTAGGATATACAATTAAATAGCAGTTATGGATTGCATAGTCTGTTTTATTATTTTTTTTTTTTTTATAAGAACCCTCTTAGAAAAAGGGATTGTGGATGGGTATCTGCAGTCTGTCCATGGTTCCTGCAGCTAGTTTCATCATGTGGTCTATGAAGGGAAGTCTCTACAAGTCACTGGTGAGCTAATGACTGAACTTTACAGTACTTATCATCTACACCATTAGCAAGTCTTGCCCCTTTACTATCCTAATAAAAATTAACTGAAGTGTTCAAGCCCACAAGTTTCTAAATTACAGTTCACATCAAACTTCAAAATAAATACAATTTAATACAAAACATTTGGAAAAAAAAAAAACTTTACTTGCAAGAACTTACACTTGGTCTCAAAGGTAGTCCATCCTCTCCTACAGTACCCATTATGTACACACTGGATTTATGGGGACATGTGAGAAACAGTTGAACTTAACTTAGAATTGTAATGATGTGGTCTACTGTTTAGCAAGTTACCCATTTGAGAGCCTTGTGGGTCTAGCTTCAAATGACTTAAATGTGATTTCTTTAAATTTGGTTACAAATACTGGAAAAAGAAAATAATCTCTCAAAAAAGTGCTGAGTTCCTCTTGTTCTCATCAAAACTAACACACACAAAAAAAAAAAATCAGGACACATAGGAGAGTCTCATAATTTCGCAGATCACACTTACAAACAGCCTAAGAGACTGCAATCATGAAAAGAATGTTTTCCAGAAGCAAGTTAAAACAGCTGTGACAGGATGGGTTTCCACTACCGTCCTCTGTGAAGTCTCTTTAAATGATGGCATCGTGTTCATCACTGTAATAGAAACACATTAATTAATGTTCTGCAGTACAACCATCAATCAGTACAAGAAACTGCCACCTAGTTGCTGCTAAGAAGGCTATTCTGTGAACAAAGGCCATCTTAATGAGAAGGGCCAAGCACATGTTAGTCCTGGCGCTGCAGGCGTCTCTGAGCCTGGGGACATCGCCTCAGTTAAAAGAAGGTGCTTCAAATGAGATGGGTGATATTGGATAGGAAAAGAACTTAGTTTTAAGAATTCCCAATGCTTAAACTAAGACTGGGACAAGGATGCAAGCTTGGAAGAAAACTGAGAAAAGTTGGGTATAAATGGCAAATAAGTTCTGCAAGTCAATAGTAAAGTAAAAAGCAATTCATTTTCCTTAATCATTCCATGCCAATAAGATTCCGTCAAAATTTTAGCATTCGTTACGAACAGTTGAGACAGATACAGTGTGAACTCAGAATTATAAATGTGCTTTGTTCTCAGAAGCAAATGCTTCTGAGGAGAGAGGAAAAGAGAAGTTCGACAAGGACAAACCAAGCCCAAGACAAGATCGCCCCCAAACCTATTTCAGAAAAGAGAGTTGTCTGGAAGAGGCTGTTGACATACTCTTTACTTTGTCCACCTGGGAAAATACCTAGAGAAAATGTTTATAAGTGTGGTTTTCCACTTGCAATCTGTATGCTGTCTGAAGCTCACAGAAAACCTCAAGGATCTTGAAAAGAAACTCAAGAAAAGAAAGCGTACTGTCAGCATGTTTGTAACTGCTGTGTAGGACCTACACTCCACAGCATGCTGCAGCTCACAGAAGGCTCAAAGTCACTGGTGTACACAAAACAAACAAGTGACTGTGGGTGGGAGCCAAACGATACCTTTTCACATGTATTTTTCTATGGAACACTCTTAGCTGCCCTCAATAGCTGAATACAAACAAACGTGGGCAGGCTGATTCATCTAGCAGATTTTAAGTGTGTACTTTAGGGTGGTAGAAATGATATAACTAGTTTAGGTGCAGATGTCTATATTCTGTTAAGTGAATTCTACCTGATTTTACAAACTTGCCTAGAGTACTTGAAGAATATTCAGTGCATATAATTTTATGGAACAAAATAACAAAACAAATGTTAGAAATCAACCAGCTGCCTTGTTCACACTGGCAACGATCAAACACTGAGCCTTAAAAATATGAATAATGGCTCTGTTGCCAGTTGCATGCTTTCTGTGAAAACAAATGAACTGTTTCAATGTGGTGGCTAGGGAGAGTGGAATAGGACATGTCTGGCTTTGAAACTGGCTCTCAAACTAAACTTGAAGGTATGTAAGAGGTGATATGAAAGAGACACAGTAAAAGGGTTCCAATAAAATGTCATGTAAATAACAGGAACAATACGCTGGGGGATGGAGTGAGGGTAAAGAATGAGCAGACAAATGAGTCTAGGAAAAAAGTATCAGAAGAATCAGATGCCTACCAAATATATTGAACATCTCACAAATACTGCTGTGAACAATCAATGCATAAGGGGCCTAGAAGATGGCAGAAGTATGTACAGTGCTAGCAAATTAGGATGAAAGTTGAAAGTATGCATACATACGGAAGAAATACTTCTGGCACCAAACTATTTAAGCAAATACCAGCCACGAAAAAATCCAGTATGTAACACACAGAGCAGAGCAAAGGTGTAAAGGGCACCCCAGGTGTGGAACAATTATTTTATAAAGCTGTTGTACAGAAGAAACCGTCATCCATGAGACTCAGTCACAGCTGGCATGGATGGAGGTTGAGTCTTGTAATGGTATGGTGAGGGATGGAAAACTGAACAAACTAGAAAATGAAGAAAGTACACAAGTAATAACCACAGTGACTTAATTTGAAACAGTTGACAGACAAGGGTCTCCTAGAAATAGTAATTATATACTAGATCACAGGAAAAAAGAAATTAAAACACACAGAAGAGAGGCATAAGAATAATGAGGAGACACTAAAGGGATGAAACACAGTATCATAGTTAAATCTCTTACACTTAAATAAATTTACATCACAATAATATCTTTATTTTCCTTATTCCCCTTGAGAAAGTCAGATGAATAGTCTAGGGATAATGCCTCTGAAACTTACATGGTTCTGTACTGAATGCCTCTTCTTGAGTGGTACGTTTTGCACCCAATGTAGAGAATAACTAGGACGCAGAGTGTCAGCACAATGCCACCTACAAAACTGCCCACGTCAAATCTGGAGGCTCTGGCTATGACAGTCTCAGATTTTGATGTGGCTGAAAGAAGAAAACAAAAGGCAGTTTTTACAAGATTTGTTTCAAGGGACTCCTTTGTATCCTGCACTCCCCAGATGACTCACATCTAAAGACAACTGGACAAATTTTACATAGATCAACTGGCAAGATAACAGCCAAGCACACAAACATTTTTTAAAGTTCCACAGTGTGGTGTGGGAGCAGCTGATCTATCTGCTCACTCTCTCTGAAAGACTGTGATTGCCACTTCTCCTTTTCACCTTCCTCTTTCCCTTGTTTTCCTCCACTCTCTCCTTGTTCCACATCTGCTGCCCCTCTTACACCAGGTCCCATGTTTTTCAGATCCTCCATTTTAATTTAATAAGCTTGGCCTGAAATTACCTAGCCTAAAAGGAAGCTGCTTTGACTCAGAACACAGTGGGTCAGCCTACACAGGGTTCAACAACCACCATGTCAGCCAGGACAGTTAAGTGATGGGAGTAAAGTACTTTTGGTGGCTATTAGTTGCTGGCTGCTCTACTCTCATAGGCACGCTGCCTCAATCTGCAACTAATAGCAACTAGACTGAGCTCAGCTCCACAGCCAAACACAAGTGTCCCCCAAAGATCAAATATGACATAGATAAATACTGACTTCAGATAAAGAAGTTTCCATGTGAAAAGTGGTTTCATCTGCCATAAGATGATCCAGTTTGTGCCTGTTTGTATTTGCCACAAGGCGAGTTACTTAACCAAATAAAAGTTCTGCTGACCTACCCAATAAGGTTTTACTTGCAAGGAAAAACTGATTTCTACAGTTACTGTTTTTGTACTCAAGAATACTGTCAAAGTGTACCTGGCAACTTTCACATGAAGCGTGAACCATCCATAGCCATAACCCATTCTCCCTTAAGAAGAAAAGTAACTACATTGCTACAAATAGGGCAAACAGAACTCAGCCTTGCTACCAAGCCAGCCACTTTTACAGCCACAGGTCAGCTGAGACAGAGGAAGTAGTGAAGATGTGTTCATATATACTGTAGAAGGGGGAATGAAAGAAGTACTGAGGTGGTACTCAAAAGTCTACTGCCAGCTCTTAATGAACAGGCTTTCTCCTAACATCATTAATCTCCTTGCTGGTGGCTGCCAGTTCACACTACTTGCAGTTGTATTTTTTCTTATATATTTCAGGTCACTCAGGTTAAGTGAAGCCTTATTAAGCGTGTGGAGCACTTAGAAGAACGTTACTGTGGCCAACTAAAAAACTTGCTCTAGCTTTTCAGTATGCAGATATATTCCCTTTACTGCACCTACTGTAAAATGAGACTATCAACTAGAATTGTACAACATATCGACATGTGGAAGTGTGAACCTACCTGTAACGGACGTGAAAGAAGTCTTAGAAGTGGTCACTGTAACATTCGCTTGTGATGATGTGACTGATGAAGCTGTAGTTGATCTTGTCTGGTTGGCTTCAGCAGGCTGAACAGGAACGGTGACACACGCAGCGGTGCTGGTGGGACGGCTGGCACTGGTGGGCGTACCTGGGAAATTTTTCATTTGACATCGTTCAGAAAAACAGATAAAATTAATCAATGGCATACTCACCGACTAACACAACATCTGTCATACCCACACAGAATGAAAGAATAACAATGAAAAAAAAAATTGCATGGACACCTAGGTTTGCACACAAACCCTTCCCCTGCTCTCTTCCTTTGGAAAGGCCTAACTCCCATTTCTAGGGCTCAAGATCAGGAGCAGTGTTAAGGAAAGGCCTTCGATAAAACCTGGATCATATCCAGTAATATTTAAAAGTATGAAGTCTTTTGGTAACGCTATCCAAGTCCATAGAATCACTCCTGACTTAGAATATTTTAGTAGTGATTTAATTTTACTTGATTTAATTTACCTTTGAACAACAGTGATTTTATTAAGGTTGTGTGTATTTAAACGTATTATACATTAAACTCAAGGGTCACCATTTTTTCCACACACAGTGAAAAGTTAACGCAATGAAGCCTGCTATCTTGTAGCATTTATTTTGTAGCAGGCTACTGCCGAGGTTAAAGCAGAGGACTGGAATGTTGTTTCACAAGTTCGGTTGATATCTAACATCTTTAACTTTTATTCTGCTTCTACCTAACACTTCCTCTTTCCTCCCCACTGAAAGCAACAAACTATTCAGAATAGAAGTACCGTGAGACAGAATGCAAGAGCAACAATAGAGGAGATTGACATTTATAGCAAATAGCGTTAATAGAAGGCAGCCAGCTAGAATAATCGTAAGAAAATTATCTATTTTTTAAGGAGCTAATGAGAAACATGAGCTTTTTATGGAATTGAAACGTCTCTAAGCAGATAATATGAGGCAAACAGCTTTTACACATGACATAATTTCATGGTGAAAGAGCTCCCTTTGCACTCTGTACTGCTGTGTTATTTCTATAGTCTCATACAATCTGGATTCATTTTTAGACACCATCAAAGCTTTTCATTATGCAAATTCAAACATCCAAGTGCACTTGTGTTTTCTAAATCTAAAAACTTAGAGCACTTGTATAAAGGATAGTTTTCATCTCAGTTCCACAGCAAACCTGATACTCAGTTTCTGTTCTTTTTGTACAACATCAGAAATTCTTCCAAAGAATGCTCTTCCTGTAAATGTGGTCTAAAATGCAGGAAGCCTCGCACAAAACATTGTCCTTGCTAAGACTTTGGTTTCACTGCTTCCAATACAGCCATAGATGCCAAAAACATAAAAAAGCAAACACTGAGACAACGTAAGCGTTCAGAAAGAGGAGGCCTATGAGCCACTTTTCTGGGTCATTTAACATTAAAACTACTGAAACAGCCCAATACCCTCCCCCTCAGTAAATACGATTTATCTTCCTCTTTGCTGCTATCCTTGTACTTTGCTCTAGGTGACACCATGAAATGAACATTCATTGGATGGGACAGATGGAGGACCACACTGTGCTTACCTTGTTACAATTAGGAAATTCAGTTCCTCTATGAAGCATGTGTAAGACACATCAGATAAAGTTCAGGGCACATTTTAATACTGGCAGGTAAACTCCCCAAATATACAACCATTCATAAATATCAAATAGCTCTTCGTTACAGGAAATAGAAATCTATTTGGAAACCATCAACAGTCATGAGATGAAATCACACCCAGCAACTACATTCTTTATGTAAAAAAGACATCAAGCAGAAGAAAAGGCAAATCTGAATGCAATTGCCAACCAACCACAGATGGCATTTTAGTTTGTTGGGATTTTTTAAAATTCATTATTATTTTTATTATTTTGCAGTGTTTTTTGAACCACCATCACAGAGTGTCAAAGTGGCCCAAGTTGAGGTTGATGGGTCCAGGTGTATCATTATTAGACTATACAGTACAAAGATGGTATTTACTCTGTGGGTACTTAATAACACTTAAGAAAACATAGTCAGCAAAAAAACAAACAAACAAACAAACAAACAAACATCCAAGCAGCTATCATGAGGAATTTCAGCAAATTTGCACATTACTTTCTCCCCGTCACTTTCTTATAAAGAAGAAAAAAAGGATCACTAATAAGATTACAACACTTGGTAATATAACATGTATTAAAAGAAAAATCTGGTTATCTTCTACAGACTTATCTTCTGTGATATATTTAGTGCCAGTCATTTCAGAACATCAGTGGGAGGTTTTCAGAGGCATGTAGGAAATTTGGGAAGCTGACGTGAATTGGGCTCCAATCTGTTCTTCTTTCTCTTTGAAAACTTACTCATACTATTTTACCAACAGAGTTAAGACGAAAGAACATTTGCTAGAAACATCTGTCCTTTTATCTTTTATTTCCCTAATTACTTTTCCCCAAAAGACCAGCTGTGCTTCATTGAACATCATGCTAAACACACCCAGGCTGCGTAAGTTTTTTTTCCTACCTACAAAGGATGCACACCAGGAGCACAGTTCAGGCTTATGACAACTTTTAAGTGACAGTTATCTTGTTTTGTAAAGTACCTTACCTATCTTATATCTGCTTGAGCTACATATACAGTGTAATGATAGCTCTTAGCACCATGCAGTACTCTTTGTGTAACTAACCTCTCAAACTGCATAAGCACTGTGCTAGCATACAAGTAATTATTACTGAATGTCTTCATAAAATAAACTCTTCTTTTCACAGAATATGATCTTCCTATGGAATAAGATTTTCATTCTTGCCATGAAAAGCAGAGACTAAGCAAAATTAACTAGCTATATGCATCCAGTAATAAACCCGGTACTCTTCATTCAAAAGAGGTTATTAAAATGGATGTGGACTATCTTAATGTCTATGAAGTTTCTAACAACAAAAAGAAAAAGCCCCTCCCCCCCAAAAAAAGGATGTGAACTGTAAATCGGGTGAAGCAAGGCACAGCTCTCTGTTAGGTTGGTAGTGTACAGGCTCAAGCTGCTTTTTACAGCACAACTCAGACCTCTGCCAGAAGCCCATAGTCAGGGCTGGGGCGCAGGGTTAATTAAGCACCTGTGTTTTACAGTGGCTCTGCACATGACGAAGACTTTAAGGCAACAAGGGGATTACCAGAACCTCTCCACTTTCTGAGTAAGGCATGCTTAAACTGGTATATACTGCAGGTAATAGAATGAGAAACTGCACCACTTCCTTGCTATACAAAAGCATTTACAAAGTTTTTTTTGTTCTCCACTGATGAATGTTTTAATGGAACTGCAAGCAAATCAGGGTAGCTCAGGTTATCTGCATGTGGCAGAGAGTTGTACTGGAAGTGCAATGACTTACCAGGGACTTAGGATCATCATAAAATTGCACAAATGCACAAAGTATCTTACGGTCAGCACAACATTTCTGCCCTGCTTTCACAGGGTTTTTGGCATGAAGGAGACCCAATTCATAGAACCTTCTTCTCTCAAAAACAATCTGTTATCTGTGCATCACAGACTGAATGACTGCATGACATTAATTCTTACTCAGCCTCTGCTGATGTGGTTAAATATGCCTGCACAAACTCTTCCAGAAAATCATTTTCTTAAAATTTTCCTTTTTTTCTTTTAATAATAAGCCCACATTAACATAGCCAAGAGTTGGGGAGCTGCAAATCCAAGCAGATAACCTGCACGTTTGTGTCTCAGGTCAAAAACCTGCTTTCAAACTCTACCAGCTGATGCGATAAAGACGTTTCTTCTTTCAACAAAGGTGTGCTTTGTAAACACATTACTTATGTTGAAGCATCACAGCTGCAACAGTACTGCCTCAGGAAGTCATTTTTACCTGTAGTTTTTTTGTGAAGGTGTGAAGGTAAGATACTCAATGCAAAAATAACCATGACAGATTGTCCCAGATCTGCTGTTCATGTCTCATTTGAACTGCAATGTTTTGGGCTAAGAGATCTAGAAAGACTAATTTCTATTGGGTAAGGTGCCATGAACTTCACCTAAAAGGAAACAGTCTTATTCTTGAAACACAAGCCCCAGTGCTTTCATTACACTCTACACCTATTTACTGTGAAACATGATTAAACATACATGCAGTGTTTACACAACAACATATTCAGCTGTATTCCATGAAAATGGAAGAAGAGAGAAAGAATCAACATTGATGACAGCCCCACTTCTTTTGAATTATTTCCTGAAGCTTTATGTTTTGTTTCTTGTTCTTCTACGGCACTCTAGGGCATCTCTTTGCATTATTTTATGTTGCATCTCTATCTCCTAAAAGGATAAAGCCTTTCTCAAATAACCACATCTCATAGATATTTCTTCAGAATTTGGTATGGTTTAGGGGTAGTTATGGTCCTAGAAGCTAGCTCCAAAATAACATACGTTATTTGATGAACATACGTACCTGCTGCAGACTGTGTGGATGGCGCAGCAGAGGAATTGGATAAAGTGCTGTTTTCTTCAAGAAAAAAGAAGAAAACAAGAAAATTAATATTCATTTCCACTTCAACTTACTATAAAGTACCAACAGCAAAATACTTCGTGTTTGCAGGCTCCAAGTGGGAATAAAGCAGAAAGCATTCCACCTCAATCCACGTGGTTTTATCCTGCAAAATGCTTACAGACTTCAGTATCAACCCTGTTCTCACTGACTCTTGACCTACTCAAGCATTATGTTTTTTCCAGTTTTTATTCCTCCATTTCAGTTTCATTTCCTGTCTCTCAGTCTCTTCTTTCATTTTGCAGCATCTCAATTACACACTGGGCTCGTTCTGGTAACGTTTCATAGTTGTGACGCAGGGATAGAAGCAGCTTTATGTTGGCTCATGCTGTCTCTACACAATAAGGCTCCTGTGAACACACCTATTTCCAAAGACTGTTCATATTTTTGTCCTTCTTTCCTTTCTCTCACCTCTAATTTTCCAATTTTTTTTTTCTTTTTTATTTTCTTTCCTACTCATGCTACTTTTGTGTCTCAGTGTCCTCTCTGCTGTAATCCTCTTCCACATTTCTTAAAGGCCAACAGCCTTTTCTGCCTAGCGATGACCTGGGTTGAACTGAAACTCCCACTCCTGCAACAGCCATCCCTCCCTCCAGTTCTGCACTGGAGATGCACAGGATCATTCTTTTCTTGTTGTTTTTCTTTTTCTTTTTTTTTTTCGAGGTCTAATTATTGCCAACTAGCTCCAGCGTTGAGCACTGAACTCACAATTTTTATACTGATAGCAGAGATATCAAGTTACAGATGTAATTGACTTTGAGAAACAGTCTATGATTCTACAATTACAAATACGTTCTTCCTCAGATACTTTGCTTTTTCTATCAGTATAAGCCACAGACACACCTAGGGCTAAACCTTTCCCACATTGGCCCAGTGCTGTAGCTATGCAGCTCTGGTCTTTCCAAGGTTTTGAGTTCTTGCTTCTGCAACCTCGGGAACACATCTGGACGCGGACTGCATGCTCACACAGGTGAAAGGAAGCCATGCACACCGAATTTGGGTGTGAGTCACTGATGCAATCAGTACAATGACAAAGTGAGTCATTGAGCTATTTGTCTATTGTCATTGGCTATTCATCCCATTTCTTGCCCAACAGAAAATGAGATGAGCAAAGGGATACAGAGTAGAAGTGACTCAGGGAAAATCCGTTCTGCATGGGTGGCTTAAACGCCATGCACTGCTTAAAGGCGTGCACCTTAATGCAGTCAAGAGAGATCACACTGAAACAAACACGTGCTTTAACAACAAGCTCAAGCACAAGAGATCTGGAATCAGTTTTGATATGAAGAATATTCAAATGAACAAGTGCCTTGCCTTTCCCTCAGCAGCACTGAAATAACAGCCCAACAGACTTTCTACTTGCTTCTCTTTTTAACTGTAAATTGATGCTGGCAGATATTTCTAGTTCTACACATACAGCTTTCTCATTTTGTTCCACCTCTCTGGCAAGGAGTAACATCCTGTTGCTCCAGGGTATCTAAGGGCATAAGAACCGATGGTTTATGCTGTCATCAGTTTCTCCTAAATATCTTTAGTTGTCGGCAAATCAATGCGACAATCAGAGTACCTCCATCTTGCCTTACAGCTGTTCATGAACCGTTAAAAGCTAAACCATTACTGGGCAGTTCAAGCCACGCAGTAATACACATTACTGTTCTCAACACTACTGAAACACAGAAAAAGAAGTGCCAGAGTATTACCTTGCATTACATGTGGTGAAGTCGCATTAGAGCTTGTGTTGGTGATGTTCACCTCTGCAAAGGCATTTCCAACTTTAAAAAAAAGAAAAAAAGACAATTTAGTTTAGGTATTTTAATTCCAGGAAGAGAAAAAAACAGTTGGTATAGCAACTGCCGCTTTGAGCACCTACATGACTAAGGAACTGCACGCAGGAATTAGGTAATGATGCTATACAAGCATGGTACCACAACAGCTTGCTCTCAGCACATCACAAATGACAACGGTCACACTATTCAACCATCACATGCACTGGAACTCCTTCCCATCCCCCATTTTATCTTCCCCATCAATACAAAGTTCTCTTCTTCCTTCAGATGTAAGGAGAATGAAAGAAGTAAGAGGAAGAAGTCAGCCACCTTCCTTCAGTAATTATATATGATTCACAGTATCTATGGCAGAAAGGAGAGAACGTCTCATGTGAATCTTTTCCTATAGGGCCTTTGCAGGCAGAGGAGTGCTTGCTCCATCCCTACATAATATCATACTGTTAAGAGTAATAGAGACCCGATGAGTCTGTCCTCAGGCCTGGTTCTGCACAGCAGCAGTAAGATGTAAACACACACCATGCAGAATGCAAAGCCTGGCACTCACACACCTGCAAGAGGATCAGTTGTGGATCCTACCTTTGTCCAGCACTGTTTAGTTCTGATAACTCACCACAACATTCTGTTACAGGAAAGCAAGTAACCTGAACTAAATGTCTCAGAAATAAGGCATTTTCTCAGTAGTAGAAAGAGCTCAGACTGATAAAGCTTGTAAATACAAATGAGAACATGCAATGTCCTTCCCTGCTCAGTCAGCAGAATGGGCTCCCTGGAGGATGACATGGAAGTTAGAGAGGATCAAGATCTCACCCAGCTTCAAGATATACTTATTATTATGTATTTTAAACCAAAACTGCTAAGTTCCTTAATTTGGTTTAATTTGCAGCTGCTCCAGGAGACAAAGACATCCTGATAAGGGGTAGTGTAAAGGGTATGCCATGTTGGAACATGTGGAACGTGAATAGGACAGGTGAGAATGAGAGAATCTGAAACCACCACCATTCCCAAACTGTTCTCCATCCCCAAACAGTGGGTTTAGTATCCAAGATGTGTACATCAGTCACTGGGGAAACCAGGAGGCTTTAGCCAGGGAAACTGTAAGCACATCCTAGGTCACAGCAAAGGGAGAAGCATTACACCCTTCTGTATAGATGTGGCAGCAAGGAAGCTCTGTGCATGAGCAAGTATGCCTTTTGAGGCCACAGGATGAGCTGAAATGTTGGGGTGTGAAATCCTGGGAGGAGAAAATCTGCTGTTGTTTGCTCATGCTGTGATTCAGAGGAGAAAAAAGATCTTTGTGTTCATTCTTCACGATGCACTGAATCAAGGAAATGCCTGATTCCGACAACGCACCAAAGCTCCAGATACCACAAAAGGACAGAGAAAGGGGACAAGCAGGCTTTTCATCATACAGCTCCATGCATTCCTCTCTTCAAGGTCAAGCAGAGGTGCAGCTACAAACAGCAGTGCCTGTGGCGGGCTGGGATGCACTGCAGGCAGGCGTGCTTCCTGCCAGATGCCACAGCACAGCTGGTTGCAGCAAGCACTTTCAGGGCCTCTCTGTAGTTTTGGTGGTCTGATGCATATGAAGTTGTAAGCCTGAGACAATCTGGACGCACAAACTTCCAGAAGAGCAGAACCAATCCAGTTCCTCCAGCTTTGGCTGGAAGGTAGCTTCCAGGAGCAGTGTTCAAATACAGAAATAGATGTGAGAGCTGAAAATAAACAGGATGTAATTCTAAATTGACATAATTTCACTGTATCCGGTAAAAACCAACACGGTGGGTAATTCCCACAAGCTCTTAATGTTAGAAATGCACAGTCTCCAACTGAGGCACACGCTGAATTGCAGCTCCCTGCAGGTGCAGTCTGGCAGGAGACCCACGCACCAACAGTGGCACAACTCAGGCAGTTCCCAGCGTGAGATGGGGTGGTCTGCTCACACCCACACTCATGAGGAAGATAAGCACATCTCTGAGCATTCTCAGGCTTTATACCCTGGCTTAACTAAACCCAGCGCTCCAGAAAGATGTTGGAATAGGACTCATGTTTTATTCTAAGCACAGCTTTACATATTCACTTTGTGGACATTTCAAAAGTCATCCAAACTGTGCCTGGGAACCTTTCCTTTTCAAGTTTGATGCAAAGCAGGTTAAGGAGGTAGGTTTATCTCCAAGCCATTCTGCTTCTGTTAGTTTAAATATAACAACAACAAAGTAGGGAAGCACTGACAGCGCACAGCTTGCTGCGAAGATCTGTGCTGGCACAGCGGCCTTTGATCAATCCAAACATGTTCGAGTCACAGTGCTGGAATGGTAACAGCAGCAACAGGAACACCACCACCCCCAGCATGCTCCAACTTCGAGTGGGAACAGATGAAACTCAAATTCTGGAGATTAAAACATGAACTACCCAGTGGCCCTAAATCCATTGCAACAGGCAATCTGTAAATCGGACAAACTGTAAATCCCAAGACTTGCTATCTGAACGCTCCATTCTTCTTTTTCCCTTGACTCAACAAGGGATTTTGATACTGATTTTTCAAACGGCCTTGAGCTAACAGAAGGTTGTTGCATGAGCCCGGCACAGAGATCACACAGGATTATCTCTGCGGCAATTTGGAAAGGTTGCCATGCCTCAGCATTGTGAAATCCATCTCACAGTCTTGCAAAAGAAACCATTACGCAGATGCTTATGGAAACAGCAGGGATCAAACTGATACTCAGCTTCAGTCAGTTTGAGACTGAAACACAGGTACACCTTTTGCTGCCATGCAAGGATTTAAATGAAGTACAGAGACATACCACATCCAAAACACCACACTCATTATCAGGCCTGGAGACACTGCTGCTGCTTTTTCCTGGTCTCATGAGCAGCTCAGTGCAGGTGCGCCCACCAGAGATGCTGTAGCTGTCTTTTGAATGAGCTGGATGGGGTGGGCTGCCTTGTGTCTCCTCACTGAGATCACAGAACGACAGAGTGGTTTGAGCTGGAAGGGACCTTAAACATCACTCAGTTCCAACCCCTGCCATATGCTGATTGCTCCCCCCACCAGTCTGCCCAGGGCCCATCCAGTCTGCTCTTCAGCACCTCCAGGAATGGGGCACCACAGCTCTCTGGGCAGCTGTGCCAGGGCCGCACCTCCGAGTAAAGAATTTCCTCATAACATCTAACCTTAACCTTCCTTTTCAGTTTAAGCCATTCCCTGTTGCCCCACCACTACTAGACTGTGTAAAAAGTCAGTCTCCTCCTGCTTCTAAGTATGTCTTCAGTACTTGAAAGGAAGATGTAGATCCAGCTGGATTTTACAGAACAGTGGGTTCTTGGATTTTTGTAGATCATAATATTTTGCTAAATGTTTCTTCTACTTACCTGACACAGAAACAAACTTTCTAGCAGAGTAAAAAGAACAGCATCACATGGAAATAACCAGTTGGCCCTAAAATCTTAACAGGAATGAGCGCAAACCTGCTGCCACTTTCATGTTTTGTAACCCATACTATTTGTTGAGTTTCTCACTTTCTCATGCAGCACTCCTCGCAAAGCACAGTAATGCTGCTAAAAGAAACACAAATAAGTGGAGGCCGACCCAAATGCAGCTGTGTTCTAACCAGGCACATCCAAACACACTGAAACCCAGGAACTTCTGCAGGGCTCCCTGCCCCACCCCACAGCCAGTACCTCTGCAGGTGCACTGAGGTGAGCCTCAAAAGGGCATGGTTTTTGTGAGCAGGTTATAACGGAGATCACACAACCAAGTGTAATGGAAGGAGCACACCTGAGTGCCTCATGGTGGTGAGCCGGGCCTTGCCCTGGGAGCAGCCACAGCACACAAGGGCAGAACCACGCAGCCAAAGGCAGCCGAGGCCCACCTGTACAGGGGCAGGTGGCAGCCTGGCACAGCACAGCGATGCCAGCATCCCAGCAGAGCGGGACGCACACTGCAAATACATTTTTAAAAATCTTTTTTAGAAAGCTTTTTTTTAATTTAATTTTATTTTATTTTTAGTGCAGTAACGTTCTTTCGTTCAAGTTAATCTTGGTACTTTTTTTTTTTTTTCCCCCCTGCATCTTTACTTTAGAAAGCTGTGACGTACAGCATGGGGCATTTCAGCCTTCGAAAGAGCAGCACAGGCAGCTCAGATTTCTGCATCTCGCCTTTTATCTGAGCGCACTTCATTTATCGCCTGAACGTGGTCGTCTGCCACCCGAACCGGGCTCGAGAAATTGGGTCAGTCCCAGAGCGGACGCGCCGCCGTAGCGCAAGGCAACACACACAGCGCACCGCCCGCCCCGACGGCGGAGCTGGAAAGCAGCGGGACCCTCCGGCCGCCAGGACAGCGCCCGAGAGCGGGCAGCGCAGCCCGCGCAGCAATACGGAACGCAGCGCCACGAGCCACGCGGGCGGGAACCGAACGGAGCCCACCCCAGCACGGCACACACAACTTCCCGGCCCGCCGCCGCCCCGAGCCGAGCCGCAGCCCCCAGCGCTCCCCGCGCCGGGGACGCGGCCACGGGCATCGCCCCGCAGACCGCCCGTCCCACGCTGCCGCTACTCACGGGGGCCGAGCAGGAGCAGCAGCGCGAGCGCCCGCAGCGCGCAGGCAGCGCCGGGAGAGAAGAGCCGCATGGCCTCGGAGACAGCCGCGCGGTGCCGGGATGGCTGCGGCACGCCGGGCGCTGCCTGTCCGCGCGGGGCGGGGCGGGCGGGGCGGGCCCGAGAGGCAGCCATGTCTGCACGGCCCGCCCGGAGCGGCTCGGCGCAGGCTCGGGGTGGGGCTGAGGAGACACGCATCGTTGTGCCTCTGCTCGTGCTTCGCGCCGTCAGGATTTAAGGCCGCAGAGGGATCTGAAGTTTTCCCACGTGCTTGGAGAAACTTATCCTTCGTTAGCTGTGAAATCAACTATGAGGGCTGTAGAAAACAGTCGAAGGGAACAACCGTTTTCAACACTTTTCAGTTTTCTTGTGTAATTCTAACTTAAAATCGATGTTGGAAACTAAGGAGAGATTTAGATTAGACATCGGGGAAGATTTTCACTCAGGGCAGTGAGGCCCCTGGCGCAGCTGCCCAGAGAGCTGTGGTGCCCCATCCCTGGAGGTGCTCAAGGCCAAGCTGGATGGGTCCTGGGCAGCTGAGCTGGTGGGGGGGGGCAACCAGCCCATGGCAGGGGTTGGGGCTGAGTGGACTGTTAGGTTCCTTCGAACCCAAACTATTCTGTGATTCTGTGTTCTTACAAATTAAAACAGCTAGAAAGGAAGAAAAAATAACTGCATATGCTGCAACAGACTGCAGTCTAATAAGAAAACACTTTAATGTGTGACTTTGTAAAAGTCACAGTAGGATGTCTAACACAACACCTCCACATCACTGTAACACAGAGATATTTGCATGCTGAGCACAGCATCTAAGGACAAGAGGAAGGGCCTGTCTGGATGATAGACACAGCTGTGAAGCTGAATTTAGGAACTGCTCAAGCCCTGGCTTACCTCCTACGTGACCCCGCTACACACATTTGCTCTGTAAGTCCTGCGGAGTGCTAAACTAAAATTTTGAACAAAGGTTTTGTACTTGGTGGAAATAGATGTCTGTTATACCTATGGGGTTTTCTTATGCCTCTGTTCTTTGCTTCCTATCCAATTCTTCTGAGTAAGGTATGTGAAGACCAACGTGCATTTTTTTCGTGTGAATTTTCTGAATTGATTCCCCAAAGTTTTTTGTTATGACAGCATTAGGAATAATATCTGCAGCTAGCCTTACTGCAGTAATGGTAAAATACATCTGTTGGTAAGCATAAGGGCTTCTAGTTATAAGAGTAAAGCTGCAGTGGGAGTTTTCTATTGAGATAAGTATTTAGAAGGTAAAGTATTAATTATCCAAGTCCTTCAGCTCTTGCACAGCTCTAGCAGGCATCAGGCTCAGGACAGAGTGGAAACAATTTTGGAGCTAGCCTTATTAACATTGCTCAACTTGTGTATCTGCAGGCGAAGAGCAGTCAAACTACATCAAGCAGTGACGTCATGGGAGATATGTACATAACTGCAGTAGAAGTGGTGAGTTAGCAGGAACTGAGATGTGTTGAAAATCAGTACAGGCTCTTTACTGTGTAGAGACAGAGGTGCTGGAAAAATTGATGCTTATTGTTTTGACATGATCTCATTTCACTAGGGATGTGACTTTTGGACAATTATACCTGGGGGTGGAAGGGAGTTGTTCATATGCTAAGTGCTGGGAAAATCTAGTGGAAGTTACCGTCTCCTTCTGGTACATAGTCTAATTAATGATCAAGATTTCCTAATAAAACTGGGGTTGGTGAGGGTTTTCTTTTTCTCTTCCTAATCTTGCTTGTTGTTTTCTGTGTCAGGGAGCAGCAAAAATGGGGCTACCCCTGGAGCAGATGTCTGTGTGCAAGGGGTGACAGCAGCACATGCGGGAGCTCTGTGACCAGGTGTAATCCCAGGGTGTGAACAGCCAGGTGACAGTCACGTGGTGGTCAGCCAACAGTCTCAGACGTGGTGATGAGACCGATCCAGGGAGTCCAGGTGGGAACTGCAGGAGATGGTTTAGGAACAAGTCTGTGACATAAGCCCAAGGTCAGTGCAGGGGATGGGGCAGAACATGGTGCTGCTCCCATTGTCAGTCACTAAGGGCAGGCCTGTGGTGAAACTGAGCTCTGAATGAATGAGCAGAGGGCACGTGGATGGAAGCCCCAGGGTTTGTTGTTATCCATTCAGGTTCATTAATGCGCTCATGGCCCTGACATTCAGATAGGTCGTTTCATTCTTCTTCCACAGAAGTTCTCTTCCATAGTGTGCCATCTCTCTTTATTAGTTATCTTCCTTTCTCAAGATATCTGAGTAACGTTGTTAGTGCACTTTTCTCTTATACAGCAGTTTCTCTACAAAGATCAAAGCACCTAATGAAAATCAAGTGCAACAGACTCCTTGTTTTGACCTCAGTTTATAGTGGAAGCTCACAGACACTTTGGGGATGAGTGGGAGGAGTTCAAGGTAGATAACTTCTTGCTGTTGTCTGTGACAATAATGGGGTTGCTGGCTAAGTGCAATTGTAGTGCAATCACCACTTTGCAGAGGTGATACCACAACTGTTTGTAACAGTGGGAACAGTATTAAAAAATGTAGACTCAGTATTTACTCAGTGAAAGTTTTAACCACTATAGCTTTCCTATATCTCATCAGCGAGACTGCCATCTCTCCCGTTGACATACTTTATCAGCAGTCTCCTTTCTCTTGAGTAACGTTAAGTTAGGTTACACCCAGAACAGAAATTCCCAGCCTTTACTTAGTTTGATGTCTGCTGTGTCTAGATCCATCTTGTAAAAGTTTTGATTACCCACCCCAAAGGTCTTATTCCAAACATAATAGATGATTTGTTGCTTTTATATTCTGAGATGTCAGAGTTAAAGGAACATTGCAGGCTCAGCAGAGTGCTCCTGTTCAGGAAAATACAGGAACATGCAACATATTTTCCTGAAATACTGTCAAGAGTAATTTTAATTCATGCTGCTTGGTGCAGATTTAACACAGGCTCTGTAGAAACCTGCCCTTAAGTGAGATGAGAACCAATATTGACCAGAGTGTCAATCTGTTTAGCCAGTGTTAACCAATCTGCATTTATTTCCAATGAGAGGGAAAAAAAACAAAAAAAGTGAGATAAAACCTCAGCTGTCCTCAAGCTGAACTAGAAAACTTCTGACTGCATCTGAGTCAATGCAAAAACTGAAAATCAGTCAAAGTTCCTTTGTACTGAATGGATTTCATAATTTTGGACAGTCTAGTAATCCATAGTTTCCCCTTCACGTGAGTGGAAGATCTTGGTTGAAGTTCTTTCTCTTCCCTGAAGTAGACTCATTTTCACTACATAACCATTCAGAAAAAAATGGGAAGGAAAGGGAATATGACACTTCTGATCATATTAAAGTACGTTTGAATGGACAGAAAAAGTAAATGCTTTACAATATGGAATAAAAACATCCGGAAGTGTTGTTTTTATTATCTGTAGGATGGGATGAATTATATTTCATGTTACCTGGATTCAGTCCAGGGAGGCTTTCATAAATATCTGGAGACTTTCTGGACTTACACTGGTGTGATTCAGAGATTAATTTGTCTGTCTCCATTTAGTTCAGATGGTTTGTATTTGGTACTCTCAGGAAACATAATTGTTTCCTTCTCTCACTGTAGGCTAATCTCATGACACATGTATCACTAGAGTAGGCTTATGCTTCTAGATAAGTCTTAAAAAAATGTATTTCTAGTCCTGGCATCTGTGAAATTGGCTGTACTCTCTCACAGAATGAACTGCTTTATGATATTTGACAAGGGGCTAGTATATTCAAATGCTTTTCCTTCTCATTCCTCTAAGTGGAATTTTGGTCCAAAATATTTTTGTGTTGAATATGAAGGCAATCCTTCATACTTTTGGATGGAATGTATGAAAGTCATGTGTGTAAATAAAGGATTCCACAAAACAAAATTTTAAAACTATATTAGTTTGATACAATTTAAGCAGATGCTAAGAGGAATAATTTTTTTAAAGATGGACTGTAGCCAGGAAGCATGTAGTCAAGTGGAGTGACTCTGTTAACAACGGATGTCCATTGCTAGAAGTGTCCTAGTTTTCACATGAATCTGTTGTTTTGCCTCTGCATTATTACAGCATCAAGAGGTAAAGAGGCCTGAGCCATTGCTGTGGTCTCTGTGGGTCTTGCGTGAATGCTGCTGTTACAAGGAGTATATTCATAGAATCACAGCATCATAGAATCATAGAATGTCCTGGGTAGAAAAAGACCACAATGATCATCACGTTTCAATCCCCTGCTATGTGCAGGGTCGCCAACCACCAGACCAGGCTGCCCAGAGCCACATCCAGCCTGGCCTTGAATGCCTCCAGGGATGGGGCATCCACAGCCTCCTTTGGCAACCTGTTCCAGTGTGTCACCACCCTCTGTGTGAAAAACTTCCTCCTAATATCTAACTTAAACCTCCCCTGTCTCAGTTTAAGACCATTCCCCCTTGTCCTTTCACTACCCACCCTCGTAAACAGCCGTTCCCCCTCCTGTTTATACGCTTCCTCCAAGTATTGGAAGGCCACAATGAGGTCACCCCCGAGCCTTTTCTTTTCAAAGCTGAACAAGGTCCCTCAACCTTTCCTCACAGGAGAGGTGCTCCAGCCCTCTGATCATCTTAGTGGCCCTTCTCTGGACCCGCTCCAAGGGGGGCTGGGGCTCCCAGCACTGAGCTGTTCCTGCTTGTGCTCAACAGTTCATTTTTAGGTCCTTCTGTCATGTTCATGAAGGATGAGGATGCTGGTGCTCTCCTTGTTTCCAATGCACGTTAATACAGGCCTATTATGAACACAGCATTGTTAGGTTAGTTTTTATGAAATGAACATTCCAGAAAGATGAATACAACCACCATGTAAAACTAAACATGTGAAGAGATCCTGGTTCCAGAGACAATAGCCTAAATTAGAGCAAGCATGCTATGACAATCATTGAGTAGAAATCTCAAGATTAAAAATGAAATAGAAAATAGTTTGAAATAGAGACAGAAGGAATATGCAGAACACACTTCAATAAAAGTTGGGCTTTTAAAATGTTTCTGTACATGTTGTTTTCTGTAAAATGATAGTTTTTTTTTCCCACACCTAATAGTTTGCTGATCACGGCAAAGATTTCTACTTTTTATTGCTTTGAACAATCATATATGGAAAATTGGAAGAAATAGTAAATAATAAAACATGAAGATAAATAGTAATGTAAAAGCTTTTATAATCTTTAATAAAAAGGAGTGAAGCGAATGTCTTTCACTGATGGCAGAGCCTGAAGGAGCTGGCTACCTGCACATGAGTATGCAGGGCTGGTGAGCTGGTCACAGTTTGCTTTGGAGTGCTCTCTTAATAAAGTGAAATCTCCCTGCTGCTGCTTCTGGTCTCTTTTTGCACTCATCCTAGTGACATAAATCCTGATCCCAAAGCTAACTAGGTCCAGACTTCTTGTTATCTCAAGCTTGCTATTAACTGCAGTATGCGTCATCTTACAAGTTGGTACACTCTTCCAATTGAAGTGTAAAAAGAAAAAGGTTTTCATAGTACAGTTTTGAAACATATCTCGTATTTATCTTGATAGATTCGTTTAAAAATATTCTTATGTTAAACACATATTTTTTTCTTGACTCTGAGTACCATGAGAATGTCATAATTGGCTTTGCAAAACATGACTGGTGCACTTCCTTTATAAGCACTGGCATTTCTGGAAGAGGTCTGGCTCAAAAATCAGAACAGAGGGAGTGGAAACAAGGGTACAGGTTTTAAATTGCCAATTAGCTTAAGGCTCTGGATCTCATCTGGATGCTATTCTAATTTTGTACATTTGTTTCATTATCTGATTAGCAGTTTCATTGGTTCAAAATATAACAAAAATTAATGATAGAAAAGCAATAAATGGGATTCCATTCCTAGGAATTAAAAGAGCATTGTGTTGTCTTTCATGGCAAAGCTGACACCAGAGGCATTTGAATAATAAAAATTGCTTGTATACATTGGTAAAACAAAGATTCTGCCATGATTTTGAGATGTTACTGAGGTATCATTATGACCCAGCGCTGTAGTATTGTTGTTGACTTAGCCTTACAATTTTCTGAGAAAGTGAATATTAAAAAAAAAAAAAAAACAACAATAAAAACCCAAGTACATTATAAAATGTTGGGGAAAATCTTTGAAGTCTGCCCTGGAATTGAACGTAATGCATGGCAATATTTCAATCAGTAAATTCAGAATATCAGTCACATGCAGCTTCTTGTGAATCTGTAAGGAATTCCATAGGGTATGGACAATTTCCAAGGAGAACAGTAAGAGAACTGTGCTTCTTTAATGGCCTCAGATGAAGATTAGAGACAGCACAGAGCACCCCAGTTGTGCTGTTGACAACAGAAGTCCTTGTAGTATGGAGCCCACATATAGGGCCAATGTAGCACATTTGCCTCTTATCGTGCTGACCTGAGGATAAAATTTCAGGCTACACAGGACAGTCCATACTGCTCTTTGATAGGCCAGTTATCATGTTTTGAAACTTACACCCAGGTGATCTCAGAGCATCCTCTGATCTGCCTGACCTGTATGGTGGCCTTCTTTAACAGACTGACAGCATCGATGGAAAACAGAAGGGCAATTGATGTCATCTACCTGGACTTGTGCAGGGCCTTTGGTGCTTCCACACCACATCCTTATCTATAAACTAGGGAGAGATGGATTTGAAGGCTGGACTATTTGGTGGGTAGAGTGTACCCTCAGCAAGTTTGATGATAACTTTCTGCCTTGTGAGGCTCCCCCTGGAGTATTGTGTCCAGGCCTGCAGCCCCCAGTACAAGAAAGATGTGCATCCGTTGGAGTGGGTCCAGAGGAAGGCCATGAAGAGGGCTGGAGCACCTCTCTTATGAAGAAAGGCTTAGTGAGCTGGGCTTATTTAGTTTGGAGAAGGCTCTGGGGAGACCTCTCTGCAGCCTTCCATTACTTGAGGGGAGCTTATAAACTGGAGGGAGATCAGTGTTTTACACGTCTGATTGTGATAAGACAAAAGGGAATGGCTTTAAACTAAAAGGAGATTTTGTTTGGATGTCAGGCAGAAATTCTTTACTCAGAGGACAGTGAGGCCCTAGCACAAGCTGCCTAGAGAAGCTGTGTAAGCCCCACTCCTGGAGGTGGCCAGGCTGGGTGGGACCCTGGGCAGCCTGGTCTGGTGGGAGGCAGCCCTGCCCACAGCAGGAGGTTTGGGGCTGCATGGACTTCAGGTTAGATGTCCAGCGGGCTTCTATACTCCAGTAGGCCATTACAGGGACCTCTGATGGATCCTGTGCCAGATATGGCAGCTCTGTGGTGTGGGACAGTGAATCGAGCTTGGAAAAAGAGAGTGTGGTGGGAATTAGGCTTTTTATTAATTTTTGTTTCTTACTATTCAAGCCTATTTTATCTGGAAAAAAATATTTATTTCTAACTCAAGTTTGTTTTGCCCATGACAGTAACTTGTAACTGATCTCCCTGTCAGCATCCCAACCCAATGAGCATTTTCATCCAGTTAACCCCTGTCCTGCTGAGGAGGGACAGTGAGTGGCTGGTGGGCATCTCGCAGCTGGCTGATGTCACCGCACTGCAGCATGTAATGCACTGCAGTAATGCTGTTTGGAGAGTATGTATTGTAGCTACAGGCCATTTTGTCTTTTTAACTTATGAACTCTTCTGCTATACAGTTCTAAAATGGTTAGTGTTTGTAATACTGTAATAATTTCAGCACACATAGAAGCCTGTTTGCTTCCATTTTGTTGATTGCATCCCACTGGGAAAATATAAAAATAGTTGGATCAGAAATAAAGGAAATGGCATAAATTCTCCAAAGAGAACATCTCCACAATATTAATGAGGTTTTTTGGGAGAACTGAAAACATGGTTCTGTCTGTTGTTGGGAATTTGTGCCTTTTCCCCATGGATACGTGCTGTGCTTAGTGGACTGATAACTCTTTAATTATGTGGAACTGATGCTCAACATTTTTTTGATGTGGCAAATATGCAATAGAAACTACGTAAGATATATTAGTAAGGAGGAATGCAACACTGACTTTCATCCCACTGTGAGAAACTCAGGCAATCAGTTTTGATGAACTTCTGGCCACTTATCCCTAATCCCATACTGCATGTCCTAGCCATGCCTGTTGCATCCGCTGGGGGTTGTGCTGTGCATCAGATCAGTTTAATGAATCCCATCTGTCGCAAAGAGGCAGATTCAGTGTTGTTGTACTGGGAATATCTAAAGATGCCATTGCCTCTCAGTCTATGGCCATAGAAACATGAGTTCAGTGATTCGGATAACCTTGAGGAGACCTCATCAAAAAGCTGAAGAATCCACAAGTGAAATAAATAAAATGTGTAAAAAAATAAAAGCAGATCTGATGATTGCCATATGTGACAAAGCAGTGATAAGAGTCCTGTAGGTAAAGAAAAACGTCATGAGAAAAGATAAAGGGTGTGTGAAGCCAAATGCTGTTCCTCCTTTCTTTTCAGTGACTACATTCTTACTAAGTTACTACTAAAATTATTGCTATGCAGCTATTCCAATAGAGATTTTGAAAATAAATTTATTTTCAAATATATATTTTTCTCCTGAAATATTCAAACAATATAACATTTGAACGCATGCATAACATTTGAACAGACTTGAAGGAAAGGGGATGAAAATTAAACCTTTACTTTTGTAGCACCATAGATGCCTTATTTGATTTAAATTTATATAAAAATTTATATAAATTTATATTAAATTTGTATAAAATTTAAAGAGAAATTGAAGTGATAAAAATAATGGTAAATTTTAAAGACATGATACAGTTTGTATCATTCATTTTCAAAGCAGTACTCATGTATTATCTTCTAATGTATCACACTCAGGTTGAGAAAGAAGTTACAAGGTGTACAGAGAAAGATCAAAATGTCTATCAGATTGATTATTTGTTGGTAAGTACATTTGATTTTCTATGCAATACATTTATACACATAGCAGTGCCTAAAATTTCTCATCTCGTATTTTCAGGAGACGTTTGAAAATATTAACAAATCCTCAAATGAGTTGTTTTGTACATCCAATAAATTATTCACAGCCCTTGCTTTGCATTCCTTTGGCTTCATGCAAAAAATGTTTACAGGTTGGTAAAATACTGTTTCTATTTTTAAAGAGCCAAATTTTCTAGATCAGTTACAAAGAATTCTTATCTTCCAACTTTATTAATGTAGAAACTAGCAGCCTTTGGCAATACATTTTAATGAAGACAGTGCTCAGCAGTTTACTTCAGTTAGTCATGGCTGCCAAGTTCTACTCCATTCTTTTTTTATTTAAATGTTACTGGGAATCTTGAAATGTGCTGGCTTTTCTAGTACAGCACATGTATTTCATGTTTATTCTTCTCTTTGTTAATGAAAAACAGTCAAGGCACTGTTGCAGAAAATACAAACGATACCCCTTCTAAGAGCCAGAAGTACTATTTGTGATTTAGCAACAGAAAAATCTGCAAATGCTGTCTGTCATATAGGGCAACACTTTCACTGCTAATGGTCTTTAAATGCTTTCACCCACTTTAGCAGATACTGTTTCCAGATCCTAATTATGATGATATCTTTTAAGCAACCACTAATGATATGTCTGCTGTTGCTATGAAAATGCATGCAAAGTAGGTCAGTGCTGCAGTATGCTGGAAGCTAACTCTTCGTCGTGTGTTTTTGATTCCAGAGGTTTCTGCTTCTGTTTCTTCCAGAATTGGGATTAATGCTAATATGGAATATTTATATCAGAGTTAGTTTAGTCAGACAGTCATTCTGTTTGGTGGATTGGATCACCTTTTGGGGAATTTAGTTTGTGAGCTGTGAATTCACATGCAGATTTGATACACTGCTCATTGTGTGCACCACGATATTGAAACTCCTGGGGCAATATTAGAACAGTACTGTAAAGCAACTGGAAAACAAACACCTCATAAAACAATGAGGGCAAAAAAGTTATGTCAGGTTTTGATCCTGAACTGAAACAAATACTGTAGAACTCAGAAGGCAAAAACAGATATCACAGGAACTATTTTCAATCAGTAATTCATGGCATTTTGAAAAGGATTTACCAAATACCTGGACTTCTTACTATGGGTACATATGCATCTATGTAGTCTTTTTTTGATTTACAAAATCACAGAATCAATAAGGTGGAAAAGATCTCTAAGATTGCCAAGTCCAATCACCAACTCATTTCCAAATTCCGTCATTTAAGTCATTTGCTGTCAGAAATTCCTGGGAATTATGTGATAAAAAAATAAATAGGTAGAGATTTAGGCACAGGTGGTTCATTTTTCAAACAGAAGTTTCGTTCACTTCAGTGGAAATAATTATTGCGCCAGTAAGAAGAAAACAACTGAAACCAGTGTCACTGACTTCTAAGATAGAAGCCAACAGTAAGACAACACCTTGAGACTTGGTTCCCTAACTACACAATTAGTGAGCATCTCACTTCTCAGTTTGTTCTGAGTTGCCACATTTGTGGGACATGCTATCTGCAACTTGAATCCATGGGCTGTTTTGCAGTTCAATGAGTCTCATTCACAGACTTCATATAAATGTGCACATCAGTTTGGGAACTCATCACAGTCAAGCTGGGATTTGCATGCTGTGAAGTTTGAGAGATCACAAAAATATTTTCTGTTTTATAGATATAGTCTATAAATAAAGTGCATACAGTAACTAACATTACATTTACAGCACCTTTCTGATAGCAGAAATTGCCATAAAGAGAAATGTTTTTCTCACATTTCAAAATAAAGGTTAATCATGGAAAATTTGCAAGTTTCAGTGTTTGAATTTTGATGTCTGCAAATATGGTGTTCCTGCTTCAACTCTTTAAATGGGAATGCATTTAGGTACTTAGTTTGATTTATAAAACTGCTGCATACTTTGCTTTGGTTCTTTGCATTGCTTACTTGGTAAGAGTAGAACTTCTTAAGCTTACATGCTCTGTTTTTCTCTTTGTTTTTCACAGAAACTCTCCTGAATGTTACCTCATCTTTCTCATCTCAAAAGAGCACATTAAGAAAAAGAGGGTTGAAGGTATGAAGGAACTGTGGTATTCTGAGAATCAGTGAATGGATCTGGACAGGCTGGATAGCTGGGCTGAAGCCAATGGGATGCGGTTCAACAAGGCCAAGTGCTGGGTCCTCCGCTTTGGCCACAACAACCCCAGGCAGCATTAAAGGGTTGAGGCAGAGTGGCTGGATGACTGTGTAGAGGAAATGGACCTGGGGGTATTGATTGGTGCTCGGCTGAACATGAGCCAGCAGTGTGCCCAGGTGGCCAAGAAGGCCAATGGCATCCTGGCCTGCATCAGGACGGTGTTGCCAGCAGGAGCAGGGCAGTGATTGTGCTCCTGTACTCAGCTCTGGTGAGGCAGCACCTGCAGTACTGTGCCCAGTTTTGGGCCCCTCACTGCAAGAAAGACCTTGAGGCCCTGGAGCAGATTCAAAGAAGGGCGACAAAGCTGGTGAGGGGTCTGGAGCACAGGGCTTATGAGGAGAGGCTGAAGGAGCTGGGAATGTTCAGCCTGGAGAAGAGGAGGCTCAGGGGAGACCCCATTGCTCTCTGTAACTACCTGAAGGGAGGTTGCAGTGAGCTGGGGGTCAGCCTCTTCTCTCGTATAACTGGTGATAGGACCAGGGGGAATGGCTTCAAGCTGTGCCAGGGGAGATTCAGGCTGGATGTTAGGAAATACTACTTCTCTAAAAGAGTGGTCAGGCACTGGGATGGGCTGCCCAGGGAGGTGGTGGAGTCACCAACCCTGGAGGTGTTCAAGGAACGTTTGGATTTTGTGTTGAGGGACATGGTGCAGTGAGAACTATTGGAGATAGGTGGATGGTTGGACTGGGTGATCTTGTAGGTCTTTCCCAACCTTGGTGTTTCTGTGATTCTGTGAGGTAGACTGCACTGCAGTATATTTTATATATATATATATATATAAAAGAAATATATATATATATAAAAGAAAAAAAAAACCATGGCAGTGGAAACATTTTACAAGTGATGTGCTGAAGCTAAAACTGCTTGGAGGAATGTCAAGGAGACTCCAGACACAGCATCCTCTTTGAAACAATGTGTTTGATCTGATCTGACACTTCCACAGTTCTCCACAAAAAACTTCTTGCCAGGTATTTTTTCTCTCTTCTTCATATAGGTTGTTAAGCAAAACAGTGTTAAGTTGCTACCTGGACAGCTTAGCTGTCATCTAGATAGATAGTAATGTTTATCCATGCGAAATTTGACCTAAGGTCTGTAGCATTTATATCTGAGTTATAATCAGAATTATCATTACCATTTATGTAAGTGATTCTACGCATCAATTCTAGCATGTTGATGATGGGGGGAGAGGATATTATCTTAAACCACTACCTCTTCTGTAATTGTGAAGAGGCCAGACGCGCTTGACTGGGGGTCAGTTGTCTGAGATACTGTATAAACAGGATGAAAACATTGTTAACAGCTGAAATGTTTTACAACACAAAGCTAAGTGGTAACAGTGCAATAAAACTCTCAGAAAAATAGGAAACAAAGGTTAGTACTGTTGCATTAAGAAGCAGGAGTTCAGGATCCCTAACCACTGTGGAGAATTTAGGAAAAACTTCAGTAGAAATGATTAAGCCAAAGTGTGAAGATGGACAATACAATAGGTGGTGGAATTTGTGCTGGGATTGTCTAATCCTTCAAGATTGTATGAGGGAAAGTAGGAAAATGGTGATCATATTCCTCAGTTTATGTATGTGTACTTATGTAAAGTGTCCAACATCTAAAGTGCTTCTGTGTGCTTTACTGTGGGAGAAAATAGCTCAGTGAAAGCACTGACCAATGTTTATTCATCTTTGTGACCATGAGTTGCAATCTGTGTTAACTTTGGACTGTTTGAACTAGCTTGATAGCAATATGGTATCAGCTGTCTGCTTTGTAGCCATAGCAAGCACAACTAAGAGAAGAAATCAATTTCTTCCTTGATGGTTCTGGACTCTTACAAAAACTAGTATTTTCCTTATTATCATGCAATGTTTTACTTATTGCTAAATAAAAATAGGATCTTTTTACATCAGGATTGGATACTCATCTAATGGTTTGTAAAATTATTTTAAGGGGAATTAAAAATGATCAGATTTTATTTGCAAACTTAAGGCACATTTAAGCATATTGTGCAATTATTAGTGCTTTCCCAGCATTTAGCTTGCATGAATTCTGCTCAGATCATTACCTATCCTCTCATTTTCAGGAAGTATAGCCTTGACTTAGGATTCCTATTTCTGGCTTCAGAAGTAGGAATGCAAGCAAGAATATGGTTAGAAACAAAATGCTACACTTTTTCTTCACCACATTATGATTCTTTCCCAACTCTTCTATCACTCTTTCCATGCATATTCAAAGAATCATAGAATCATTTAGGTTAGAAAAGTCCTCTAATATCATCCAGTCCAACCATCAACACATCACAACCATGCCCACTAGCCATGTCTCTCAGGGCCCCATCCGTATGTTTCAGAAGGAAGCCTGTGGCAAAAAATGTTTCAATAATCCCAATAGATAACCATTTGGATGTGGTGCTCAGGAGTGTGAGTTAGGGGAGGGTTGTTAGGGTTAGGGTAGTATGGTTAGGTTGCAGTTGGACTTGATGATCCTTAAGGTCCTTTCCAACCTGAGCAGTTCTATGATTCTGTGATAGATGACAAAACTATTGTTCTCATAGACATCAACTGTTCATTAAGTAATGTCAGTTCACACAGCATGTTTCCCCAAGTATTACATGAATGCAACAGTATTGGAAGCTTCAAAGTAACAGGAGACAGTCTTTTGATGTATTTTGCAATAATTTTCCTTTTCATCTTCATCTTCTAGTCATAACTACCATGAGAAAGAAATACATTGCTAGTCATAAATAGTATGAATCCTCATTCCATTTGCATGAATTTGCACAAATGAATGTTTCCTGGGATTGAGCAATGGGTTTGTAAATTATGAGAATTTTCTCCCTGACCTTGTGTTCCAGATCTCTCAAATTCTTCCTCAAAAGAAGGCAAGCAGCTGATAATTCGCTTCTCTGTAGTAATCATAGCACATACATGATTTTGATTCTCCTTTCTATAACTCCTCTGAGTTGAAACAGACATTTTGTAGATATTCGTGCGATGGCTTAACCTCACTTTTTCAGCTCAGCTTTAATTGATTGGTAGCCAGTAAATTATTGGTTTACTGCCTTTCTTGTTTCTGTCATACTATATGGACATATCTCTGAATCACAAAGTCAAAGCTTGGAGTAATGTGAATTGTCTCCCTGTTGAAACTGTGGCTAGTAAACTAGTTACATGTCACAAAAGCTGCACTTAAATATGTCAGTGTTAAAATACATTGATATGCTTTATATACGTATGCATACTAATCTATCAGATAAATATATCACAGAATTGTAGGGGTTGGAATGGATCTTGAGATCATGTAGCTCAACCGCCTGCTAAAGCAAGTTCCCTACATTAGGTTGCAGAGGAAAGCATCCAGCTGACTTTTGAGTACCACCAGAGGAGACTCCATAAGCTCTGGGCAGCCTGCTGCAGTGCCCTGAAATGCTCAAAGTAAACAAGTTCTTTCTCATGTTCGGGTGGAACTTCCTGTGTTCCAGTCTGTGCCCATTGCCCTTTGCTCTGCAACTGGGCACTATGGAAAAGAGCCTGGGCCCATCCACCAGGCACCCACCTGTAGATATCCATAAGTATTGATAAGACCCACTCTCAGTCTCCTCCAGACTAAATAGTCCTAGGTCTCTCAGCCTTACACATACGTTGTATACATATCCATATCTTTAAGTTTTTACATGTTTGGGCCAATTGTTGTCGCCAGTATTTTGCACCAAGTGCTGCCCTGTGCAGGATTGCTTTACCTGCATTCTCTTTTTGCTGCTGACTGTCCCTGCTCTGCTCATTGGACTATGTTTGCCCAAGGTTTCGTAAGGCAGTAGCCAAGCCAGAAAATTTTTGGAAAGAACAAATTGTTAATTTATCAAGTAACTGTTAATTTCAGAATTACAGTTCAATTCTTAGTGAATTATTTATGAGGAGTAGTACTGACCATGAATGCCACCTTGTCAGTTTCCTGTACTTGAGAAACAAAAATATTTAACATTAGACACTCTAATTTATATTCAAAATACTTGCACAAACAGTAGTTAGTGGAATGGCCAAATACTGTTGCATTATATTTTTCAATTAATGCCTGATTTGATCAGATTATTTTGCTCTGATGTGCTGAATGCAAACTGTTTTGCACTATCTCGTACACTATCTCACTTTTGCTCTATGTATCTCTGCTTTGAGTGCAAAGCTCCATCTAGAGAAAGCCTAGAGTAATACTATAAATCATTTTCACCCGGACATGACCTTTAGAGGAGGGTGGTGTTGGCTTTGTGTGGCAGGACACTGATTCTGAAAAGGATTTGACATGATTCTGGTCACCCTACTCTGAATGTACCTGCTTGAGCAGGTGTTGGACCAGATGGACCCAGAGTTACTTTCCAACCTAAACCACTCTGTGACTCTTTAATTCTGTGACTTGTAAGTCTTGGTAGATAACTGGTCGAGTACTGTGTCCAGTTTTGGGTCCCTCACTGCAAGAAAGATATTGAGGCCCTGGAACGTGTTCAAAGGAGGGCAACAAAGCTGGTGAGGGGTCTGGAACACAGGCCATATGAGGAGAGGCTGAAGGAGCTGGGAATGTTCAGCCTGGAGAAGAGGAGGCTCAGGGGAGACCTCATTGCTCTCTGTAACTTCCTGAAGGGAGGTTGTAGTGAGCTGGGGGTCGGCCTCTTCTCTCGTGTCATTAGTGATAGGACCAGGGGGAATGGTTTCAAGCTACGGCAGGGGAGATTCAGGCTGGACATGAGGAAGTATTACTTTTCAGAAAGGGTGGTCAGGCACTGGAATGGACTGCCCAGAGAGGTGGTGGAATCACCGACCCTGGGGGTGTTCAAGGAAAGGCTGGATGTTGAGGGACATGGTGTAGTGGGAGCTATTGGGAATAGGTGAACGGTTGGACTGGATGATCTTTTAGGTCTTTTCCAACCTTGGTGATTCTATGATTCTATGATTCTATGGTTGCATGTGATATTCCGGTGTGAGGCAGTAATTAAAGCATTTATTTAATACACTCATTATGTAAATAAATAAGGATGTCTCACAAAGGAGCAGGAGATGTTGATGAAGGTCTTCTGTTTGCTTCACCCATTTCTTCGACATGATAAGCGATCACTTGAATATATCCATTTATGGTGCCTACAATTAAAAAAAAAAAAAAGTTGATTCAGCAGACTGAGTAGAGAACTGGGATGTGTCCTGAAAATAGAATTTGTTTTGTTTAGCCCAACGGCAGGCAGACTGTAGAGTGAAGGGAGAACAAAATCTGGCACCTCGCTGAAACTCTCCCCTTGGACCAACACTAAGAGCTGTAGAATTCAGAGTGGGCAGGGAAGGGTGAGCCCAAAATCAGATAAATGGGTAAACTGTGTGAAATGAGTGCTAATTATTTTGGCTATATCATTATTGAGGCTTCTTCTCTGTTAGTATTCTTTTCTTTCTTTTACATTTTTCCTTCTTTTGTTTTCTCTATAATAATTTAATCTGGAATAATAGTAATTCTTTGACTAAGCTGCTAAATTAAGAATTCTTGACTTTGCAGACAAGATTTTCCTTTCTATAGCAAGATTTGCAGTGCTGACAAAACTGGGTAAATTTTGACTGATCTTCCTTTGGTCATCAGTAAGATAATGAGTCACCATTTCCCTCCAGACCTTCAGGTCCAAAAGCTCTTATCCTACATCAGTATATCTGACCCTTCCAGACTCCATTTATAATTTGAGCTTCCACAGTCAGTAAATATCTTGTATTAGAGGATTCCACAACCGAGCTATTTGCTGAGTAAAAAAAAGGACTTTCTTCTTCATTTAAGATCTCTTGATAACAGAGCATTCAATTGGGAGTATGTTACCTTTTGAGTTACCAGAAACAATGGACATCTTCACTATGCTCAGTACATCAGCTCCATCAGATCCCTTCATGTGAGCAAATTGAAGACCTTCTGTCTGTTCAGGTGTTTGTTTTTTTTTTTGTTACAGATGGACACCTGCATTTTCCTGTATCTCTGACCACCCTTTTGCTTTTCTCTATGCTTTTTGTTTTATTATCTGTGAAGTTTATTTTTACAGCTGTCAGAAAACAGTACAAATTTCCACTCCCAAATAATTTTCCTCTGTCATTTCCAACAAGCAGTGATTATCTGTAGCTCTCTGGCTTGTGATGGTTCCTGCTGTAACTATAATCAAAACAGATAATATTTTCTCCGGTCCTTTGCTAACATTTACTCTTACAGATAAATCCAAAGTAATTCCATTGACGTCAGTGGCTCTACTTCAGATTGACATAGCTGAAACTGAAAACATAAATATGATAACATTAAGAACATCCTGTTTGAGGCAGGTTTTGTAGAAGATGTAATTTTATAAAAACAGAAAAAAAATGAATGTGTCTTCAGATTGGAAGAAATTTGCAGTTAACACTGTTGAGGAAAAACCAAGAGAATGGTAGTGTGAGAGGCCATAGTTCTTAATTCTGTGGCTCATCACGTCTTTCCCATGACATGTTTGTAAGCCTTTACTCTGCAGCAGCTTTAATGTACATGGCTAAGGCTGGAGATATTGCCATCGATGTCATTAAATTTATACTCCAGAGATCTCATTCCCCTGTTAATAATAATGGCCCTCATCTAGACTGTGTAGCAATTAAGTCCCATTACAGAGTTAAAAGCTGAAACAACAGGAACTGTTGTGCAAAGCCAAGCTCTGTGCAGAGCTGGGCTGGGAGCTCTGCTGTCGGACAGCTCAGTTTTCCCTGGATTCACCATTCCCTGGATTCTCATTTCGTTACTAGTTTGAGGAGGAAAAGGGGCCCTATATGGAATTCTATGCAAATGAAGAACAAAATGCAGGGTGCTGCACTTGGGTTGGAGCAATCCCAGGTATTTATAAAAACTGGGGGAAGAATGGCTTGAGAGCAGCTCTGCAGAGAAGGACTTGGGGGTCCTGGTAGATGAGAAGCTGGACATGAGCCAGCACTGTGAGCTTGCAGCCCTGAAGGCCAACTGTGTTCTGGGCTGCATTAAAAAAGGGGTGGCCAGTAGGGAGAGGGAGGTGATTGTCCCCCTCTACTCAGCTTTGTGAGGCCCCATCTGCAGAACTGCATCCAGGCCTGGGGCCTCCAGTACAAGACAGACAGAAAGCTCCTGGAACAGGTCCAGAGGAGGGCACTAAGATGATCAGAGCACTGGAAAGGCTGAGGGAACTGGGCTTGTTTAGCTTGGAAAAGAGAAGGCTCCAGGGAGACCTCATCGTCACCTTCCAATACTTGAAGGGAGCATATAAACAGGAGGGGGAACGGCTGTTTACGAGGGTGGACAAGGGGGAATGGTCTTAAACTGAGACAGGGGAGGTTTAGGTTAGATATTAGGAGGAAGTTTTTCACACAGAGGGTGGTGACACACTGGAACAGGTTGCCCAAGGAGGCTGTGGATGCCCCATCCCTGGAGGCATTCAAGGCCAGGCTGGATGTGGCTCTGGGCAGCCTGGTCTGGTGGTTGGTGACCCTGCACACAGCAGGGGGTTGAAACTCGATGATCATTGTGGTCCTTTTCAACCCAGGCCACTCTATGATTTTATGATTCTATGAAAATGGAGAACTATTCAGGAAGGAATGCAGTAGACTGTTGTTAAATAGATGAAGACAGGGAGAACTGGGCTGGCAAAATAGGCTGGTAAAAGAAGTGTAAGAGCATTTGAGCAGATTGCAAAGAAGCTTGGAAAAAGCAGATTAGATGTAAGGATATTTCCTGTAGAGAGGGAAAAAAAAGAGCCAAACAAATGAATGGCTGGACTTAATACAGCACAGAAAAGTGACACAAATACAGTTTAAGACAGATCAGGCAGAGACTTTATTAACTATCACAGTAGTGAGAGACCATTTGGGTAGCAGCTTCTGCTCTGCTTCCCATTCTCTGCCAAGTGATTGCAGAGAGTTCCCTTATATACTGCTTCAAAGAAAAGGAAGAGGTGAGGGGAAATCATTTCAATGCTAACAAAGCCAGGTGCACATCTGGAGATCTGGACATCCCTATGGAGATACGGTTCTTGGTGGAGGCTGTAGGAGTGGCACATGCAGCATTATCTTGGCTGAGAAGTGACGGGGCTGGGAACTATCAGACTATGAGCTTTTAGACAAAAGGAATGAGAGAGAATGACAGCAAGACCTCTCAAATCTTAAGTATTAATAGTTTTACCGTCGCAGAAAAATGGCTTATGGCTTTGTAATTTGTGAACGAGTGGGTTGCACTGACTTATTTAATATTTCTTTGTTGGTGGTCTTCTTTCTTCCCCTTCAGGAATTTCTTCAAGCAGTATTTGATCCTTGTGAACTTTAAACACTCAGATTATAAAATAAAGAGAATTCCTGAATTTTTTATCATTTTCTTTCATCTCCCCCTCTACCCCCCATGGCTCCTCTGAATTAGCAAAAGACCGTAAATACTGTTTAATTTTTGGGCACAAATTAAGGAGTAAGAACAATTTGATTCTTTTTATCCTTTTTTTATATGCAGTGTGAATCTAAGTTATTTTTTCTTACATTTTCTCTGCATGTCATTTCTATCACAAGCATATCAACTTTGCTCTCTCAGAACATCACCCTGCATTTGATGAATTAGATTCAGTTTACCCAAAGCAGTGGGTAATGATGCTGATACGAAGCTGGAAGGAGTGGCAAACACATCAGAAGGCGGTGCTGCTATTCAGCAGGACCAGGACAGGCTGATGAGTTGGGTGGATGGAGTTCAGCAAGGACAAGTTCAGAGTCTTACAACTGGGGAGGAATACTGGTATGCACCAGTATAGCCTAGGGTGTGACCTGCTGGAAAAGAGCTCTGTGGAGAAGGACCTGGGTGTCCTGGTGGACAACAGGTTGGCCATGAGCCAGCAGTGTGCCCTTGTGGCCAAGAGGGCCAATGGCATCCTGGGGTGCATTAAAAAGAGCGTGGCCAGCAGGTCGAGGGAGGTGATCCTCCCCCTCTACTCTGCTCTGGTGCGTCTGGAGCACTGTGTCCAGTGCTGGACTCCTCAGTTCAAAACAGACAGGAAACTCCCAGAGAGAGTCCAGCAGAGGGCCACAAAGATGACTGGCTGCTTGGAGCATCTTCTGTATGAGGAAAGGCTGAGAGCTGGGACTGGAGAATAGAGACTGAGAGGTGACCTGATTTCTGATCATAAATATATAAAGTGTGCGAGTCAAATCGATGGGGGCAGACTCTTTTTTGTGACAGGTAGCAATAAAATAATAGAATCATAGAATGACTCAGGTTGGACAAGACTTTAAACCACAACCTAACCATACTATCCTAACTAACAGCCCTCCACTAAATCTTGTCCCTGAGCATCACATTGGTTTTTAAACACATTCTGGGATGGTGACTCAACCACCTCCCTGGGGAGCCTATTCCAGTGCTTAAAAAAGAATAAGGGGCAATGGCAGAAACTGGAACACAAGATGTTCCTTACAAACACAAGGAAGAACGTCTTTCGTATTAGAGTGACAGAGCACTGGAACAGGCTGTCTAGAAAGACTGTGGACTTTCTATCTCTGGAGATATTCAAGTCCCACCTGGATGCCTACCAGAGTGACCTGCTGCAGGGAACCTGCGTTAGCAAGGGGTTTAGACTCAATGGCCTTTAGAGTCCCTTCCAACCCCTACAGTTCTGTAATTGTGTGATTCTGTGATTCTGTGTAAAGGCTCAGTAATAGTCTCTAGGATAGGAACATTTTTACAGGAGTAAGGCTTATCTTTTATATGTGGATAGTCAAAGGACCCATGTTAATTGTAAATACTTTGCTCTCCAAACGCAGACTTAATTTGCTGCTCATTGTAGTGCAAAGCTTCATTTAGATATCTTTTTATGTATTTAACAGAACAGTATTGCAGGCAAATGAAACTTCAAACCCCTACTGACACAAAATCTTATGTAATTACCCATATCTTTTTCTGTACGGCAGAGGAAGGAGCAGATAATATTTAAATAACCTAATGAACTTCCATGTCCTCAGGAAATCATGTGAAAACTTACACAGTAGAACAAAATGAAGAAGGAAGAGGCAGCAGTCCCTTGTTAAATTGTTCTTCTCTCTGATTTTCCTTTTAATAATGAAGTGTATTGTAACTTCTGTGGGCATGTGGGATGGCTAGATGCACTGTACAACAGGGTGTAAACCAGTACAGAGTTTGCTGAGCTGTACCACTAGGTGGAGGCAGATATTGTACTGTTCGATCTAACAGACAGGATGAGGAGCAGACCGAATGTGAGGTGAGCCACTGACAGCTGTGTTCCCCAAAGCAGATGTCCTGTTACATTAAGGGAACCACAACAAGAGCTTGGCAGGCAATGAGATGCCGCTGGCTGCTTAGTAAGTGTTGCCTTTGCCATCTCTGAGGCAGAAGATCCTGGTTCTTACTGGATTTCAGATGCTGTAGATGTGCTAGATGTGAATTCCTGCTTCTTGCAGCGATTCCTCCTTGGAGATAAAGAGTGCTCACTCCCACCTTGTGCTGGCCCTGATGCAGGGCAGACAGATTGTGTGCTTGCTGGAAGAGATCTTCAGATGTGTCCTATGATCAGGATGGTCTTCCTAGGAATATACCTCTGAGTTTTTCATCTCATATGGAAAGTAACTGCACACTAGAAAACATCTATTTCCGGTCAAGTCTTTGTTCTCATGCCTTCCTCCTTTGTCAGTACAGTGGTTCCTCCAGTATGGTACATGGATTGTCCCATGAGACCTTAGGAATGACTCTTTCTAGCATCTTGCACAATTTCCTCTGATGAACTCTGTCTCCCATGACTGTTTTCTCCTTTTCTGCTCAAAACAGGTGATCCTCCCACTGTATTTAGCATTTGTGCAGTCTCATCTTGACTATTGCATACAGTTCTGGGCCCCACAATATAAGAAGCATGTTAATATACTTGAAAGCGTCTAGAAGAGGGCGACAAAGCTGATGACAGGTCTGGAGCACACATCCTGTGAAGAGGACACCTGGATTGTCCAATCTGGAGGAGGCCAAGATCTCACTGCTCTATGCAGCTCCCTGAGGAGTGGAAGCAGGTGCTGAGCTCTGCTCATGGAACTGATGGCAGGATGGGAATGATACAGAGCTGTGCCAGGGGAGGGCTAGCCATTAGGAAACATTTCTTTACTGTGAGGATAGTTAAACACTGGAACAGGCTTCCTAGAGAGGTAGTTGATTGCCTGCGTCTGTGGTTGATCGAGAGGCATTTGTACCATGTCCTTATTAATGTGCTTTAAATTTTGGTTAGTCCTAAAGTTATTAGGAAGTTGGACTCACTGATCTTCGAAGATTCTATCTAACTGAACCATTCCATTCCATTCTATTTGAAGCATCCAGGATCAGGTTGAGATCAACAAAGAGCATGATTTATCTCTATATTTCCTGTGCAACCTTGGCCAAGAGAATGGGCTACCTTCTGTCTGCATCAAACCTTTTCAGGATCCCTCAGTCACTATCCACTGTGATGGCCATTTCTTTTCTTCAGGCATTCCTCTTTTCTTCAGCTGGAAAGATTTTTTAACTAATCTTTCTCTTTAGCCATGCAATCTGCCGTGCTGCCTTTGGAAGGAGTTATGAATACAGTGTTCACCTTTCTTCCTGTGTGATGATGGTGTGTGAGAAGAAGTGGCTAGGGCTGTTTTGACAGCGTGGAAGCCTTATGTGGCTCACCTCAGTGGGGCCCAGAGGACAGCTGCTCCTAAAGTCTCTACTTTAGAAGAAAATTCATCCTGAAAGGTGAAGGGGACCAGGAAGGCTGGATGCTCCTCAAGTAGGAAGACTTGAAGGTGCAGGAGCAGGCTGTCCCTGAGTGCTATAAGATGAGCTAGAGGATGAGATGTGGATGAACATGGAGCTTTTGCTGAAACTCTGGGAAAACAAGAAGGGGGCTAAGAGGAATGTCCATCATTTTCTGGATGTGGTGGGAAATATGACCACTGAGGATAAGGAAAAGGCTGAAGTTCTCAGTGCCTTCTTTACGTCTGTCTTTAATAGTCAGACCAGTTATCCTCAGGGTACCCCTTGACCTCAAAGTCTGCGATGTGGAGCAGAATAAACCCTCCACAATACAGGAGGAGACAGAGACCCACTTCTCCACTGGCATGGGTTCAATTGTCAGCTGGATTTAAGAAGACCAAGTGTGCCAGTAATGCCTCCTACATTATGATGTTGACCCTTGATGGTCAGAGGCAGATGGTGGTATGGCAATTGCATTACACTGTGTGGCCGTGTGATAGATGGCAGCAGAGGGGCAGTGTGCATGGAAGTACATGGAAATGCCTTTGAAGCAAAGGTGTATCACTGAATTCTTCCATGTGGTGAAAATTGCACCCACTGACATTCTTTGATGCCTTGAATGTTTTGGATACCAAGCACTGGGTGTGAGCACAGTGATGCAGTGGGTGATGTGTTTCAGCACTGGTGACAGTGACATGAAAGACAAGCTACATTGTGATGGCCATGAAGATTTTTACAAGTGTGACATGCGAGCTCTGGTTCACCTCTTGTGAAAATTGTAGCTAATTGTGGTGACCATGTTGAAAAATATTCTTTTGTAGCTGAGCATTTGCTCTATCAAATAATGTTACTGCGCTCTCCGTATCTGTAGTAGTTTCTCTGTAAATAAATAGGAGTCATTACTTTTAGAGCAACCAACATAGTTCCATTTTTTCCCTTTGGTATCAGTGAAACAGCATTGGATCCACTGAGATACAGCTGGTTTTCCTGAGACACAGCTTAACTAAGTTGGTCAAGCATCCCCAGAGGCTGTGGAGCTCACCAGTTCCTTTCTGCAGTCTTTTACTTAGTCTGGGACCTGACCTTCTGGGACTTTCTGTTTTTCTCTTACATTGAGATCTGTGCCTTCAGGAGAATGTCCAAATAGTCCCAGATACTTCATCTTTGAGTTTCAGATATAAGAAATGTCTGGTAACTGATAGGAGTGCTTTCAAACTTTTGACTTTACAGATCTGAGAAACTTCTCTGAGGGAAAAGCACCTCAAGGAGAATGCTTCACACCCTATGTTTATATCATCTTGACACTCTAGATGTCTCAGCGATCTACTTCATCCATTACTTTTGGATAAATGCTGGGAAATCTGTCATTTTGCAAAGGTGCTGAAGTAGAAGCAGCATTTTCTCCACAAGAGGGAACACAAGAACTCCTAGTGGAGAGTTTTTGTCTTGTACCATTTTAACCTGATGAATGGAGGAAGAAAATCTCAAGTGTTTGTACATCAGTGCCTGCCTGCAAAGCTGTACTTATAGAACCCTTCCCATCTCATCTTATGACTGAGCCCAGTGGAGACTTTGAGATTTCTCAGGTAGTGCTCAAGGAGCCGGGGAGCTGTGGCCATTTTGTCCTGGGATTTGAGAGATGTTGATGCATCTCCCTGTGTCATTTGAGCCCTTCAGTTATGGCAGGAAGACAGGCCCACCCTGCAGCACAGAGCAGCTCAGGTGCCCCAGGACAATGGCTCCAGCAGAGAGAAGGTGGTCCCAGGGCTCTGGAAACACTGTGCTTGGATTTATGTGAGCCATACAGTAAGCACGCTGTGATTCTGAGGAGTCAGTAGCAGAGACTGAGAACTGGAACCATGAAGAGGGCTTGTAAATCCAGCAGTAGTTGCACACAGGCTCTTTTTGGTACCCACACTTCTATTCAGGAGAATATTTTTCTGTCTAATATATCTGTAGAAGTTCTTCAATACACCATTGAAATGCCAGAAGGAAAAAAAAAACCACAACAACACAACTAACAACAAGCATTAGTCAACAAAGTATACAAGATGTTTGATTTTTTTTATTGTCACATGAAATTGGATAACGTGTAAACAGATCATGAAAAGTTCAAGGTGATGCTTAGACGTGTAATTAGCCAGAGCATTTAAATGGTTTTGGAACACCAAAACTACCAGATCTGAATTCTTAGGTTTTTTTGAAACACCTTCTTCAAGAGTTTGCTGACCTTCTCCCTGTGGGAAAGAAACATGAAACATAGAGACAATGCTGGAAATAGACAACACAAATGATTATGTTTTATTTCCAGTGTTCCTCTACAATGCCTGATGAAAATGGTGCCTAAAGGAAGTAAACCATGGCAAAGTTTATCCCATGAGATCTGTTCCAGCTATGCTCCACTATTACTTCTGAGTAGTTTCTGCTTTCACTCATCTGTCCCATTGACTTGGTTAGTGGGATGGTATTGTTTTCCCAGGGAGCAATGCTGTACTCAGCCAATATCCCCACTTGCTGAAATAGCTCATTTACAAAGTAAGGTCTATAGGACGTGTCTGGCAATGCACAGGTGTGCAGGAAGACAGTGCGCCAGGCTGCTGCACTGCCTCTTCATCAGCTCTTGGTCGCAATGGGGGCATGTTACAGAACAGATATAGTGCATACAGCAATATTTTTTTTTCCTGAGATTTACTCCTTTCTTTCTTTTTGGTAGTACAAGGAAGCCTCTGCAACCAGGGAGAGTGAAACCTATACACTGGTAGGTTTCATCTTGAAAATCAAGTGAATTTACCATATAACTTCTGAATTCCTCGCCTATCATCCTGAGGAAGTGTGAAGGTTTCTGGGTTCACATATGAGTAGAGAGGATACATCAGGGCTCCACGGACATTTGAGTGGGCGAGTCCCAAAGAATGGCCAAATTCATGAGCAGCAACAAGGAACAAATTAATTCCTGCAGCATAAAAGCATGGAAAAGTATGTTAAAGGTTGGGCATTTCTTTTTAACATATAAAGAATCCTAGCAGCAGGAGAATTTGTGTCTTTCATTCAGTTGAACTGAAGCATTGAAGTTTTGATTATTTATTACTGAACTTTCTCATTTAATTGTAATATTTTAATAAAAAATATTGCTTACCCCTTTCACACACACATAGAGACTCAGTCTCTTTCCCCCTCTGATTTAAATCAACCCACTCCTACAAGCAAGTTATTATGTCTCTTCATAAGTTAAGCAGATCGTGATCCTTGCTTAGCCTGCTTTGAAATCCAGACAGAACAAGCATTATGTAACTGCTAATAATAAGCAAACACAAGGACTTAGGCTGTTGAAAAGAAGGAAAGGTTGATACTGAAGCGGTGATGAAGCATGAAGTGTTATGGAAAATATTTCCTGTGGCTGTGTTCTTGTGACACAGATATGCAATGTTTGCTCTTTCCCTTTCATAAAGACAAGTGAATTTTACCTTGATTGTATTTTGACCACCTTTCATCATCGTCAAAATGAGCATCTCCACCTAGCCCCTCTCCAGGTTCAAAAGCATGAGCTAATGTGCCACCTCTTCCATCAAAGGGATATCCATCACCATGCTCTGCATTGGAAAAGAAAGAAATATCATCAGACAGCATGAGCTCTAATGCTCACGTTCAGCAAACCAAAGCATGTTGCTTGTTTGTGCTACCTTTTTTCATTATTCTTAAAAAAAAAAAAGCTATGTTAGCAAATTTGTGAAAATGGGCAGCAAGGCTTTAGGAAACACTCTCCAAATTCCTGACTTAAATCCAAGAACTAAACAACATCCAGTGTTTATTTCAGAATAAATCCTTAATGGTAGATGTTATAAGCCCCTGAATGTTTTTATTGTAGATCAGTGCTGTGCAGTATAAGTTTTAAACACTCACTTGTACTGACTGTAGTGGAAGCCAATTGTTTGGAGTACAGAAAACTGTGTATCTGAATAGCTAAGTTCTTTTCTACCCAGTCTTCGTATGATCTATTAGCTACTGCTATCACAGTGTCTGTGGGATGCTACCAATTCCTACATGGAGAACCTACAGGACAGGATATTTGTACCAAATCTGAAAATGTTCCCCTCCCACTGAGAGATCTCTGACCACAGTGAGAATTTCTGGGGTACTGAATATGAATATGTGTCCTTTTCCTCAGACCAAAAGGCATGGACCGTGAGGCAGAGCTAGCACAGGCAGAAGAGACCGAGTCCTACTGTGTGACAAGGGGTTAAAACTTAAACCAGCTTGCAGAATCCTTTCTCACATTGACAAGCCCATCAATAGACTCCTCCTAGCAACACACTGCCCAGGAACAAAGCAGGGGCTAGGCATGTTTGGTGTTTATATGCTATTATCTGTGATGTAAACCAGCTGTCTGATCTTCACTTCCCGTTGCTGGAGATCTAATAAATATCATCAATGGCTCTATAAAACAAGTCAGCTGGCCTTAAAGTAGGCATTCAGTTTGGCTATGCTGAGTCAATTTAGTGCCTGTGTAAGTAAAAATATGCCCATGTTTACATATTAGCCTGAATCACATATGGGCATCATAAATGGCCCTAATGGTCATCCCCATTTAGCATGCTCTGTCTTGCACCTGTGGTCTTAGACTCCACCAGTGAGATTCCTTCTAGAAGAAAATCAGTGAGAAGATCCTCTCTGGCACCAACGCAGTGAGGTTGGAACAGGCTGCCCATGGAGGCTGTGGGTTCTCCTTCTCTGGAGATATTCAAGACCCATCTGGACACCTACCTGTGCAGTCTGCTGCAGAGAGCCTGCTTTGCAGGGGGTTTGGATTAGCTGATATCTAGAGATCCTTTCCAACCTCTACAGTTTTGTGATTCTGTGAACCCTGATGCACCCCAGTGTGCATAAGGTGTTCAGTCCAGGTTACCGAACTGGAGCTAGACCAAAGTAAAGCTGCCTGAACCTGCCTAAATGCTTTGTGGATGCTGGGTCTTCAGCACCAGCTGTTTTCCTCTACACACGTCTTCTAATTTGTTTGGTTTGCACTGATTGTCAAGGCAGACTGTCACTGAACATCTAAAATTGAATGTCTCAGTTTGGAGTTTGGAGTTTGAATTCTCCCTCTGTTTCACAACTATAAATCCTAAGGGATTTTCCAATGCTTACATAGGAGTTAAAATGATTCATTATGCATAAAATCGGTGGCATGATAAAGGGAAGATAAACTTACTGGTAATTCCAAACTTGTTATTCTTTCCTAAGCCTCTGGTTATAAGAATGCATGCTGTAAATCAGGCAAAGAGCACTGAATTTTAAAAATTATATAGTCTCACCACGACGTGCAAATTTAATCACAATGTCTGCGTGTCCCCGGGTGACTCTTTTGAAGTTCAGTGGAGTCACATCGCTCCATACCATCAAAGCCCTTCTAATTGCATCATCCACATATTCTCGGGGTAGGTCAGGTGTGTAATTAACAATCCTAACAGCAAAAGGAAACAGACAGATGACATTTAAGCTGTGAAGGAAACCTGTAAATTTAAGCTCAAAACAAATCCTTTCTCCATAAAATCTTGACCACCACTAACTTGTAAGTCAGGTATTTCTTATTCCATCGTGGACTTCCAGAAAATGTTTGGTAATCTGCTACATCAGGGATTCCACATCTGGGCTGTTCCATTATGCTTTTTGTTTCTGCATTTAATTTTCCCGTTACAGTCAGGTGGAAATACTTCTGCATTTCTTTAATCCTCTCTTCTAGGCTGATGGCAGGGTGTTTTTCAAGAAGTGGAAAGAATTTGTTAAGATATGTCTGGAAAAAGAAAAGGAAAACAAAAATTAATATTTATACCTGCGATCTTTCAGCAACCGCATTTTACATTTGATTGACTTGCTTCCATTGTCCTGCAGTCATGGTTAGTTTAGATGCATTTTTTTTGTCCCATTTCAGTTTAACAAATGGTATTTTCTTTGTAGTACAGATTAATGTACATGAAAAGAGTTGAACAGCAGAACATTGTTCTTTGTTCATTGTTCAAGCAGTTCTTTCAAGGAAATGCAATTTACTGAGTATTCAAATACACGGAGCTCCAAAATAGCATAAAAATATTTTTATAATCTTTAAAAATGATATGTCCCCACTATTTACCAGTTGGAACTCATCTCTTTTGCAATTTAGACTTAGGCTGTCTAAGCCAATCAGCAAGTTTAAGTAGTTCTATGTCACCTCTGCAAAAATTAAGAGCAGATAATATAAAAAGACAGGAAAAGAATGTAGAAGTTAAGTAAAAAATCAGGCTATTCATGATGCAGTTACGTTGCCTCCCTGGTAACATACCTGTGCAATGTTTAAGTCTGCGTTGCTCCACAATGCTGGTTTAAGTGGTACTGGAAAAGGAAGGCTCTGAGGTAGGAGAATGGCAGCACAAAGTAGGAGGTATTGCATGGTGACCAGCATTGCCAAAGAGCCTCACTGCTGCAGAAAGTGTTAGACTTTCTGTCTCCCAAGACCAGAGCTAAGATGTTTATATAGATCCTGTGAGCTCCATGCAGCAATCATGGACGTGACTCAGTTTTCGGTGGTATAAATGTAATGGCATCGCTATTCTAAGAAATAAATGAAAGCATGTTAAACAAATACTCCCTTTGACTTCCCTGTTGATGTCATGTCACAGCTAGCAGCCAGCTTTGGCTCTCTCTATTCATATTATTCTAGAAGTGAAACCACAGGGTTGCACAGTTCACTTTCTGTAACTTAATCAATACAGTCACTGTATAATCACTTCTTACTGCATTTCCCTCAAAGTTCCTTATACACAGAGACAGTTTTGCACCACTTTGGTCTGACAGCTTGCCTGTGTTGATGCAGAAGGCAGAGATGAGATGAATGGGTGTGCTATATAACCTGCGAAGAATATGTGAAAGCCTTCAAGAAAAAAGGAGTTTATCCTAACAAGTATGTAGCCATCTTCTACCTCCATCTCTACCTGGAGGTCCATGGCAAAGGAAACCACTGCTGAGGACGGCAGAGACCACTTGCTTGGTCCCTTGAGATCAACACTCAATCTCCACTCAATGTGGAGACTCAACACTGTCTCCACAAAGCCCCACTGGAAGTGATGAGTTTTGAGAACTGCAAGCAGGAGCTTGCAAGCTGACTTGTGATTTTTTTTCAGGCTGTGCATTTTTGTGACAGTGTTAGCACTAATCCAGAAGGAATTGCACTTAAAAGAGAAAATACTGTTACTGCTTCTTACACAGGACAGCTCATGTGGGTATAAGTGAACGCTTATGGAAGAGTTTCTGGGTTACTGTTTTAATTCACTATGCTTCTGGTTGATTAGAAAAACTTCTGATTTCAGAGGGAGAGAATCTGTACCAAAAAGAACTGATGAATTATGTAGGAGAACTTCATTGCACATCTGAAATAGCTGTCAAAGGACTGCGTCTTCATATGATCACTTCTGAACATTCTGGTAGGCCTATGGGAAACATGAATTTTGAAATTGGAAAACTTGATGACAAAAGGTGATTTACTTCTAGAAGCGGGTTTGTCTTCTTCCTCAACAACTGACTTTATGCCTCATTGTGGAAATCAAGTAGAATCTGGACCAGGGCCTGGGTTTCAGGTGAGATGTATTGAAGCCTCCTTGAGTCCTGTGAGTCTTGGGTGCGGTGCTGATTAAATTCCCCACATACTTCAGAAGAATTTGAAGCCCCATTCCAATCAACAGACTGTTGAAAAACTCCCTTGTATCTTTTGTATCTTTTGAATCTATCTGGGCTGTGGCCACAGCTGAAAATTAGAGTTTAAGCATGAAAGCTTGCTGAGAAAGGACAGACTTGATACTCCATTTTATTTTCTCCTCAAAATTTGTCAACCCTCTTCCTTTTTGATAGAATTACAGAATCATAGAATCACCAAGATTGGAAAAGAGCTACAAGATCTTCCAGTCCAATAATCCACCTATCACTAAGACTTCTTTTTTCCTTTTGTTTCAAAAAAAAAGAGAAGATTTCAGTGAACATGGGACTAAAATCGAAACAAAGATCTTTCAATGAAAATGAAGTCATTTTTGGGGGGCTCAAAATCATTGGAAATAAATCTGATACTAATAAGATCAATATAAAAAAGAAATTGATGTTAATTCTATGATGTGTCTGTGTGAATTTTACATGTTGTCTTTTTACCTTCGTTTTAAATTACAAAAAATGTTGTGGGTTGGGAAAAACCATTTCCTGCCCTATCATCATAGTCACAGCATTTACATTCAGCAGAGAACCTATGCTTGTGACAGTGAGTGGAGGTAGGAAGTTCAAGGAGGTTGGAAGAAATACTGGCTACAGGAACTGTCCACACAGTGAAAATGGAAGTGCACCATGATGTATAAAAATCAATTGGGGAGGTTTGGAATAATGCTATTGAAACACTTATACCCTGTCTTTTTTTGAGGCAAGTAACTGCTGTGAACAAGGACACTACATGAAACTATGTCCTTTGAAGAGCCTTTTGATGAGCATCAGAGTCCTTCTGGTCTAGGGAAAAAAATAGGTACAGCTATCAAGACCTGAGTCTCCTTTGGACATGGGCAGTTTTGTGCTCTGCAGTGGGATGAAAAAAGGAAGTAAAACTGAATGATTCAGTGGTGAATGATCTTTGTTTCATGGTCATTTGTTTCATGATACTCAGCTGGATTCTGGCTAACCTGAATGTGGCCAAAAGTGGAGTTGGTGTATATCAAGAGTTGCTAAGTTGTCTTTGTGAATGCACTGGGTCTGACTGGGGTATGGTTAGCTTTATTTGTAGCAGACTATATGATTTTTGGATTTGTGGTTAAAAGTGTTGATCAGTGCTTTGTGTATTGGTCAGCAGTGCTTGTAAAAGAGCAAAGCTTTCTCTCTTTCCCCTACTGAATAGGATGGTGGTGGACAAAAGCTAGGGAAGGACACAGCTAGGACTGCTGATGTGAATTTGCTGAAGAGATATCCTGTATGATATAATATCATGTTCAGAAATAAAATTGGGCTAGCAGAAGAAGAAAGTGGAGGGGAAGGCAGAATTCTGAGTTGGCAATCTCTTGGAGACTGGTTTGACATCAGTCTGCTTGAGGGAGGTGATGAGGGATTGCCTTGACATCATTTTTTTTCTGTTTTCCACCTAATTATTCACTTATTAAATTGCTATTTTTATCTCAATCAATGAGTTTCTCTGATTTTGCTCTTTCTATTATTTCATGTGTTCCACTACAGATGGGGAATGAGCCATCAGTTGTGTAGAGACTAGTTTGTGGCCATGGACAACACACTGCAATGGAGAACAGGCAAAAGGAGTGGCCAAAAATTTCTGGGAAATGTTTTGTTTGGGTCACCTGTGAATTATGTAATATTGCATATAAGCTCTTACCAAACCGGATAGACCTGGATTATTATGGTCTCTAGAACATTTGATACCTTTTGTTTTGTTATCTGGTTATTTAATGTGACTAAAAAAATATTTCAAACTTGCATTTGTGACCTTGGTGGTATTTTTCCACAAAACAAACCTTTGGTATCTTCATCTCAGCTTTGCATGACACAGTCCTTGTGGATGATGAATTCCCTCTGAGAAACACAAATCTGGAGTCTCCTCAAGGTTATTGATGGACATTTTTCTTGGCTGATCTAGACTGTAGAAGGTGCCCCATTTCCAAGGTGCCTGCACTCCACTTCTGTAGATATTAACTCTGATGGAATTTCTTCAATAGTCCCTTGGCACAAGGAATCCAGGACTCCTTTGTGTGAGAATAGAAAGTTCCAGTTACCGGTGCCTAGCCACTGAGGTCCTGTTGTGGCCTCTCAGCATTGCCCATCCCTGGAGGGAGACAATCCAGTTCTTCTTTTTGTTCATCTGGATCAAGCTGCATTAAGCTGTTTCTCAGCAGGATATACCTCATGCCTTGTGGCTTTAGGGGAAGGAAGGCCTGAGGAAGGGATTATATGTTTAGGTTCAGCACAAACAACGCGACAAGAGCTAACAGACTTAGGTTACTAATAATTAGGCAATCTCAGCTTGTGGATTTACCATCTTATGGTTGTTTAGAGTTGAACTGCACTCAGTGACTTTCTATTCAGAACAGTTTGTCTGGGACATCATGCAGGAAAAATACATAAATGTGGAGAATAATAATATATTATATTATAATAAACATCTTAGCCAGTAAAACTCAGGCTACTTGCCTGCTTGTGTTAGGTTTGACATCCCGCCTTGTTGAATTTGTTTGCTTCTTTGTTCAATGCCATGGATCAGAAGTCTCTAGGCAAGAGAAACATACAGATCTCTCAAGATTTTCCTCATAATAATTTACTTTATTCAATTTAAATTGAAGTCATAAGATATAACCTTTGGGTGCATGCAGTCTTTCCTTCCTCTGTGTACAGGACAGAGAAAAGGGAAGAGGGCAGGAGGTCAATCAGCTACATTTCACTGCAATATGGATGCAAACCTTGCTGACACTGGAGCAGGGGCAGGACCTCCTAGAGACACTTCCATTTGTGAATTCACGTCTTGTAGCTGGCTGCCCCCATCCGTTTTTAAGTCCGTCTCAATGCTGGACTGGGCCAAGATGCAGTGCATATATCTTGTCTGAACAAAGACATATACCTCCATGCCTTTAAGTTCACTCTTGGCCTAAGGCAATCTCAGATTTCCAGTAATGCAGCAAATCTCTGGGATTAGTAGCAGAGTCCAATTTAAAATAGACCGGTCTTGCAGCAGTGTTGCAAGGGCAGGCAAAGTACACTGTAGTAGCATGGAAAGATATACTGCACTCAGTTTGTCCACACCAATGTAAACCAAAGTAAGGAGTAAGGCAATGTCTGAGGCATTTCCTTATTCACTCTAAAAATCTGCATATTAGCAGATCCATACCTGCTGATACATCATGGTGAATTTCTTTTTGATGATAATAGAGATCAGAATTTGTAAGGCAGACTAGACACAGAAAGGCAGGTTCTGATCACTTTACTGTCTCTTTTGAAATGGTTCCTGATTTGTGGTGCTGATTCATGTCTAGAAAACTGACAGCCTGCTGGTCAGACAGCCCTGAATGCAGAGTGGGTCCTTCTTTTATTCTTCCACTGTTTCCAGCAACTGAGTATAAAGCCAATAACTTCAGGTTCTCCATAAACTTGTTTATACCACTAAGATGTTCTGTCACCAAAGATGTCCTACTTGGAGCAGAGCTGCAGCCTTTGTTTCACACAAATCAAGATATGTTCTGTTTTCTAGAATGCTGCATTTTGACCTTGATACCATTAAAAATCAATATAAGCATTACAGAGCTGCATAGCCAAGGGCTGCTTGCACTCAAGTGGTGAAGACTGAGTCACACAGTCTTGCTAACTTTCACACAGTTATTCACATAGCTGCTCACCAGCCTGAGTGGTTACTTAACCAGACCCCATGTGACTAACCAAATCAGAATGCAGAGGAAAGCAGAAGAAGAAATTTCAGAAAATCAGTGAAATCCATTCATTCACATACCAGCAGAAGTGCAGAAATGGCTTAGCATTATTATTTTCATTCTTAAGTATAGCCATGTTCCTTAAGGGAGCCATGTCCTTCTGCCGGGTTTTAGGCATCTGCCTGTTGCAGCAGCATCAAAGTCCACCCCAGTGAGGAAAGAGTAACCCTGAGGTTGGAATTCAATTTGATGTTTGCTTACGTCTGAATCGTAGAATCACAGAGTCATGGAATCACAAGGTTGGAAAAGACCTACAAGATCATCTAAAGATGGTTTAAATGAAGCCACAATAGTCCACCTGGATGTGTAGATGCTCCAGCAGATATGGCAGAAATCCATCATGAATGAACAGGCGGCTCCTGAATGAGCTCAAATGCAAAGGAGACTGACAGAGATATGTGTGGAGATGGGCTATCTGAGGGGTAAAACATTTTGTCTGGCATGCAGGGGTGGATTCTGAGAAGACAGAAATGGGCTGGAATTGGAACAAGCGATGGATGTGAAGGGCAGTAAGTACATTGCCAGCAAAAGGATTGTGGCAGACTACATTGGCAGACTATGGAAACTGTGGTTGCACAACTCAGCAGCCCAGGGGAATTTATGACCAAGTGCATGAAAAAGGCTGAAGTACTTACTGATGCCTCTTCCTCTGTTGTTACTGGTGTCACCTGCCCTTGTGCTTACTCACGCTGGAGGCTGGTGACAGAGTGTGGCTGATGGAAGAAAGCATTTCCCTGTCTAGAGGTCCAAGCAAGGACTACTTACAGAAATAGGTCCACATAGATCCATGGACCAAACAGAGTTCACTCACATATGCTGAAAGAAATGGCTAATTTGTTTCAAGGTCCATCTGTCTTGGTCTAGAACGTCTCTAATCATTCTTTTCAACTTCATTATTTTTAGATTTCGCAATGAAAACTGAAATATGGAATGGTTTGCTGTTTGAAAGCTGAGTTGATAAGAGAAAAACGATGTTTCTCTGATACAAAAGTATACCACAAGGATAGAAAGACTTCTCAATGTTTCAGTCACTCCTACATCAAAGTAATGTAATTTTTGAGACTTTCTGAATGAAAAATGTGGTATTTTCAGTTTAAATGGTGCAGCAGTGGATGTGGCTTGAGGGAGCTTGCAGCCCACGGAGAGCTGCAGAAACAGGCCCTGGGCCAGAGCTGCTGAAGCCTGCAGAGAGCAGTCCACAGTGGGGCAGGAGGGCTGGCAGGAACTGTGCATATGAGGGATCCACACTGGAGAAGTTTGTGAAGAACTGGAGCCCTTGGGAACAACAAAGGTGGAGCAGCTGGTGAAAGATTGTACGAGAGACCAGAAGGGGGAATTTTGCATCACAGTTCTGTCACTGCTGAAAATCTGCCTATAGTCCTTCCCAGTATATGTCTATATTTGTAGATCTGAAGAGGGCAGTGTGCTTTTCATCTGTACCATCTAAAGAGGTTTGAGTTTGCCCACATCTGGCTGCTCCCAGTGTGGAAACAAAGTGTAAGGAATGAGGATGGTCAGGGGGCTGGTTTCAGAACCCCACACTCCCTATGAAGTGAAACACTACCCATCATCCTGGGCCTTTAAAATCAAGTTGTCATCTCTACATTTTCTCTAGGGACAATTATAACTGATGTGTTATATGTAAGTTCTACAGTTAGAATTAATTTGTGACAGAAACCTGTCTGAATATGAACTGCCCTAGATGGATTTTAATCTGGCTTGCTCCAGAGATACTTGTCATTTACTGTGCTAAAAAGAGTGGAAAGACTTTGCTAACAGGTTGCGCTAACAGATCAGTGACTATACTATCACCAGCAGAAAAATACCGAGCACACCATGCTTTATACAGTTCCCTTACAGATGATTTTTTTTTCCTGTAGTTTACAATTAGTTTAAATTAATCACAACAGAAAGATGTTAGCCTGTGTTGGCTCTTACAGATGTTACACTTTGGATTATGATGGCTTCCCAAATTCTGGGAAAAAAAGGTGATCTTTTCAGTGATGTGAATATTCCTGTCAAGCAGGGATGTCTTTTCCTGTGGTTAATATGAGCAATAGTGCCAGTCTTGAGAGAAGAGATGCATCATATACTTGCTGACACCAGTGGTTATAGAATTATTACTCTTTATTTTGTTGTATAATTCATTGCTTTATTACCATGGTTCCTTGACAAAAAACAAACTATCCATCTCATTAGGCTTTTGTTTGGGATGTGTGACTGAAAATACTGAGGTCAGTTACATTAATTGTGTAGGTTAGTCTGAAAGTAATGACTTCTATTTGTTTCCATGGGAACGACAACTGATACAAATCACAGAATCACAGGATGGCCCGGGTTGGAAGAGACCTCAAGGATCACGAATTTCCACCCCCCCTATTTGATAGAGCAAATTCTCAGCTACAAAAACTGTTTTTCAACATAGTCACCAGCATTAGCTGCACATTTTCCCCGGTGATAAAAAAGAGCCTGCATGTCGCACTTACAAAAATCTGCACCAGTGGAGGCAGCCCACTGTTTCACAGCTGCTATGATGGTGTTGCTAGGAAAATGTTGCCCACGCTGTCTGCCTGACATTGGAAAGAACAGAGGTAAGTCAGAATGTGCTGAATCAGGACTATACGGTGGGTGTGGATGGACAGCCTAGCCAAAATTGGCAGCGTGATCCATGGTTTTCAAACTGGTAAGAGACCTGGTGGTGTTGTGTTGGAAGAGAATGCTTGTCTTCCCTGACCTGACTCTGGAAGTTTGAGACTTTACCTCAGTGTTACAATGTAGTGGTCAGAATTGGTGATTTATCTGGGTTCCTGGAAATCCAGAAGGATCATCCCTTTCCTTCCTAAAAGACAGTGTATGTCACTGTACCTGCTGAGGACTGCATCTGGAACCTTTTCTTTGATGGGGTGACACCACATCTCACCCCTGGTAATAATGCGATCCAGGAAACTGCTACTCATATTTGTTCTGTAGGTCCTGACAAATGTGCATACAGTGTTCTTTCTCTTTCTGTGGGAGCATTTATAGTACACATCCAGGACAAACTTTGTGATATTCCAATGTTGTCACCATTATTTCCAACACATTAAAGCCCTCAGACCCAAGCCCTGCTGCAGCAGGCATATAGGCATTAAAGCCTATATTCAGCTCTGTACACATTGCCCTGGTTATAATCTACCAATTCATGTGGATGAGCAGATTGAGTTACTCTCCATTTTGGTGGTGCGACAACTGTGCAATGCCACCTGGAACATGACTTGTCTTTCTTGTTGCTGTTGCCACAACTGAAACACATCACCCACCACCTCATGATTTAAGTTACATTAATGTTTAATTATTACAGAGTACAGCTCTGTAGGACTGAGGGAAAAGAATTCTACAACAGTAGAGAGAGGTGAGGCTGAGAGAGCTGGGACTGCTTGTTCTGGAGAAGAGGAGACTCAGTGGGAGCTCATTAGTATCCATAAATATCTGAAGGGAGGATGCAAAGAGGATGGAGTCAGGCTCTGCTCAGTGGTGCCCAGTGCCAGACAAGGGGCAGTGGTCATACTGGCACACAGGAGGCTCCCTCTGAACAGCAGGAGCACTGCTGTGCTGTGCACTGGCACGGGCTGCCCAGAGGCTGTAGCGTTTCCTCCTTGGAGATCTTCCAAAGCCGCCTGGACGCAGCCCTGGGCATCCTGCACTGGGTGTCCCTGCTGCAGCAGGGCTTGGGTCTGAGGGGCACAGACGTCTCTTCCAAACTCAGACATCTTATAATTCTCAGATTCTGAGATAGCCAAAGTTGCACAGATGAAGGTGGACTGAATTGCCTTTAAAGGGCAACCACAGACATAGAAGGTATGCTGCATATTAACCTAGTTCAGTGTTTTGAGGTTCTTAAGGTATCAAGTTGTATCAAATCCAAAATTACAGCAAAAAGACAGAGAAAAACCCTGTATCAATTCTGCCCTTAAAAGAATTGATGGAATCATGTGAGATGTGTGGAAGTTTGTTATGATTGACCGATCAGTTTTAATTCTGTATAATGCGGAAAGGGTTCACAAAACAATAATATTGATTCCTTAGATACTGAAAAATATAATTTTAGCATATTGAGTAATATGTTCAATGTAAAATGTGGCAATATGGCCTTGAGAAACAGGTTGGCAAAGCACATCACAAAGCATTGCAACATTCACTTCCTCCATGGGATCACATTGTCCGTTACCACTCAGCCTCAGTGCATGCCTCAGCTACTGATCTCCCAGAGCACAGATATGGTCCCTGGAGAAGTTAGTGTAGTGCCAGACATCTTTACTGCTTTATCTTGATTTGGTGCCATAATTTTAATGGCTCCTTTTATCTAATGCTAAAGTCCTCTTGTAAAAGTTGTAGACAATGCTTAAAATGACAAGATGTGATTGATGTTAGACCTACCAATGCCAGTAAATTTTAACAAAGGCCTGGCCAAGTTCTGTCTGACCACATTATTAAAACTGGGGTGTTACATGTTAGTGTCTCATTCAAAGTGGTTAGCTTTATTTTCTTAGAAATAAATAATATTTTCTTAGAAATGGTGAAGGGCCTGGAGCATCTCTCCTATGAGGAAAGGCTGAGTGAACTGGGTCTGTTCAGCCTTGAGAAAAGACAACTGAGAGGGGACCTGATCCAGGTCTATAAATATCTAAGGTGTGGGGGGCAGAATGGCGAGGCCGGACTCTTTTCAGTGGTGAGCGGAGACAGGACAAGGGGAAACGGCTGGAAACTGCAGCATAGGAAGTTCCGCACAAACATGCGCAAGAACTTCTTTACAGTGAGGTGACGGAGCACTGGAACAGGCTGCCCAGGGAGGTGGTGGAGTCTCCTTCTCTGGAGATGTTCAAGACCTGCCTGGATGCCTACCTGTGCGACCTGGTGTAGGGAACCTGCTTTGGCAGGGGGTTGGACTCGATGATCTCTGGAGGTCCCTTCCAACCCCTACAATTCTGTGATTCTGTGTGATTCTGTAAATGTGACTTCCCAGCTTCTTCTTCTGTGTGGAGCTGAGAACAGCTCATGTCAGCATCCTGCAGGTAGCTGATCATTGGGGACAGAGCAGTAGCTGTTTTGCTGAGGCTTTGGTTATTAAGTTGTTGCTGACATATTCCTATTTGGAAAAAACATAAGGATATATCAGTTCCTAGTGCAGTGTGAATGATTAATGCTAGAAAGAAATATTCACAGAGACATTAAAAACATGCTAGAAAGTGTTTTATATGCTGGAGTTAGGAAACAAAATCAGCCACAGCCATTATTTTTTAACTAAGCATGTAATGTGAAGTACAGGTATTGTACTTCATAGCAGTGAAAACTTCTGGAATTTGCAGCTGCACATTAAAGTGGACTGTGATACACATTTAAATTGCTCTCCACACCAGGGGGAAACAGGATGCATGTAGAAAAGCAGGGAGCAACTGGAGAGAGCACAGTGGTGAGTCACAGGAGCGCTGTTTTAAACATGACCTATGTGGAAGGGTTTAAGGCATGGAGCTGCTAAGTCTGGAGAAGGGAGAGTTGAAGCAAGATATGATACCACTCCACAGCTGCATGGGTCATAGTGACAAAAGGGAAAGAAGGAAGGAAGTTTTCTCAGTGCCTGCTGTGGATGATTAAACTTAGCAGGCAGGAAATGTGCTCTCATGTCAAGATAGCTGAGTATTGCAGCAGATTACCTGGTGAGATTTCAAATCTCCATTACAAGAAACTTTTGAGGACAGCAGGTTAAAAAGACATCAGCCACTTACCTACTACTCTCCTTGGAGGTCTGGAACTGCATTTCCGAGTGCAACATTGGGTTTTAGGAAGACAGGGGTATGATAACCAGAATTTTGATTCTCTGACTATTAGAACATATACAAAAGTAAGCAAAACATTTTCCAGGTATGATCTTATGTGAACAAACGTACACTGCGTGCACCATTTTCTTACTGTGCCATGAATTCTAGTAAACTGAAATATTCTGCATATACACCCACAAGCTCAAAGCTGCAGGCATGCAAAGGAGTGCTTTGTGCTCAGTTCCACAGCTGCAGAATGGCAGTATCCTTCTGATGTTTCTGAACATCAGTGTCCAGATGGGACTTTTTCCTACTTGCAGTTACATGTTCAAGTTCAGTAAAAGGGTACATGAAAGGTAGAAAAAAAGTTAGTGTTACTAGTTTATAGTTCCTATGAACTACGTGTAAGACAATAAATTTTGATGAGGTCAAGAAAATAATGGGTGTGCTGGATCACGGCCAGCAACAATTTTCTTGACCACACACCAATGTGAAGGCAGTGTAAAAGACTGAGGAGCACCTGCTTTTCCTCTCTGCACTCTGAAGGAATGACTGCAGCATGCCAGCAGTCTCAGCAAGCTCTGCTTGTCATTTTACAGCCCTACAACCTCTGTAAAATAACCATGGAAGTAGTTTAAAGTCAGTATTGTTAGTTGCCTGATGGAATCTGCTAGCGTATTTTGTTAGGACTTGTACCTTGTAGAGATGACATGTTGCTTGTCATTGAGCTCTCCCTTCCCGGCAGCATATAACACGTGTTCCAGAAGGAAACAGTACTGCAGAAGAGAATATGAACTTAATTAAAAGAATATCAATAAGGTCACAATGCATTAGTCATAAAAGCAGGATTTATTTATTTTATTCATTTATTTTTACTGGAACAAAAATAGAGATACATACACTCTTCGTTCTTCTGCATTCTGGATTTTCATTCATTCTGTTACATACATTTAAAAGCAGTAGCTCTTCCAAAGAAAAAATGTCTGACTTTATTTAATTTGACAGAATTGTGGAGTACTGTGGGATGATTACAAACTATCATTATTGCTGTTTTTTGCTAAAAGTTGTGATATTGTGTGGGTGACACAGTCTGGTAAAATGGGAATTCTTCTCCTTTCAGGCATCACTGATTACTTGTCCTCTGTCTTTACAGCACAGCAGATGGCTTCTCATGGCTGGGCATCCTGATGCCACAGCATTTCACCACAGTAGTTTTGATGCCAACTGTAAAGGAAGTGTTAAGGTGTTACAACATTTCCAGTAATTGTCTAGCAACAAACAATATAATTTTGATTATCTTCATGAATTGAAAAAATGTTACCTCAGTCTTGTGAATTGCTCTTCACTTTCCTCTCTCACCAGCTGCAAGAATGAACGAAGGTCCCTCAGAAGCTTTGGGCAGTATGAAGTCCGTGTGCAGTGTCATTCAATGGCCCATGGCAGTTCTGGATTTTGTAATCTGCTTGACTCAGCTATTTGAATGTTAACCCACTCCTGCTTCTCCCACTCCTGCCATCACTGCCACTCCAAAAAGGACTATTCTGTGTTTAGTACACACATTTCTTCTGAGGCCAGATACTCACTTCCAATGACAAGAGCCCATAGCTATGTATTTAGGGAAAGTATGTATGTACTTAGAACCACAGCAGTGCAGGGCACCTCACTTCTCCAAATGCTGAAGTTGTACCAAAATTCTTGGATTTGTTTCAGGATGGTGGTCTGACTGAGTTAATTTTCCAAAGGACATACATGTTTTCTTTCAATAGTCAAAAGATTTTAAAGATTTTTTTTTAAATGAAGACTAATATTGCTAAAGGACAGACATATATTTAATTTACCTATAATTGTACTATTTCTTTCAGGTTGCAGCAAATGGATCACCAGATTTTTAACTGGAATGTACATCATTGTTCTGTGATCTCGTGCTCCACCACAGGAGAGCAGTGAAACTTACTCACTGACATGGGCACCATTTCAGATTATAAAAATAACTAAAACATATAATCAGTTTTGAAATAAATGTCTTTAACTTCTGTCATTAAATTCTATTGTGCTTTTGTTTACAGTTTCCTGGGGCACCAACCCTGCAGTTATCTCCTTGGAAAAAGTCAAATTTGGCTTGGAATGAGGAGCACATCTGGAGAAGGAATTGAGAGGAGGAATATGATTAAATGGTGAGCATTTCTAAATAAAGGTATAGTTTTGGATCAATTCAGCAGCACTGTGGATGGGGAGCTAAGAGAAGTGATGGACAACAGGCAGAACATGTGCGGTAACCTTAAACCTTCCAAGCAGATACACCTGTTCCCATCTAGAGCTATGAAATAGAAGGAAGCAGTAAAAACCCTTCCTGTAAGGATTTTTGTAAACAGATTGTTCTTCAGCCCTTTGGCATGTATCTAAGTACAAAATCCTTGGAGGAAACAAATATGTTTGAGTGATGGTTGATGTGAGTACGCCTGCTGAATTGCACAATTGTTAGTTGGGGCATGCAAGTGGTTTTGGATTTTCACACTTCCTGGTTTGCCACGTCATCATCCTGGTCAGGATCCAAAGCTCATGGAAATCAGCAACAAGATTTTGCTGGTAGGAGGTAGATGATTTAGCAAACGAACATGACCAAATGTCCAAAATTCCTCTTCTTCTCATTATCACCTCCCACTTATTCTATTTCACTTCCTTATACATGACTTAGCAACATGAAGCCCAACAAATAGGAAAAAAATTTCAGTGCTATAACAGAATGCACATTGGATTTGAGCTGGTGGTGACGATGCTTGAAAACAATCAGCTCAAGCAGTAGCTACTGTAACTTGAACCCAGAGGATGATAGCTGCTGAATTTTCCTTCCCTGTTAATTTTATTTTATTTCAAATCTGTAGTGTTAAGTCAACAGTTACTGTATTTCCATCAGCATCATGGGCAGCATCAAGGGCTGCAGAGAATTAAAAGAATACAGACTGATTCAAGTGTTTTTTTTTTTTCCCTCCAAAGTGGGAATTTCCAGAGGTTAATTTCTAAGGGCGGTATTAAGGAGATTATCCTATGGTGTCTCTCTCCTAGTAAACAGTGCAAGAATGGATCATAGTTTAGCCTACTTATGCCATTTCCCTCTCTCATTCTCACCCCATTATATTCAATCGTAATTACAAATGAAATCTGTTTTTATCCTAAACTTGCATTTTGATTGCCACCTTCTATTCAAACTAAAGCAATTGTTCTAGAAAGAAAGAAACTTATAAGAAGAGCCAGAATGTATGTCCTGGTTTCGGCTGAGACAGAGTGGTTTCTTTTTTTTTTTTTCCTTCATAGTGTCTGGTAAGATGCTATGTTTTGGCTTTGGAAGAAGTACAATGTTGAAAATACACCAAGGTTTTTAGTTATTTCTGAGCAGTGCTGCACAGAGCCAAGGACATTTCAGCTTCTCAGGCTGCCCTGCCAGTGAGAGGGGCTGATGGGATACAAGGAGCTGAGAGGGGACAGAGCCAAGCCAGCTGACCTAAACTGGCCAAAGGGATATTCTGTACCAGATGACATCAAAAAACCTATAAAACTGAGAGGAGTTGCCTAGGTGTGCAGCTGCTGCTTTGGGTCTGGTTGGGCATTGGTGAGTGGTGAGCAATTGCGACGCGCACCACTTGTTTTGTAAATACATCTTGTATTACCTTCACTATGATCATTCTCCTTTTCTGTTTCTCTTCTGCCTTCATAAATAGCTTTTATCTCAACTCATAAGTTTCACTTTTTTTTTTTTTTGCAATTCTCCTTCCCATCTCACTGAGAGAGGCTGTGTGGGGCTGAGCTGCTGCTGGATTAAAGCACAGCAGTCAGTATTTTGGCCATCTGAAAATTCCCATATTTCATTCATCAAGTTCTATGCACTGTGAAATATATAGACACAGTCAGTGCCAAAGGCAAATCATCCTGTTCTGGAATGACAAAATCTGTAGGTGGGATGGAGTACTTGTTCTCTCAGCACTGGCCATTGATGGGACCTAGGCTAGACACCAAAATGCTACATGCCTAGAACAGGGTGAGATGCCTGCAACTGAGATTCAGAAAGAACTTCTCCAGTTTACAGGTTTCTTCCATTCATGTAACACGCGTGTGTTTCTTAACATTGCAAGCAATTTGTGTGAGTGCCAAGAAATAGGTAACTAATTTAAAAGCTTTCCAATTAAACCACTCCTCTGTATGAGGGCTCCTTTCTATCATGGTAGGGTTGCACTTCTCAAGCCAAAAGATCACATAAAGACCAAATCATTACTTATCTTTGGTCTTTGGTGTTTTTCCACAGGTGTTACTCAAAGTCCTTTTGGAGCTTATGCCCAAAATTGCTTCTTTATTCTGCAGCACTTACATTAGAAAGTGACACTGCATGAAAATTCTCATCACTTTGTTTAGAAGGAAACCTCTCATTTCAAAATCTCCTCTGGCCAGGTGATTTACAGGAGCACATGGGAAAAGAAAACACCTTCAAAAGTGTGGTTATCTTGATCACCAGCATCTCCACCGTGCAGCTGCACGAAGATCAAAGGTATCAGAGGTGTGACGTAGCCTGAATTTCTTAGAAATGTTTTGTCTTTTTGAGTCACCTCTTCCTGGAGCAGTTCTGTATCATTGCATGCAAAGAATGTCCCAAAAATATCAGTACTGATATACAAATATTTTGTTCTCTGGCCTAGCAAGTTTTGTTTAATTTATAACCTCACACAGCTAATATTAACTATAGCTAAATCAGTTATAGATTTACTCTGGAAATTCCCTTTCTGTGTGGAGAATTATCCACAGAAATAAGGAAATTGTGAAGTACTTTCCCTCCTTCAGCAGATTTTCACATGTTACAGAAATCTCCTTTTTGGTATTGCTTAAACAGAATGACAGAAAATGTTTTCTCTGTTTTTCCTTTTAATATGAATTCATCACAGTTTGAAGGCAGGGGTGCATTTCAACATAAAATCAAGGAGACAAAGATATGAACCACTGCTCAAAGTTTATCCACATCAGAGAGAAAGAGTTACAGGCAAGAAAAACAGGCTTTTGGCCACATCCTTTGAGATCCTCCTAATGCTCTGGAGAGAGCACGAACCTAAACATCTTAAAATTGCACTGCTTAGTGATAGAATTACACTGATCAACTGAAGTTGGTCCAGGAAGGATTTTGACTGTGTGGCTTTACGAAATAGTTTCAAAATAGGATTTGTCTTTTTTTCCTATTTATTTTTTTTATTTGTCTCTACCATTATTCTATCTCTAGAAGCAAAATAATCACAGGGAATTATTTCATATTCTTACTTTGAATTACAATAATAGTGATGGACTATCTTAATAGAGCAAAAGGGTCCTTTCTTTTGAATTACACTCAGTGCTATTTTATTGCTCAGTTCATTCTGCGAAGTTGTGTACCTGTGACCTAATGGATGTTTTGAATGGTGTCATCATGTTCTATCTCCAGATACAATACAGATTATTGTCTCTTCAGAATTTTAGTGTAAATAGAACTTCAACATTATTCTTCTGACAAAGCAGTTCTGAAACTAAAAAAAAAGTATTTCAAATATTATGTGTTCAGGGAAATACGTATCTTCTTAAAACAGGACATGAAGTAAAGCTTGCTTTGATTCCCGAGAAGCTAGTTCTGGTAGAAGCAAATGCAATGGGAAATGAGGGCAGCTCAAACAGAGGGCAATACTGCCTACTGCATGGTGACAGTATTGCTACATTAAATTATTCTCATGTCAGAATAACTCATGCTGCATATTGCTTGTCTGTCCTTCATCATTTTTTTTGGCACTTGAATTTATAACGTGCAGGTATATTTTGAGCATACATTAGATAATATTTCCATAAAATTTGGAAGGACATGAGGTTGTGTGGTTATGACAGTCCACAACAGTGTGACAGTACCATATTCGTATAATCATTACATCAATTGGCTTGGAGGAGACCCATAACATCAGCAAGTCCTGACAGACGTGTTATTGTTCTGCTTTATCACTTTTTTATCCCAGCCATAGACTTCATCTTATGTGGTCTTCCAGTACTGTTTTAGTCAACCAAAATAATGACTGGAGTGAGTTAATTCCTGAGAGCTAATACAGGAGGTACCCCCACCTGCTGCAGGCAGTCTGATTTGTTTCAATGAGGACAACAGCAATTGCTTCACAGGTGTCAACTCTTGCTGATATTACTCGTGTTTTACAAAATTTAAATTACCCCTGAGCCCGGTATTATTATGGAGGTGACAAAAAGGAAACAGATGGATCAGAGACTTTTGGAAGAATGTTGTGAATGCGCGTTAAGCTTGATGAACAAAGCATTTCCATTACAGGTCATGACTGATTCTGAACAGTGATTCTATCCCGTCAAATTCCCCCTTTTGTAATCTTGCCACTAAAACCTGCTAATGTGTGGATACACTGACTATTGAAGCAACAGTTTCTTCATAATCCAGTGTCCAAATGTTAATCTTTTCTTGGTACAAAGCTGTACCTTCAAATATGTTCTTTGTACTTTGAGAAAGAAATAGACTTCAATTTTTCTAAAGAGATCAGACTGGACAAATGGTCCTGAGCCCTTGAGTATTTTGAGTAGGAAAGCTCAGGTTTGTATAACCAGTTCTTTGTCTTTGAAATGAGATGACATGAAGGCCAAAACTTTAAGAGGCTATGCCAACATATGGGCTGAATGCTTAATTTCTTGTGGTCTTAAAGGCTCACTCCTGTACATCAACTGATGGAGTGATGGCATCAGTGGACAAAGGGAAGGCAACTGATGTCATCTGCGTGGACTTCTGCAATGCCTTTGACGTGGTCTCCCCTCACATCCTAATCTCTAAATTGGAGAGATGTGGATTTGAAGGGAGGACTATTTAGAGGACAAGGAATTTGTTAGATTGTTGCAGCCAGAATGTTGTGGTCAATGTTTCTATGTTCACATAGAAGCCAATAATGAGCGCTGTCCTCCAGGAATCCATCTGGGGACCGATAACACTTTAACATCTATATCAGTGACATAGATTATGGGATTGATTGCACCCTCAGCAAGTTTGCTGATGACACCAAGCTGAGTGGTGTGGTTGTTACAGCAGAAGGAAGGGATGACATTCAGGGGGGCCTTGATAAACTTTAAAATTGGACCTTTGTGAACCTAATGAGATTTGACAAATCAAAGTGCAATGCATTGCACTTGGGTTGAGGTAATCCCAGATATGTATACAAGCTAGGAGAGGAACTCATTGAGAGTAGCCCTGCTGAGAAGGACATAGGGGTGCTGGTTAGTGAAAAAGTTAACATGAGCCAGCAGTGTGCATTTGCAGCCTGGAAGGCCAATGTTATCCTGAATTCCATCAGAAGAGGGATGTCCAGCAGGGACAGAGAGGTGATTGTCTCCCTCTACTCTGCCCTCAGGAGGCCCCAGATGGAGAACTGCATCCAAGTCTGGGGCCCCCAACAAAATAAAGTCATGGTACTTTCGGAGAGGGTCCAGTTGAGGGCCATGAAGATGACCAGAGTGTAGCATTATTTCCTACAGAGACAGGACAAAGGAACTGTGCTTATTCAGCCTGGAAAAGAGAAGGCCGTGGGGTAACTATATTGTAGCCTTCCAGTACTTAAGGGAGTTTATAAACATGAGGGAAATCAACTTTTTACATAGGTAGATAGTGATAGGACAAGGGGGAATGGTTTTAGACTAAGGGAGGGGAGAATTAGATGTCAGGGGAAAGTCATTTACTGAGAGTGGTGAGGTGCTGGAACAGGCTGCCAGAGAGACTGTGGATGCCCCATCCCTGGAGGAGTTTAAGACCAGGTTGGATGAGGCCTTTGCTAACCTGCTCTAGGCCTTGACCTAGTGGCTGGCAACCCTGCCTGCAGCAGGCATGTTGGAAATGGATTAACTTTGAGGTCTCTTCCAACCCATTCTACGATTCTATGATCAACATGATGTACATCCAACAGTGACTTAGAGCAGGAAGGATTAACAACACAAAGGGACAACTTCGAGCTTTATCTGGAAGTAGGCCCTAACTTGTAGTCTCTAGTTTAACATATCTGATATACTGACCCAATTCCTCTTGTATAGCAACTTTTGTTAAAATATTTGCATTTACCAGTTGGATTAGATGAATTTTTTGTGTCTGCATACCTTTCATGGCAAATTAAGTGTTTTTGTTTGAACTCCCCTATTCAGTACACTGAGAGCAATCTTACTCCATAGCTTCTGGATAATCTCCTGAAGCATGTAACCAAAAAGAAACTAGGACACATTAATCCTTTCTTCTGTCCTCCCTAAACAGTGAACAAGTAAGACACAAAACATTCTATGCAAATGAATTGTTCATTAAAATCCAGTCAAAAAACCACCACCACCACCAAAAAAAAAAAAAAAAAAAAAAAACAACCAAAAAACAAAAAAACAAACCCCCCAAAAACAATGGAGAAGCAGCTGTGTTATGTGATAGTGAAACAATCACTTCCTCCAATTAGAATTTAATCATGCAGAACTCCAGTTCTCTCCTGAGAACTCTCAGGGCTTCTTAAGTTAACAAGCATGTAGAGACAATGCCAGCCCTCTGCGGTTGAAAGAGAAGATGTCTGGGTTCAATTTCCCACTGTGAATCTTACATTCCCAAATCAGATTTTCCAGCCCAGTTCCTCATCTCTAGATTTGGCAAGAGTTACACAAATACATCCAGGCCAGAGATTTCTAAATGATCTTGTTATGGAATTGCTCATTGTATAGACTTGTACTGTGCTTAGATTTGACCATTAGATTGCTAATGAATGTGTTCATTTTTCACAGATTGTTAGAAGATACAGTTACGAACTATGGCTGGCTTATGTTCACTTTGACCAACATGAGTTTGTCAAGTGTGATTTGCAATGTTGCTCATAGTATATGGATTGTGCTTCTGCATATGGCAGTGAAAATTTGAATGACAGTGATGGAATTATGTTGAGTTCTGTGTTATAAGAAGCGCAAGCATAATGATGCGCAGTCTCTGATAGGAATTTTGCTGAACTGAGACTCCTGAGACTTATGAGCAGAGATATTGTTTTGTGTTCTCTCCTTCACAGGAAATGTCATAATATATTACATCTGATTAGTTCTGTTTTTCACATATGCATGCTTGATTGCATGTGAATTCAGGAAATTTTCTGCACAATGAAGAACAATTAAATAGCCATTAGGCACCAAGGCTTTCACATTAAGCAAATGAAGAATCAAGCAGCTATTTAGGAATAATTATTCTAGTTAAAACCTATATCTTTTGACAAATAACTTGTAACAGTGAACTGGAAATGTCAATTTCTAAATACGTAGTTGCTAACTTAAACTGTAATGACCACAGCTGAGATCTGCAGGGCCAGTAACCTTGAAATCTTCTGTCATCTTGTTAAGCCTGCTTACAAATCAGTGTGGAGGTTTCTTACTTCTCATTTTTCATGCCATTCAGTGAGAAGAATAACTAAAGGCATTTTTTGATCCTGTGTTTTTTGATGCTACACCTCTATTCTTAGCAGTCTATCTTAATTCTCTGCTGATAGAACCTTCTTTCAGTTGTTCGTGGACACTCTGAGACTCCTACAAGATGCAAAGTCAGATATTGTTAGGTTGGATAAATTTTCCCAATGGCTCCCATACTTCTTTTGGCTATGATAGTATTCATGTTTATACTTCAAAAACAGATTTTTTCTTTCCTGTATCTTGACTCCAGCCTTTCAACACTATACCAGTTAAACTTAATGCCTTCATGGCTTTGTTTTCCTTTGTGGATGTATCAGAAGAGTGGTCAGATGAGCACAGATCAGTTAAATGGGGAACTTTATCCCTGCTACACCAGTGTCTACAATTTTATGAGTACAGGACTTCTCTAATGTTAGCTGGCCACTTGTTCTTTGTACTTAGCAAGAGTAGCAAACACCACTAGGAAATGATTTATCCCATCCCAAAGCAGGCAATAAAATACTTTCACCACCTGAAACAAGTAGTACAAAATATTAAGTCACAGGGTCATGCCTTCCTCCTGAATGGGGGGATTATCTCATGCTTTTCTGCTTGTCACTGTGACTCTCATCTACAAGAAAGGCTGCAAGAAGGATCTGGGGAACTACGGGCCTGTCAGCCTGATCTTGGTGCCAGGAAAGGTTGTGGAACAGATCATTTTGAGTGAGACCACATGGAATGTGCAGGACAACCAGGGGATCAGGCCCAGCCAGCATGGGTTCATGAAAGGCAGGTCCTGCCTCACCAACTCGATCTCCTTCTATGGTCGAGTGGCCGGGTGAAACACCTGGTTTCTGATGGAAAGGCTGTTGATGCAGTCTACTTAGACTTCAGCAAAGTCTTTGACACTCTCTTCCACAGTATTAACCTGCAGAAGCTGGCAGCCCATGGCTTGGACAGGAATGGTCTTAGCTGGTTAAAGAACTGGCTGGATGGCCTGGATGGCCAAACACAGAGAGTAGTGGTGAATGCTAACGGACAATGGAGTAAATAAGAATGTGGAAGATCTGCTGTTTAGGTGTGCCTTCAAGTGTCATACTCTGTTGTGGTCAGAATATCTCTCCATGGGAATGAAAAAAGAACCATGACAGTCACACCACAAAATAAACCCAACACATGAATTTTTATTGCCATGTTTTCTTTTTTTTCTTTCCTTCATGATGTAGAAAAACATACATTATGTACTTAAATACTGCATTTTATTTCAATATTTTTTTCTTATAATGTTAAATTTTGTAAACTTTTCCCATTTCTTAATAGTTTGTATCTGTAGAGATTACAAAATGTGTGATAGAATCCTGTGTTAGTAAAAAAAAATCTTGGTGTGCTGCACGCAGTTGCAGTTTCTCAACAGAAGAACCAGAAAGTCACTCTTAACAGACAGATAATTGTTTAGGATTCAAACAATAGACACATTGTATGTGTTTAAGTCTCAGTTAAGAAGAAAAAAAACACATCCTTTTTCTTTTGTTTTGAGTACACACGACATTGAAAACCTTCATTGACTGATGAAAGTCATAGAGCAAACTACAAAAAGATCAGAAAAATATTGGTAACTTTGCTTTTATTCTTAGAAACTTGTATCAGTTGCAATAAAATTTAAAGGGTGGAAAATACAAGGTTCATATGCCTCCTGAAGAAGGGGCTTTCTAATTGCTGCTAGCATCTTACTAACCATCTGTATCCAGATGTCCGCAACAGCACAGATCTGTGGTCATAGATTTAAAGCCAATAATGAAGTGCAAAAAAATCTGTTTTGGTAAAGAAGCCTGTTTACACTGAACAGAAAGGCATTGAAACTTCTAGTGTTTGAAAGTTAAGTCTTTTAAACAGCCTTTTGTCTTCCTTGTTTTTGCAGTCAAAGACCTGCTGTGTTGGCATTAATTAAATACACTTTCCTTGGCACCAAACAGGCTTCCTGTAGCCTTTTCTTGTCTGTAGCTCTCTGACTCCAGGAGAAAATCCAAAGCAGAAGGAAATCAATTCTCCCATAAAACTTGCTCAGGTAAAGGCAGCTTTTGGAGAACCGGCAGATGGTGAGAAGATCAAAAGCAAGTCTGAGAGGGGCACAGTTGAATAGATTGCAGGACTCCAGCATGAGCAAGAAAGAAGATGAAACATTTCCTAGAAGACTACAGCAACCTCTGCTGTCTGGCATCTTCTAGGAATTAAGAGAAAGTTGTTGAACAAAGAGCAAAGGATAGCTCATAAGAAGAAAGCTAAGCTCTCTTTTGTTTGTCTTAGTGTTTCTGTACCTTGCTAAGGTAGACATGGAATACAGAATGTAAAGTTCACTGACAAGGACAAACAAAAGAGTTTTAACATTGATGACATCTATCACTTGCTATTTTCTGCATATAGCTATCCTAGGAATATGCATCCATATGCATGTGGAATCCAGCAGAAGTTTCAGCATAGACCAATCACAGACTTTGTAGCTGGAACACAGAAAAATGATGTAAAATGTTTGATGATCAGTATATCTTACAGGCAGGGAGGATCTTGTGGATATGTAACGGTGCATATGCAAAAACATCCCAGGGCTAAAGCAGGGCTGGAGCACTCTGGCATCATTAAGATTTCAACATGTGCTGTGCTTAGTTCACCTGTACACTGACAACCACACAGCAGAGCTTGAGTCTTCTGGATTCTTTTCCCTTTAAGATTCATCCAGAAAAAAAAAAAAAATCAAGTAATATTGCTTATGACATTGTGATAATGTTTATGGTTACCAAATGATGAAATATGTTGTGTGTCTGCATGTAGAAATACAAATTTTCCAAATGTTGAAGGACTGAATATGAGAACGGAGTAAGTCTATCTTGGAAAATATATCATGTTTTAAATGAAAAGATTTAAAAAAAAACACTGATGTTTAATTAAGAATGTAGTAAGATGATTCTAATAAAACTTTATTTAACTTCCGAAAGTAGCATCTGCCTCATCCTGACATTTCTTGATAGATGAAAATTTAATGTTTAAGGGTTTTGTCAAAATTAAACACAATGAATTTTTTTCTATTATGACAGGAATCATATTTTTTCCCTCTAGACTATTGTGAACGATGCCTGCTTTTTCTATTTTCCATTTTTCACAGAATGTTTCACAGCACTGTAAGGATTGAAAGGGACCTCTAGAGATCATCGAGTCCAAACCTCTTTTAAAGCAGGTTCCCCACAGTAGGTCACACAGGAAGGCATCCAGACAGGTCTTGAATATCTGCAGAGGAGACACCACAACCTCTCTGGTTGTTCCTGTTTTTGTGCTCCGTCACACTGACAGTAAAGAAGTTCTTCCTTGTGTTTGTAAGGAACTTTCTGTATTCCACTTCCTGCGCATTGCCCTTGTTCTGCTGTGGCACACCACTGCAAAAATTCTGCCCTAATTGACATGATTCCACACTTTAGATAAACAATAATGAGATCCCCTCTCAGCCTTCTGTTCTCCAGACTGAATAGCTCCAGGTTTCTCAGCCTTTCTTTGTATGGGAGATACTCCAGGACACTAATCATCTTTGTGGCCCTCCACTGGACTTTCTCTATCAGTTTCCTTTAAACTTAAGAAGCCCAGAACGAAGACAGTACTCCAGATGTGGCCTCACCAGGGCAAAGCAGAGGGGGAGGATCACCTCCCTCGACCTGCTGGCCACGCTCTTTTTAATGCATCCCAGGATGCCATTGGCCCTCTTGGCCACAAGGGCACACTGCTGGCTCATGGCCAACCTGTCGTCCACCAGGACACCCAGGTCCCTCTCTGCAGAGCTCCTCTTCAGCAGGTCATCACCTGACCTGTCCTGATGCATGTGGTTATTCCTCCCAGGTGCAGGACTCTACACTTATTCTTGTTGAACCTCATCAGGTTTCTCTTCATCCAACTCCCCAGTCTCTCCAGGTCTCGCTGAATGGCACCACAGCTTTCTGGTGTGTCAGCCACTCCTTCCAGCTTAGAATCATTAGCAAAATTGCTAAGGGTGGATTCTATCCCATCATCCAGGTCACTGATGAAGATGTCAAACAAGACTGGACCCAGCACTGACTTCTTTGGAACACTGCTCGCTGGAGGCTTCCAATTATACTCTGCACCGCTGATCACAACATTCTGAGCTCTGCCAGTCATCCAGTTCTCAACCCACCACACCATCCACTCATCTGTCCTGCTTTTTCTAAGCTTCGTTACAATGATGCTGTGGGAAGCAGTATCAAACACCTTGCTGAAGTCAAGGTATACAACATCAACTGCTTTCTCCCCATCCACCTAGTCAGTTATGACATTGTAGAAGTCTACCAGATTGGTAAAGCATGATTTCCTCTTGTTGAATCCATGCTGACTATTCCTGATAACCTAATTCTCTTCCAGTTGCTTTGAGAGGGCATCCAGAACAAGTTGTTCCATCATGTTTCCGGGGATGGAGCTGGCCTGTAGTTTCCTGGATTGTCCTTCTTGACCTTTTTCAAGACCGAAGTGACTTATGCAAGATTGTACAATATTTACTGTACCTAATGCAACAGTTTTCCCTCAAACTACCAACAAGAACAAATGTTAAGTTAGTTTTACTTGAGAGTTTGGTTTGACTGTTCCTAGGAAATCTAAATCTACACCTGGTGTAGGGAACCTGCTTTGGCAGGGGGGTTGGACTCGATGATCTCTGGAGGTCCCTTCCAACCCCTACAGTTCTGTGATTCTGTTCTGTGATTCTGTAAAATGAATGAAATCATGAATGCAAGTACTTAGTCAAACACTAAAGTTATTTTCCAGGACAATGACTATGGTTCACATATTTTGTCTTGTACTTTTTTTCCCCAAGAATCTGCCACTGACTGTCATGGAATCTTGAATGTCAGCCAGCAAGGAATTACCATGTTTTCTTAAAGTCAGTGACAGCTTTTACAGGGATTTCAGCCAAAGACAGTTTTAATCCTTATGAAATCTTTTAAGTAAGATGGAAAATATTTTATTAATGAAAAATTCCTGCTGACTTTGCACAGCAGCCAGTATAGGTGGAGGTTGTCTCTCATGTCAAATAAGGTGGGATGTGTTTACAGCCTGAGATGCAGTGCAAGAGGATCCATGGTCTTGAGAAATAACCACAGTGGTTATATTCCAGATTTATGTCCACTGAAATTCATCCTTCCTGAGTTGGGTTTTATTCTCCGAGCCACTTCTAGCAGTTTTATTTCATTTTCAGCAGCACTGCATGAGATTAACAGCGCCATAAGCAAAGGAAAATTCAAGACAGTTTTTTAAAAGAAGATTCTGGTTCTTCAGTCATTTGTATGCACTTGACTTCAAGCACGTACGCATTTTCTGGGAAACCAACAAGACTGTTCTGAGGAAACAGTTTTCCCCATGTTTGAGTGTTTCCAGAGCTGGGCCTGAGAAAGGACACTCCTTTACTTGTGAATGCAGGCATCAAAAGGTATGTATTAGGAGTGATTTGCTGAGTTTGGCACCCTTTGTGGTTTCATCTTCACATAATGTTTACTTTCAGCTTTACATCGTTGAGTTCACAAACATTAGCCTTGTGTTACTGTTCCCTCTATCACATTGCTCATCTTTGTATTTTGGTGTTAAACAAAATGACGCTGTTGGCATCCAGCCCTGTTGGGTAACATAAAATGCACTTTGATGCACTGATTACAAAACTGTAAAATTTAGCTCATGTTACTGAGTGTTAGCAACATATGCATATCCTCAAGAAAATGTAGTGGCCCAAAACCACTGTTTTGTTGCGTGGATGCATCAGGGATGCTTGTTTTCAGAAAGGGAAAATCAGACTGAGCAGACAAACTAATTGTAAGCTAACAGGTGGAAAAGTTAACGTGGAGGAGAAATTGCTGTTCCAAAAGCTGAAGCAATGGTGTGTCACAGGGAAGTGGTAGATAGCTTCAGTCAGGAAGAAATATGAAACAACAGCTTGGGAATTTGTGATTTGATACAGGACAGACTTGAACAAAATGTGGTTGTGGCCTGCTCTAATCATGCTCAAGCACTGAAGATGAGTTCTTCCTTCTATTTTCTTTTTTCTGTTTCCATGATGCACACCAGAAGACACTGTTTTTCATTCTGATCATAATGCACATCTACTTGTGGTCTAGGTACCTGTGATGTCCTGCCTGTGAAGGCAGGGGGGTGACCAGATTTCCAAATTTGAAATGACACTCAAGGTCCAAACACAATCAATTTTAATAAGAATCTCTATAATACAATTAAAATAAGAATAATTACAGTGGATTTAAGAAAAGGGCTTTGTAAATTTATGCAATGTGTGTGTGCTTAACAGCTCTGCGCTCAGAGAACAAGAATGAGTTTCACAACTCAGTTCTGTAGTTTTAATTGATCAGCATTTTAAAACCACTTTGCATTCGGATTGCACAAACTAAGGTTTAGGTAGGCTCGAGGCCAATTTTAGAAGGGAAGTTTCCAGCTGTGCCCTTAAAACAGGATGTAATAAAGAATTAGTACTGGTAATAAGAGGTCTACAAGGAGGGGTGAACTGTGAATATTACTATGCTTCATCTTTAGGTTACAAAATACTAATAAGAATCAAAATATGAAGAACTCTGAAGTAGGCGTTCATCTAAAAGATAATCTGTGTTTGTGTCCAGGTTCTTCATCCTCTTTCTGGAGAGGAGTAGGACTCTACAGAGGCTGACCAAACAAGATGCCTAAAAATCCAGTAGTTTATGTTGCTTTTCCCCCAGGATCCACAGCTTCTCCCAGCAAGTCACTTCCCATTTGAAGACTCAGAAGGTTGACAAGGGCCAGAGACCTTGTGAAGGGGCAGCTGTGTCCATATGGGGGTGCTCTGATCCTGAAAAGCACCCAGGATCGAGACAGGATATTTCAACAGAAAGTCATTCTCTCTGGCAGAGACTGCAAGAGGACACTTTGTGTAAGATTTCCAAGTCACTTTTAAAGAGATTATTTTTCATTTGCATAATACAAATGTGTACAGTATTTTCCTAATTGGAACCTCATCATTTTTGTGTGTTGCGGGTTTTTCAGCAGGAAACTGAAGACTGAAATATTTAGAATTTCTTAATTTCTTAAGTTTAAAATTAACATGAAGAAGAATGCTAACCTAAATGCAAGTTATAACTTAGGATTTGAAATCAATAGGGGATTTCATAGTTCAGATCCGGAACTGATATCCTTCAGAGTGTTGGTCAAAGCAGCTGTACAGGAAGTCTTGTTCAGCTTCATCAAACAATAAAGAAGCTTTTTTTGAAGCAGATGTTGTGTTTATATTGACTTCCCTACTCTCACAGAGGGTGGACTGGCAGGATCAACCCTAAATGCTGTGTAGTTAAATACTCCCCATTCACTTCCAGGGCTGCATGTGTTTTGCCATTGATTCCTACAAAATCCTTCCCAATGCCCTTGGGATAGTCTTTTTCTGTCCTTTTCTTCTCATAATAGATTTGGAAGAATTCTGTTATGAGTATTATAGATAGGCCCATGTCAGCACTATTTTCTTCCATATTTAAAAATATATTTGGGATGGCAAGATTTCTTCACTGCAATCAATAACTAAGATCTTTATTTGCCTTTGTTACAGAACTTTGAATATAGAATATCAGAAAGTGGGCAAAGGCAGCTCTTTTCAGTGGCGTTCAAGGAAAAGTAAGACAACAAAAATACTTCCTTCCTCCTTTTTCTTTCTGCTGCCTCTCCCTCAGAACAGCATGAGCACTCCCAGTACACCTGCTATGCTTGCCTAACTAACTGTTATCATCACTGCAATTAGTTTAAGACAGTTTTACTTGGATTATGCAGACATCATGGTATAGTCTTTATGGATGCATTCTGATACTTTAAAAATAATGGGTGGCACAGGTCAGAACAAAGATGTGTGAAAAATTTGGTTAAAGGAGAAAATTTATAAGGCTGTAGCCTTAATCTTTAAAAAGCTATAGAAACTGTAAGTAACAAACAGTAGATACAGGATAATGGAACTTTTCTAGGACTGATAGAAAAGACTACTGGAAATCAACGCAGTGTCTCTTTCTCTAAAGTTATTGTCCTAGTGTCAACTCTATAAAATGGAAAATGAGATTGAAATCTTAAATGCTACCTGTGCTGTTGCATGGCCAAAGATAATGAAACTCCAGGAGTAGATTGTGGGTGGCTATTCCTAATGACCTGAGCCCTGTGTTTAGTCCTGTCCAGTTTCTCTGCAGGAAACTAGACATTAAGTATGGCTGCATTATTGCAATTCCCTGACTGGCTCTGTGATTAGTTAGAGCATTCAGTAAAGACAGTACAGCTGCTGACTTTTAGTGACTAAAAAGTGTAGAACTTGAAGGGCTACTAAAATGAGTGAGGAACTGAAGCATTCCTCCTATGGAGCTGGGCTTGTTCAACCTGGAGAACAAAAGACTTGGGGGATCTGATCAGTGAATACACGTGTCTGATGGGAGATTGTCAAAAAGATGACCGGTCTCTTCTCAGTGGTGTCCAGTGATAAGGCAACAGTTACAAGCTGAAGTGCAGGAAGTTCCATCTGAACAAGAGAAAAAACTACTGTGAAGGTGACAGAGCATTGGCACAGATCGCACAGAGAGGTTGTGCAGCCTCCTTCCCTGAAGTTATTTAAAAGTCACCTGGACACAATTCTGGATAATATCCTCTAAAGAACCCTTCTTGAGCAGGGAGGTTGGACTGGATGATCTCCAGAGGTCCCTTCCAACCTCAGCTATTCTGTGATTCTGTGATTATGTGATTCTGTGAATGTTAGACTGCATCAAAACTCAGAGTCCAGCTGAACAAGTTTGCTAAGTACAACTACAGTAGCACAGACATCTGGTTTTGTTTCATTCTTACTTATTTTATTACCCATGCCCGTACCAGAATATACACATGCTCTGTATTCCCCAAGTCAAATTAATTTAATACCCCCTCTAAAGATTTTACAGTTTTTCCATACGCGGTTTCTTTAGAATGAATCAATGTGTTTGCTCAGTCGTTTGAACAGCTGTAATAATACTGCATTCATTCTGCATCCTTATTTCATAAGCTTAGTAAGTGTGAACTGATTGTAAGACAGATAGACTAGAATTTCCCAGAAAATTTTTCTTGGAAAAGTTGTGGATTTGTTAAAGATTTTGTTTTGGAGTAATTGCATCTTTCAGCAATTTTCAGTACTGTTTATTTTTCTCATTTCCTTTTGAAAAGCAAACAGAATTATTTAGACAGAAAAAAACTGCAATATATTGGACAGATGAAAAAAATAATTAAAATTGTCTAGGCAGACAAATACATAAAAACATTTTTTTTCCACTGAGATTTTTCTTTCATTCAGCAATTTGAAGATATTTTTATTCTTTGTTTCCTTAATTATTGTAAGTATTTAAAATTGCACCTCTACTCAAAGAAAAACAGAAAATTTGAAGGATGACTGATTCTATTTTAAATGCAGGATTGATTGGATGGGCGTAAGGACTGTGCGTATTCCTCCAGAACATCTTCCTGGAGAAGATGAAGAGTGACCGAGGCAGAAGAGGTGCTCATGATAAGGAAAGGAAAGATGTTATACCAAAATCGTTGGCTTCTTTGCACTGCAGTTGCAGATACAGTCCTTGAATAAGAATTTAAAGGAAAAAGATGCCACTGCTGCAGCTCAGCACAAGTAAAAAAAAAAGTGCTGTATGATGCAACTGATGATATATTTCTTTGGGACATAAGTGACATCAGTCTGCACTGGTTTTTCTGCATAGCTTTGGGGTCTGACTGATGGTAGCTAAAGCCCTAAGTTCTTGGATTTTATTAAAGATGCTGTACCTTTCCATCCACATTAGCAGAAAATAGTTCAAATACTGAAACACCTCGTTTAATGTTTGGAAATTCTTCATCACTCGATGTATTTCATGAAGGTTTGTACGCACTTGTTAAATTACTCAACTATAAGGCCTTTTGAATGGAAAATTAGAACTACTGGAGATGTTTGTAGTCTCTGAGTTGCAGGAGGTGAAAAGAAGTGATGGAATAGCATCTTCTAAATGCAGATATGCTAGTAAATAACTCCTTTCTTAAGAAATATTGATATATTTACTTCCTCTTAGTGTTCAGTAGTGCTCTGTTATCATCACTAAGTATTCTCCTCCGCAGAAATAACTTATCCATACAGAGTTAGAACCTATGTACAACACTTGAAGTCCTAGTTCATACGGAATTATTCCAGTGACTCTCAGGAAACTAGCATATTGCCATGAATTAGCAAATTCCAGACTATGTGGCTAAAAGGAAACTTAGGAGTAGGTAGAATTTGGTTTAATTTGCTGTTGTGATTACTAAATTTAATCTCATCTTGCAGGTGTTTCTCTATCTCCAGCTATTTGATCCATATAAACTGACAGTCTTCCAACCCAGGCCGTTCTGTGATTCTGTGATTCTGTGACAGCTAACTTCAGAGACTTTCATCCTCACTGCTGTCTCTGTACTCCAGTGGCCAAATCCAATGATTTAAGTTCCCTATATATTATGGACAATTGTGTTCATCTTTCAAGAGGCCACTAGAACTTTATCTTTCCTAAATTATTTTACTTCCCCCCCCCAAATAACTGGCTTTTGAAAAAAAATAAGCCAAATGTGTCTCTAGAACTTCATCAACAGCAGGAACTTCTGCTGTTAAGTGGCTGTACCTTTGTGGTCATCTGAGTCTGTATTCTTCAGAAGAACATTTCTGAGAAACAGATGAAAACTCTTCTCTGAGAAGGACTGCTCAGTGCTCCCTGCTGTGTTGTAGATGGCACTGCTTTGCTCAGTGGCTTACCACAGCAGTGACTTCCTTGTCAGCTACTACCTTATGTTCCCTTGAAACGATGACATTCAGGAAATCTGCCAGAGTTGCATTAGTACCATAAGACTAGCAAGAAGAACACTAGAATAGCTCATGCATGAGTATATCCCATACTGTCAGAAGCAGGTTTGGATGTCAAGAATCTGAACACGTAATATGAGAGGAACATACCTAAAAGACTAATTTTGTAGAGCTTTCGCTCAGCAAGTAGGAAAAAGTTTCACTCTGTGGAGAATCCATTGAGAGAAGTCCATAGGAAATCTGCGCTGTATTTACTGCAACTATGACTTCTGCCTTGCTCATAGTAAGACCACAGCTATCAGACTGTAGGCTGCATGTAACAGGACGAGTAGCAGAAGACAGTCAAACCATTACGTATCTACTGAGTGTGACTTTCTCATTTGCAACCACTACACACCCATGCAGCACTTCAGAAGTATGTTGGCTGAGTCGTCCTCAAATGTTTAGTAACATGTTGAATCCAACACTTGTTTGCATATATATATCTACCTACATATCTATATAAGCATTCATAGATGAGCCTCTGCTCTTATATATACACATACATACTTATGAACATATGCTTATGTTCATCTGCGTGTGAATGTATGCATGTCTAAAAATATTCTGTGTAAGTTTAGTGGGCCAGCTCTCTAAGGTAACCTTGTGTCTGCTCATCCTTTCACTAGACCAATGCATTTCACATCTGTTTCGAATGAGTAGTAGCAGTCTCCAAAGCATATCCTGCTGTACAACATCTTTCCTTCTCTATTGTGGTCTTGTGGCTTCCTATGAGACACTGTTATGTTGTCTCTTGTGAAATGATTGCAACAGCTGCCACTCTGATGAAGTTGAAGTAATCTATATTCTCAGACTGCCAAGAATGAAATTAAATGAGGACTAATTAAATGGTCATAAAATTAAAAGGAAAGAGAAGAACATAAAGCATTTAGTTTTGGCTTCACTGGAAGCTGCCAGACTGGAATCTGTGAGCCTGATGTTAGCAGAAGTCTGAGAGAGATGGGTGGATGTTCAGGCTGTGGATGGTATTTTAAAATGTCATAAAGAGCATAACCATATGAAGTATATAAAGCATTCCCAGGCACAAAGTCTGTACTGCTTTGCTGCTGGAGTGGCTTCTGGGTGGTTCCATTTTATTTCACCCTTATGAATGATTCCCAGGAACTATTCAGGATATGTCATGAGCCAAGGTGTATTTTCAGTAACTGGTTTGGATGTATCCAACCTACTTCGGAGAGTGAGCAAGTTAAACAATGTGGGCATGAGCAATTTTAAACTTGTTGGCCTCCATGTCCCAAGCATATTTGATTTCCTGCTACAGAGGAGCCTTAGGTTTTAGTCTCCATCTGAAAAGCAGTCTCATGCACTTCAGTTTTGTAGCTCATCGTATCAGCCCTATGGTTTCTCTCACTCCCCAGCACTGATGAATGCATTAATCTGCCTACAAGCATGTTGCTTCTGGTCAGTCAGATATCTTCACAGGCACTGCCTCCTCTGTGAGCCTCAGAATGAGAGACCAAATTATAGTAAAAGCTGTTACTTCTTTAAATTCTCCCTTCTAAAGGCAATGACTAGGACACAAAAGATACAGCAACCAGTTTTGAGATCTCAGGCCTTTTTCAGTTTTCTGGTGGGAAGATGAAATAAAAAGTAATTACACTGTATTTCAGAAAGTTTTCTATATTTTCTGAAACAGTTTTTCCTGCACTATGGTATTTTGAAAATGCATTTTGATGACATCATTGATTTTTCTTCCTAGGCCGCAGGAAGGTCAACCCTGTCACGGAGCGCATCAGGCAGAGCACTGCCAGCTGGCCAGGCTGTCCTGCTCTGCACTGCACTGGTGCGGCCTGACCTTGAGTCCTTTCTGCGGTTTTGGGCACCACAGCACAAAAAAATGAGACAAAACTATTAGAGGGGCTAATGAAGGCTACAGAGATGGGGAAGGGTATGGAGTGGAAGACGTGTGAGGAGCGGCTAGGCCGCTGGGTGTGCTCAGCCCAGAGCAGAGCAGGATGAGGGGAGGCCTGATGGCGGCCGCAGCTCCTCACAGGGAGTGGAGGGAAGCGCTGAGCTCTGCTCTGTGTGACAGCGACAGGGAACGGCATGGAGCTGCGTCAGGGGAGGGCGGCTGGGGGTGAGGGAAAGGGGCTGCGCCAGAGGGCGGTGGGCATGGAACAGCTGCCCAGGGTGGTGGGCACGGCCCCAGTGCAGGAGCTCAGGGAGTGTTTGGGCAGCCCTCTCAGTCATATGGTCTGATTTTTGTGTGGCTCAATGAAATCCTGCCTGACTCAGTTGTTTCTGCTGTACACTAGGGCTTAAAAAGATCCAAGCAACAATTTGCAGCCCCATTCGAAGTGATAATTTGGTAATTTGGTCAGTGTTCTTGCAGAAAGGACACCCATCTTCCTTCACCCTCTGCAACCTCTGCAATGCCTGCTCTGGAGGTTCCAGGACTAAGCAGATCTATGTGTTCCCAAAGGACTCTGTAATCAGAAGGGCTCACCTGTCCCATAGCTCAGATCCCATCATCTCTCAGAACTTTTTTTTTTCTTTTTGGTCACAGTATTGGAATCCTTGGAAGACAGAGATTCCCCTCAGATCTGAATGCATTTTTGACCGGCTTTCGTTCAGACCTGTGTTAAAACTGCCTGGCGGAATAAAAACATCCATCTCCTTTATCATAACTGGACAACAAAGTCTTAATGAAACGTACAGTTTTCATATCTTCCAAAAGCTTATAGCCAGAAAAGAAACTCAGGTTTCAGCTATTGCAAAATGAAACTACACAAAACACTGAGAAATGTATAAAGCAAGCAAACAAAAGCTAACAAAGAGAACTTCACAAAACCTCTGGAAACATTTATTGATTCTGAAATCACACGTTGTATGACATAATGGGTGTAACCTTACCCAGCTCTGAGGAGGAGATTTTTTTTTTCCCCAGCAATATAGGAGCATCGAAAGTGGCAGAAACTTCCTGCAGTTCTCTTCATTTCATATTTAGCAGATTGCTTATTAAGAAATACACACACACACAACACCACATGATATAGGACATAGTATATTATGCTTGGATGCCTTTCATATTGTCCTCTGGCAAACAAAGTTCAAATGGAGACTTGTTGTTTGTGAGTAGGATACATCAAAGCAGAGGGGCCAATGGAATGGTCAAGGCCTGGAGTGTGTTCAAATTCATGAGTAGCAACAGTGAAAAATATTAAATCTTAAATAATTAAAAACCAAAAAGACAAAAACAAAACCAACAGCGAAACTACCACCATAACAAAAAACCCCACCTGTATTTCCATCACGTGCAAACAATTCTGTTTCTTACCACTTAACAGCTGGCGTTCAGAATTCTGAGTTTACACAGACTTTTAGAAAAGTTAAACATTTCCCAAATGCTAAAATATCTGAGAAAATGAAAATTAGTGATCATTCCCAGAAACTCAGAAGAGATACTTGAAATCTGTTTTGTCCCTGGGATGCTTTCACTTGGGCCAATGATCTGAGAGGGGAGTCGGGGCTGCCTGGTAAACTGGAGGACTGGAGAAACAAGGTGGGATTGAGCTCCTAAATCCCTCAGAAGAAACAATCTGTATGTTGCTGGAATCAGGCAGATGAAAGCTGGGACACAGGGACAGACTGGAAAAAAGACCAGATTTTTAAGAGCCTAAGACTTGGCAGAAAGCTCTTCAGAAGGAAGCTTATCTGATGTCTTGGGTATGTTCAGAGTTGGTTGTTTTGAACAGAGCACAAGCGGCACAGTAGCAGACTTTATTCTTAGTTCTGCCTTACAGAGATGGAATCTATAGGGAATGGTAGGACAAAGAATTATTGGGCACTGAACAAGACCTCCCACTGCAATAGATTTCAGTGGCATAACCGAGCTAAGGGCTGAGAAGAATGAGAGGATGTGCTTTTAGAAAGCCAGGTATGAATGGAGTATACAGAAAATACGAGCTTTTGCAATTTTTTAAAAGGTCTTAAAATTGGACCTCTGACTTCCAAGAGTCAGGTTTGCCTTCCTTTCCAGCCTCCCAAAGAAAGGCTATTATAACCCAGGACTTCAGAGAAGGGGAAAGGATTGTATGAGATCCTAGTGAGTTACAGACTGCTTATCAGGTGGGAGCAAAACCTGGTGGTATAAACAAGAAGGTAGGCTCAGGCACATTGTACTTATCCACACAAGTGCAGCAAGCCATCAAGATACAAACACAGGCTATAGTTGTACACTCTCCACTTATCTAAAATTATCTTGCTACATGTAGATTACTTCTGGAGAAACATGGATGAACTTTACCGACTCTTGAATTATATCCAGACATCAGTTTGTCCAGGGCAAAGCAGTGCCAGGAGCCAAGGTAATAATGTAATGGCATAGATTAATGCTTCTGTGACACTGCTTAATTTACTCAACAATAGATAAGGGACTATTATGATCCACATATATTTCTGGACCCTTTTCCTCTAACACTACAAGCAGATAAATGCTTCAGAACTGATCTCTGTGGTGGTTTCACACTGAGGGGTTGCTAAACTCCACCATGCCACACTCTCATTCCTTGTCCTCAGAAGAACAGGGGGAGAAAATATAGGGAAAAAGAGGCTCATAGATTAAAGACAGGGTTATCATGAACCAATTTCTGTCACAAGCAAAACAGCTCAGGGAGATTAATTTATTGCTAAGACTGGAGCATTGTGATCAAAAAGCACTCTGCAAACACTTTCTCATGTGATAAATCCTAAGCGCTCCTGTCATGAACCAGGATCCATTCTGAAAGATGCTTTAAAAACATTGTAAGAGCCCAAAGGAATGAGGTGGTTTCATGGTTTCATGGCCTTTCCTATAGTCTTATGCTGTAACAGTGGAGTCTTCAGGGAAGACCAATAGCTTTCTATTGCTGAAAGATAGAGATCAATAGTTAGATGTGCAATACTTTCCTCTACTTCAGCTGTTAACTACATTCATGCATTTGTGGAGATGAAGTGTTTTATAATGTGACATCTAGCGGCGGTGTTGTGTAATTGTAATGAGATAGCAGGTGAAAATGCTACTGATTAGCATGCAGTAACAGCATTTCGTTTAGTGACATCCAGCCTATGTTTTTAAGTATTTTCAAAAGTCTTCATAACATATTGCAGTGTACTTGGTGATACCGTAGCAAGCATGTGTTTCTCACTAAAATAGATGAAAAATCCTGCATCTGAACTTGCACTCTGCCTTTTTTTGTAATAGAGCCTTTCTGTAATTTCAAGTACCTTACAGCAAAATCGCGCTATGGATTTTTTGGACTAAATTCACAATGAAGATAAAAGATTTGAGTAACAAACAGGAGAAGTATTGATATAAATTCAGAAATGCCAGTGGCCCATTTAAAACATCCAAACAGTGCCTACTCATTTCCAAAGCCAGAGAATCCAGAAATCAGAGCTTCTGGAAAAAGCTGGACTGGATGATCTTGTAGGTCTTTTCCAACCTTGGTGTTTCTGTGATTCTATGAAAAAAAAAAAGCTTTGCTGTCAGGAACCCCGTGTCATGGTCTCTGGAGCATGATCATAGTGATATGGGCCAGTTTTCACTGTCCCCTGGACACCAGGTATGGCTACATGTCTCTAGCTGTCTTGTCATGAGGTGCAGGGAACAGCCAGGGGAATGTGGGAGGGACATATAGAAACCCAGATAGGTTTTGAATGCAGTTTCTGGCTCATCACTGCTCTTCAGCTGTGTTCGCTTCTGTGTAAAATTAACTCAATCCTTAGATTTTTTCATCAGGATTGCTGAATTCAGCTTACATTGCAACACTTGGATACCAACAGGGTGCTCTGTATTATTCATAGGACTTTAATTTGTGACATGACCTGTCAAAGTGCAGCCCTGAAATGAAGCTGTGGGATTTTGGATAGCTGTAGGACAACTCTGTGGTACAGCCACACCTCTGACTATGCACTTAGCCTTCAGTTCCACTGACTTCCCCCTGCACAAATTTGTTTTACCTGCTTAACACCTGTGTTACTCTAGATATTTACTCCTGCCAGAGACTTTACAGTTATATTTCTGAAAAACTGAATGATTTTGCAATTTCTAAGCAAAAAATATTAAATGGAGACTTATACATGGATATCAAACGCTTGCCTTGAACACCACAAACGTATTCCAGCACACACCCATGCATAATTGCATTTCTGTAACTATTGCTGATAGAAACATTACCAGATGGCTCAATTTATCTGTTTTATAACTCCCTGCTTTTAGCTACCCACAGGCAAAGCATTCAGTAGGAGACTTGGGACTGATTTCTGATGCTGAAGTGCTTTCCTCTGGCCACATCATTAGAAAGTACCCAAAGGACCATTCTTCAGTTTGAACCCTGATCTCTGTCAGTATGTGGGCAGCTGTGACAGATTGTCCTCCACCAGTAATCTGATTTCTGTGGCCCCAAACTGCTCTGCAGACTGAAACTATGCATGGCAAGTGGGGATGAGAAGGAGACTGACTTCAAAATTGCACTGCTACTCTGAAACAGGGTATCATAGAATGGCCTGGGTTGAAAAGGACCACACTGATCATCTAGTTTCAACCCCCTGCTATGTGCAGGGTCACCAACCACCAGACCAGGCTGCCCAGAGCCACATCCAGCCTGGACTTGAATGCCTCCAGGGATGGGGCATCCACAGCCTCCTTGGGCAACCTGTTCCAGTGTGTCACCACCCTCTGTGTGAAAAACTTCCTCCTACTATCTAACCTAAACCTCCCCTGTCTTAGTTTAAAACCATTCCCCCTTGTCCTATCACTATCAACACATGTAAACAGCCCCTCCTGTTTATACGCTTCCTTCAATTATTGGAAGGCCACAGTGAGGTTGCCCTGGAGCCTTCACTTTTCCAAGCTAAACAAGCCCGGTTCCCTCAGCCTTTCCTCATAGGAGAGGTGCTCCAGCCCTCTGATCATCTTAGTGCCCTCCTCTGGATCCATTCCAGGAGCTTTCTGTCTTTCTTGTACTGGGAGCCCCAGGCCTGGATGCAGTGCTGCAGTTGGGGCCTCACAAGAGCTAAGCAGAGGAAGACAATCACCTCCCTCAAAAAAACATAATCAAAAATAAATAAAATAATGTCCTCTGTATTTCCTGTTCTACAATTAGTATTTCATTTAGCCTTTTTATCTTTAACAGCAATAGCAATAGTTCTCAAAATTGTGACTTACAGTAATCTGCACATGAGGATCACCTGTGCAAAACCAGAGGCAGAGATAGAAAGGTCAGTGTAGTGTGGGGTTTAGTTACAGGGATGAGAATTGAGGGGGCTACACAGGAAATGAGAATGGTGAGATCCAGTCTTGTTTCATGCACAACTGTGCATGAAATAATCAGCACTGTTAAATTATGGGATTTTATCTATTTCCCACATGCTTCCATGAGTTAATTCAATCCCATGTGTCCATTAGGTATTTGTTCTCCAGCTGCTTCCATTCACCTTTCTGGTAGAAATTTAGCCTTGCATTTGGCCTTGAATTTAACTTATTTTCTGTGTGTGAAGGCCTCTGCAGAATTTGTTGACTTCATTCAGAACATAACGTGTAACATATTTTGATGCTTGTCTAAGTTGGGAAAAGAACCTGTTTGGTTGTAATAACTTGTGAACATTTGCTCATCCAAGTGCTTGAAGAATAGCCATGCTTTGTGTGGGCTTTGTTATTGGTGGTACATTTCTGTGGTCACAGGGAACAGATATTTTCACAACGACTCTGACAGAGCAAAAGATTTCAAAATAGTGTTACTTAAATATATATTTGAACTTTTATATGAATTTTCTCTAATTAAAGCCTATCTTCTTGCTGCACTGTGATCCTGGAAAGGAAGGTAGAGTTTATAACTCTTGAAAAAGATTTCTTTAATTATAACCATTCTCTTTCTATATTCTAAGCTTGTTAAAACACACATCCAGGTGATGTTTATGTATGTCTGTACACAAACTCTGTATTTGTTAACTTGCAGCATTTTGCTCCAGAACGTGCCTGTAGCTGTTTGGCCTCCTTCTCCTGAGAAAAAAATATGAGCAATGCTTACAAAGGTAATGAAAATACTCTGAAACACAGTGAGAAAGAAGGAGAACTTGTACTATATATATATAACATATGTTTGAAAAATTTTCTTCAGTGCTGTTAGTGAACTGTGTATTTTTCATCTTTATTACCAAATTCTTCAATGTAATAACAACGTTTGCCATATGTCTCTAAGACTTTGGTTTGTTTTTCTTTGAGGTTTCCCCCCCCCAAAACACCTTCACTTTCCAATACTGATTTTTCATCTGAATCAGTGTAACCTTTACAGCCCATAGCAGATGCCAGAAGAGCTGTCACCACTGGGTGGCAGCTGTGCACCTCCTGTCCCAGCCCTTGAGACCTCTGTGCTGGTGAGGGCACATGGCTCTATGTTGTCCTACCTCCACCCTTCAAAAACCGCTTTAATTAAAGAAAGTAGGCAGGCTAGGAAAAAATCTCACAGTCAGAACCACAGAATCCACATTGCAAACCTTCGGGTCCTGTTTACAAAGTAGGTGTACCAAACACACTTGGCTGTACCCCTGAGATGGCTGTTGTTAAGAACGGCTGTTCTGCAAAGGTCTCTGCCCCTGTTTGTAACCCTCAGAGATGTTCTTACCCCTGTTTTAGGCACCTGTACATGGTGCAACCTATCTGTGTTTCCTGCTGATCTCCTATCTTGGTACCTGCAATGGCAGCACTGAGTGGATGTAGTTCTGATATGATGAAGGTTCAGAGTTTAGAAGGGTTAATGTAATTAAGCTGTTCAAAGTGTCTATTGGTTCCCAATGCTTAAATACTGGCCGTGCTAACTCCTGTTCTGTTACAACAATTTGGGCAATTAACAGTGTGAAATTACCACTGAATGCAAGGAAGAGTTATGCATATCCAGGTGACAAGTTCTTTCTTCATAGACTAACTCCAATGCATATGTCTTTTCTGCTTTTAGGATCACAGAATCACAGAATGGCATGAGTTGGAAGGGACCTCAAGGATCATGAATCTCCAACCCCCTGCCACAGGCAGGGCCACCAACCTCCCCATTTAATACTAGACCAGGCTGCCCAGGGCCCCATCCAACCTGGCCTTGAACACATCCAGGGGCGGGGCATCCACAACCTCTCTGGAGAGTGTTCCAGCACCTCACCACTCTCATAGTAAAGAACTTCCCCTGATATCCAACCTCAATCTCCCCTCCCTCAATTTAAAACCATTTCCCCTCGTCCTGCAGTTATCAACCCTTTCAAAGAGTTGATTCCCCTCCTGTTTGTAGGCTCCCTTTAGTATTGAAAGGCTGCAGTGAGGTCACCCCGCAGCCTTCTTTTCTCCAGGCTGAACAAGCCCAGCTCCCTCAGCCTGTCTTCATAGTGGAGGTGCTCCAGTCCCCGAATCTTCTTTGTGGATCTCCTCTGGACCCTCTCCAACAGCTCCCTGTCTTTCTTGTACTGGGGACTCCAGAGCTGGACACAATGCTCCATCTGGGGCCTCACAAGAGCAGAGTAGAGGGGACAATCACCTCCCTGTCCCTGCTGGCCACCCCTCTTCTGACGGAGCCCAGGATACCATTTGCTTTCCAAGCTACAAGAGCGCACTGCTGGCTCATGTTAAGTTTTTCATCCATCAGGACCCCCGGGTCCTTCTCTGCAGGGCTGCTCTCAAGGACCGCTCCTTACAGTCTGTATAAATACCTGGGATTCTTCCGACCCAAGTGCAAAACTCTGCACTTTGCCATGTTGAACCTCATCAGGTTCACCTGAGCCCACCTTTCAAGCCTGTTGAGGTCCCTCTGAATGGCATCCCTTCCTTCCACCGTGTCAACTGCACCACTCAGCTTGGTGTCATCACCAAACTTGCTGAGGGTGCACTCGATTCCGTCATCGATGTCACTGATAAAGATGTTAAAGAGCACCGGCCCCAAGACAGACCCCTGGGGGACACTGCTCATTACTGGCCTCCACCTGGACACAGAGCCATTGATCACCATCCTCTGTCTGCGGCCTTTCAACCAGTTTCTTATCCATTGAGTGGTCCACCCATCAAATCCACATCCCTCCAGTTTGGAGATCAGGATGTGGTGGGGGACCATGTCAAAGGCCTTGCTCAAGTCCAGTAAATGACATTGATCGCCTTTCCCTTGTCCATCAATGCTGTCACTCCATCATAGAAGGCCACCAGGTTGGTTAAGCATGACCTTCCCCTGCTGAAGCCATTCTGGCTGTCTCGGATCACATGCCCATTCCTCGTGCGATCAGACATGTCATCCAGGAGGATCTGTTCCAGGATCTTCCCAGACACAGAGGTGAGACTCACTGGCCTGTAGTTCCCCAGGTCCTCCTTGCTCCCTTTCATGTAAATGGGAGTGATTTGAAGATCCCGCAGCATCAGTTTTTTTGAGGCTTTTGGAAAACAGGGGTGTCTGAGTCAACCAGAAGTGCTGCAGATGGCTGCTCATATGAAGAGGGAAGAGAAGAAATGGGTTTTTAAGCTCTGCTCTAGTCAGTATTCAGTTGCACATAGCCCTCACCCTGCTCTGGTAGCTAAAGCACTTCTTTATAAATATTGGGAAACCACGTCCTCACAGTCAGAGGAACAAGCAGGAACTCTTCATGGTAACCCATCACAGATGCTACATTTTGTGTGTTTCAGCAATACATTGCATCAGAATACATAAATTTCTCATTTCCTAATCCAGTCTCATAGAATCATAGAATGGCTTAGGTTGAAAGAGACCTTAAAGATCACCAAGCTCCAATCCCCTGCCATGGGCAGGGTTGCCAACTACTAGATCAGACTGCCCGGGGCCTCCATATCATTAAATATTATTGGCTGAGAAACAAAGAACAAATTTTATTTATTTATGTATTTATATGTATATATATATTTATTATATATTATATATATTATTATATATTTATTTATATATATATATGAAACAACTGGAGAGACAAGTGTGAATTAGGTACCTCCTTTTTTCTATATGTCTTTTTTGCTTGACTTGTTTGCTCTTTCAAAATCCCCTGGTCAACAGTAGGAGGAATATAATGTTACAAAACCAAATGGAAATGTACAATGAAAAGCAAGAAGGACGTTCAGTGAAAACACTGACAGAATTATTCCAGGCTGACCACATGGGATCCTGTCCTATGTATCTGCTTGTGTGCCCATCTGCTCCCACACTAAGTGTTGAGTGTGCCGGCCAACTTCAGCCAGCTGAGTTGAGTTGATGAAGGTCCTAGTTTTGTGGAACATGGCAGCTGGTTAGAGGAGAGGAATTACTACTAGATAAGGAAAGAATGGTAGCTGATTCCTTGTTTGGGTTGTAGGGCCAGCTGGCCGATCAGCTCATGAGTAATCACACAGCATCACCAGGCTGGTAACCTACATGTGGGGTGGGAATGTGATAAGGAATTATACACATTATAGGAAGTTATAAGTGTTGTAAGAGAATGCTGGGGAGGTGGAGGTGGCAGATCTCAAGGGCTGTGGGAAGGCACAGTGAGGTACAATGCATAATTCCTTGTTAGCCAAGCTCCTGACAGAGACCGGGGGAGAAGGGCAACCTCACTGGATTTCTGCTGTGATGTTCTTGTTCCAACTCCTATTCCACCACAGAAGCAATACATGAAGAGGATAATCAGAGTGATTGTGCCATTATCACTAAGCAAAAGTCCACCCCTTTTGTGTTGGGTGTGACTTTTCAGACCTCTTTTGTGAATACAGGAAAAGCAGTATTCATTGCTTTATTTATTTTTGCAGATGACCTATGAACGTGCACCCCACTTTGGTTTAACACAATGCCTATGCTGCCAGTCAGAAAGCATTAACAGCATTTTAATGTTAAAAATTAACTTTCCTGAAGACGAGTTATTCAAGTTGCGAAACAATGAAACACGCGAGAAAAGGAGCACAGAATAGCTATGATGTTTGTTTATGTATTTGAAGTAGAGGAACTTGCCCATGTATTATGAAACACTGAGTAACCTTAATGACTCAGCCATTAAACTTCTTGCAGCTAAGATTACGATTGTGTTACACACCAAGCAGAGTGTATGAAAGAATAAACTTGCCTCTGGGTATAAATATTTGGGCATAACTGCCTCACCAGCTCCTTCGTGGCCACTCCACTGGTAGTGTTGGTCCAAGTAGGTGCCTTCAGCTTTATCACCGACTTATAGTGATAAAGCAGTGGTGTGTCTCACCAAAAAGTGAGCATCAGAAAAGATAAAAATGGCATGCCCTTCTGTTTGGAATCCCATAAAAACTGAAAAATGCTTAGCAATGACGCTGTACGTTTCAACAAACTTCAGCTGTCTGAAAACTAGTTACTCTAGGTTAGTTGACTGGCTCATCTCTGAAAATAGATGTTTTCTCCAGGAGCTGGAGGTACTGACTTGTCCTAACACAATCTTTGGATGAGATGAGTAACACCATGGAGAACTCCCTCTGCTTTTGATCTTCCCTAACTCATGTAGACTATGAATACAGAGACAGAAAGCTGAAGTTGTCAGATGAATCTCCACCAAATGTCTACTGTTTCATCCCACTTTAAATTTTGTTAAGGATCTAGAGTATGCTGCTCTTCACTGTGATTAGTGTTGTAGATCAGTGAGATAGCATATCTGATCCTCCACTAAGGTTTCCCATTGGGAACCAAGCCAGACAGTTTCATAGCAATGGCAGCAACAAAAGGACAGCATCCTTTAGACCAAATCAAACTGTTAAGGTCTGGGTTGGAACCATTCCATTGTTGCATCTAGCATGGTAAGAGCACATAGAAAAAATGAACTTTTTACTTAAACATGCAACAGGTGTGTAAAACAGCCAGACATGGGAGAACTAGGAGCGGGGCAAGTCAATATCAAAGATACCAAGTTCTCAGATATTCCCACCTGTGCACATGATATGACAGCCATTTGGCAGTGTGCTCTGGGCCTCTTTCCAGAATTAAATGTAGAGGAAATGCTTGAAGAAGTTATAGCTGTCATTTTATAGTTTTTGCTTGGTTTTGTGAGGGGTCTGCCCTGAGTGCAGTGGAAGCACACAATAAATGTCAGATGTATTTCCACTTGGAGCACAGATTTTGTACTATCAGAGCAGAGGTAGTGCAGTGCAGATGATATAAGAATGTATTTCTGAAATAGGATTTGTGAAGGATATCTTTTGTAGGCTCACAGAGATTTGTGAATTGATCCTAAGTGGCTGCTCATGAAATAACTGTTAGGCTAGAAAGACAGATTGGGGTGAGTAAATGTATTTGGACAGTGTGGCAGGGAGATGACTTTGGTGACAACAATATTGATTTGGTGTGAAAGGTGCAAAGTTGCTATAGCCAAAGAGGTACAGGACAATATGGCAGTAGATGAGGCAGCAGAATAAGTGAGTAACAAAAAGCCTGGCTCTTGAAGATGTCTGGGGAGAAAAGAAGGAAAATACAAATATTTTGTGTTGGAAGAATACGTTACAACTTTAATAGTCATATTAATATGAATTATTTCACTTTCCCTTAGAAAGACAAAATGCCCTCAACTTATGAAGCCGAAAATACGTCAAACTTAAAATGATTTATTACCAAAATATTTGACATCTCTGTCCAGTATCATAAACTATATTGGACATTTTGCACCTAATCAGGAGAAAAAATACCTTTTTTTCTTTTCTTCTCTTGACCTCTGGAAATACAATTAGAGCTGCAATGCTGATTCTTTAAAATAGTAGACACATACAAAAACTAGTCCAGCTATTTCTTCCATATAACAGTGCATAAATGAACAACTGTAGAGAAATCTAGAACAACTTTTTTTTCATTTGCTGTGTATAGGAAAGATTAATGGTATTAGCAGTTAAACCAGCTGTTACTCTTTATTTCACTGATGACTTTTTTAGCAGTAGGGTCAAACTTCAACTGCCTTGATCCATGGAAGAAGTGGAATAATCCTAGGAATAAAAAATAAACCATTATACTATGCAAACAAGAAGTAGCTTCATTATAACAAACTGGGGAGCACCATCTTTGTGCACACAGGAGAGCATCTGTTCAGTTCTGTCTTTTGCAAGATTCAGAAATATGGCATCTATAATAACTCCTGAACTTATACTCATTATAAGTAAACTGATTCTAATTAAAAGCTCATTTGATAGAATCATAGAATCACAGGGGTTAGAAGGGATCCAAAGAGATCGTCGAGTCCAGCCCTCCTGCTAAAACAGGTACCCAAATTTCCTGTACCTTTATGTTGGAAAACAGCATCAATTCTCTGGCTAATTCCTGGAAAGTCATTGACTGTCCTCCTAGGATAACCCTTCTCCATGGACTGGGTGTTTTCATCATACCTATATCATATTAACAGAGACATGGAATTTGCAGAATTAAAAAAAAAAATCTAAGCAAGCCTTTGTTTACTTCTCCTTGGATACAAGAAATAATTGTCACAGGGTCTTGAGACTCAGAGAACGAGTGTTACTAGGTAAGAAATTTGTGCTGTTGTGGTTTTCTTAGGTTCTTATCTTGTGACCAAGGCAGTAAAATAGAACTGCAAGATATTGTAAACATTCTTTCCAAAACTATCAAAAACAAAGGACAGGAAACCACATGCAGCCAAAAATCCAGCTGATACAGTAAGTCTCACCAAGGAGCCCCACAATTAGTCATAACAAAGTAAATTTGACCCACATATGCTCCTGGTTGCCTGAAGAAAACTTTGCAGCAGTTGCCCTTGCACAAAGGACAAATCTGTCAGCTTTCCAAAGCTGACCTTACTTCTGTTTGCCTGGTGTTCAAGAATTGGCAATCACTCGTACAGACAGTGAATAGGGTGTCACAGCATCACAGAATGGCTCGGGTTGGAAGGTACCTCAAGGATCATGAATCTCCAATCCCCCCCACCACAGGCAGGACCACTAACATCCACATTTAATACTAAATTTAAAAGTTGTGTGCTGTAAATCTAATTCTAATCAGTTAAACAAAGGGAAGAGGACTTTTCAGAACTGAAATCAGAGAAATTCTGCACAGGCCATCCAGGCAGCCTTCCACTGAAGTAGGTTACCTCTCGATTCTTTATTTTCTAGAGATAATTTTGTCTACTTTATTTGTAAAAACAGTCCAGATGTTGGATTTTTTTTCAGCTTCCAAGTATAACACATCAAAATGATTCTATGATCCTCGGTGCCTGTTCCAGCACGCTATTAAGCTCTCTAAAGTGGAAGCTGTTTTCTTTTCCCTGCAGGAGTCAAACACATTCTTTATGTCTGTGTTACCCAGTTCCACAGAGTTCTCTAGAGGTCTAATTTCTTTTTCATCCCACAGATGATTTTAATGGTGTAATTATATGGGAATCAATCATCAGAAAGTACTTGTCTATTTTTCTTACCTCCAGTACTTGTCACCTATGAAGAAGTCTGTCTTCCCTGTATGTTTGTTACAAACAGCTGCGTCGATTTTCTTAACACCTTTAGGGAAGCCTAGTGTGTTGATGTTCTTTGGATAACCAAGCAGCACCTTATATCCACTGACAATCCAGAAATTATTCCCTATTAAAAGAAATAATTCTAAACTTCTACTCTAGATTTTGAGAAACTAAATGAAAAAAATATATATAATCCCTCAGTGTACATTGTAGGAAAACTTGATGAAACCCCTCCAACCTTCCTTTTTGAAGGTGATATGGTTTTCAAATTCAAATATAGCTACCCTTGTTCCTCCTATTTTTCCTCAAAATTAAACGTAAGAAATTTTTTTTTAAAAATCCATACTCCACCTTTGAAAAACAGGATCTGATCTTTCTTGTTCTCATATGCAGCTTGAATACCAGATGGCAGAGATGGCCAGAAGGCAGAAATTAATTCAAGTTCAACTTCTGAGTTATCAGGATAGACTCGCCATAAGTGTCTGATTTAAATATGAAACAGGTTTAGTAGTAAACAATAAACCACAGATGTTTCTACATATGTGCAAGAATGTGAACAACATTGTGACTTACAAGTTCCTTCATGTCAGTGGCACTACCTGACCTGATGTGTCAGAAAGGAAAACTCCCTTGTTTGGGATATGAGGCTTTTTTTGGTTCTGATTTATTTCTGGAATTACCCTTCTCGTTGGTATTGGTTGATTTATGGTATCACCTACAAGCAGCTGACAAATGCAGGTTGAAGTTGTACTGTATAATGTGAGAGGCATAGGGTCCCAGATGAGAAGGCTTTTTTCTGTGTGCCCAGACACAAGGCTTGCATAGGTAGCTGGAAGAGGTAGTGGTCAAACTATATTGTAGAACATACTTATTCCTTAGGAAATGGCTGCAGCAATTATTCATTTCACTGCTTGGTGTAACCATCTATACATTTGGGAGGAAATCTATTAGGATCAAGATGTTTTCTGAAACAACAAGTAGGCTACTTTGTCAAGGGATCCTACAAAAAGATTAACATAATTCCTATCTATCTGCTAACAGCCTTTGTTTCAATATACTATTATTTCTGAATTCTATCCATTTGTTTCATTGTAAATCCCATAATCATAGTTATGTTATCCACCTAGGCATTCAGGGTTTCTAGAAAACAAACATGAAAACATGAACTCCACATAGACAAAAGCCACATCAATTTCTACCTTCCCTTTAGAAATATGACTTCTCGTCGGAGTGTAGTTACAGCATCAAAAGATATCTGGGGGCCACAGGCGTTAGGTGATGCAGGGATGGCTGGCCTTTTACCTGGGTTTTTTGTTGCAGAACCTAGGGAGATGTTTCAGAAAGCACAGAATTTGTAGAAAGATTAAACTTTTCATATATAAATGGATTTTTGATATTATGTGAATACAATGAGAATTTCATGTTGAAAATTTGTGAAAGAAATTATTTCCCTGTTGCTTAGTTCTCTTTTTCTTAGGAAGTGGATTTTACTTACCATAAATAGACTGAATGCCACTTATGTCATCTGGGGAGAGAGGAAATTCACTGGGGCTGATATATGCGTAATTGGGGAACATCAAGGCCCTCTGGTCATTGGAATGGGAGAGACCCAGCGCATGGCCAACCTCGTGAGCAGCAACCAGGAACAGATTGAATCCTTAAGAAATGGATAGAGAGGTTGGTCTAATTTTGACCTACAATTGAGTAATACATTCTGAACACAACACAACTAATGCTATGTTGATTTTCACACAATATATCAAAATTCACTAGGGTATGCATGTACATGTACATGTTCCTATAGTATATGTGTGTATATACACAAACATTTTATATGTAGGTAGGTTTCACTCTTCCACCATTCAAAGGGAGCAACTCTTGGCTCTCTTTCTGGCTGTTCTTTCTATCACCTGCTGAAAGTATGTGTGTGGCATGAATAGATGTCTGGGGATGAGTGTGGGTGCAGCCCTGAGGAGTGTCCTGGCAGGGTTTCCCAGCTGAGCTTGAGCAGATCAGATCGTGAGTCAGGTCAAACTGACAGCACTACAAGGAAAGAAGAGAGTGCACTGTGTGCTCAGCTGGGATACCAAAGTGTCATTGTGTGTAACAAAGCTGAGGTCATGAACAGACAAAGAAAAATACAGTTTTATCTGAATGATTTACCTTTTTATCTAAGAGTTTTAAGCGTATATCTTCTCTATAGCCTTGCCAAATAAAATACCTTTAAAAAATTATGCTTATGCATGCTTATTACCAGTGAAATATTAACATAATAATCAGATAAGAATTGGACTTCCTTCAACGTGCATTTAATTATTTGCATTCCTCCGAGTAATACGCCTTTCTGAATTTCGGAAGAACAATCATCTGCCCTGCTGCCTGGGAGCCAGCAACGTAACAGTGGAGATCACAAGCCTGTGGCAGAGCAGAGGACTGTCATCGATTGCCCAAGACAGGCAGTCTGAAGCCAATATTTCCATTTCTCAAAAAGACAAACAAAGCCATAAGTTTCCACACACATTTCCTGTCCTTTCTTCTCATGAGCTTTCCAAGCTCGCCAACAGGTCCTGTAGTACATCACTGCTGGAGCTGTGTTGTTGAGGAATAGCAGCAAAGCTGAGGCTCACCCATTCGTTCCCGGTATAGGACAAGCAATGCATTTTGTCCACATGACAAACCCAGCCACCACGCTGCAGCTCTTTTCTGCCACAGTGAGCCCACATCTCTCCTTGTGCAGGGCTCTTACAACACCTTCCTGTTTGTTAGCTCCTTGTATTTCCTGCAGTGTGACCTCAAGTCTATTGCAGTTCTCCTCTGCTGTTTCCCATCCCCAAAATCAGATGAGAAAAGAGTGTAAAATAAAAGAGGGCAATGTGCCCATGTACTGACAGGTTTGTCAGAGGCAGCAGGTGCTGTATGGCCTGCTGGGTGCAGAACAGCTGTGTCCCAAGTGGAAGGTTGAATACCCAGTGCTCCTCTTTTTTCACACCTGGTGGCACACATTAGTAGTCATTTCCCCACTCTGTACCTCAGCCCATGGGTGGTCCAAACAGAATGTTCTGATCCCCAGTTGTTGCAGGAAGCTGAAATTGCAGGGAGAACACTTACACACGTCAGCCCATTCTAGATTGAATACAAAGTAAAGCTACAACAAAATATTGAGGGACCTATTTAGTGCTATTGCTGAGGACTGGAAGTGTGTGGTAATGCAGGCCAGGAGCCAGTATGTGCACTGGAAGGTGAAACATAGCTTTTAGCATGGATCTGGTAACATGGTGTACAGTAGATTAGGCTGGTTTTCACATCAGCAGCATGTAACATTCTCAAACTGCTAGTGCTTTGCTTTGTCTCAGTTTATCCTTTGCCTAATAAAATCAGAAAGCAATTTTCCATTTGCACAGCATTTCAGAAACCTTTTGTTACCCACCATCTGAGCCTGTGGTCCAGTCTTCATCCTCATCAAAGTGAACATCACCACCAAAACCACTGCCAGGTGGGAAGGCATGAGCGAGAACACCAAGGGGGCCATCAAAATAGCGAGGGCAATGTCCATGAGCTAAGTAAAGTCATGGAATGATAGAATCACTAAGGGTGGAAAAGACCTCTAAGATCATTCAGTCCAATCATCAACCCCCCCCACCATGCCCACTAAAACCATGCCCTCCAGTGCCACATCTCCATGTTTCTTGACCACCTCCAGGGACAGTGACTCCACCACCTCCCTGGGCAGCCCATTCCAATGCCTCACCACTGTTTCTGAGAAGATATTTTTCCTAATAACCTAATGACCTAATACGGCCATTACCTCTTGTTCTATGATATTGTCCTACAATATGATATTGAAATAGCTTCGAGTTTATGTCACGACTTCAGGAAAATCTTTAAATTAGTCTTACCATTGATTTTTAGTCAGTGTATTACCTTTTGTCCCAAAAGCAATTATTATATCTGCTATTCCCTCTTGGATGCGAGTGAAAATCAGTGGGGTGACAGTACTCCACACTTTAAATGCCTTCTGGATTGCTTTATCCACATCTTCTTTGCTCATATCTGGCGTGTAGTTCACAATTCTACAGTTACGAAGGTTCAAGCAATAATACTTAGTGCTTGCATAAAGAATTTCTCTGATATTGTTAAGATGATAAACAGAGATACATAAGAAGAAATTACACTGTAACCCAACAGCTCCCCAAACTCATCTTGAACTGAATGAGTTTAAGCAATGTGATGACTGTCCAATATGTCTTTTTCAGAAAAATAATTGTGTACATGGTAACAGCTTTTGCTCAAAATGGATTGTATCCAGGAATTGGTCTCTTGAGCATAAAGAAAATTGTTTCCTTGCGTCTCGGTGACTGTGCTGTCAGTCACAGCAAATTTTGAAAATGGGGGGTTTGTGTTGGGTGCAACTGATATTTCTGTTTGGCTCACAGAATATGTATTGGAATGACGCATAACAGGCAAAATTCTGTAGTTGACTCATAAAATGTAAAATATCCGTCTTGACTCTCAGAGATTGCTCTCAGGGATATGGTCAGTAACAGCTGGAGAAAGAAAAATATTTTTGTCTTCCCATCTGGAAACCGTTGCTATGGAAGTTATATTTAAATATAACAAAAGTGGATACCCACAAAACCACAATTTAAGCACAGAAAATTAATTATGGAAATACTACCTGTACGTCAGATTGTTTTTCTTCCATCCAGGCAGAGTAACGCCATAGAGACCTACATCAGGAACACCACACCTAGGTTTCTTCATCATTTCTAATGTCTCGGTGTCTGGTTTTCCTGTCACTTTCAAACCAAAAAATCTTTGCATTTTTTGGAGTTTCTCAGCGGTAAAATCAGCATTTGTTTTCCATCCACGCTGATTTGGGTCTGCCTCAGTGGTATAGAATTTACTTAAGTAATCCTAATGAAAAAAACAAACCAAACACATTTCATGTTTTGATGTTTCTTAAATAATACCTTAAGACTGATACTGTTTGTGTATTGTGCTAGCAGAATCATCTGCCTTTGATTTCAGAGAAAAACAGATGTTTCCTGAGGAACATAGCTAAACAGAAACAGGATTCTTATTTACTTGACATTTCAAGTTTTTACTGATTATACTATTTAAATAAAGTTTGGACCACAGAGTTCTGTATGACAGCATTGTCTCAGAAAGACAACAAACAGCTAGAACATGCAGATTAAATTAAGAGGAGAGGCTATAGACTCAGATACAGACAATAAAGTTACCTCTACAAGCTTTGCATCCTCTTTGTTGTCTTTCTCGGGGTGGGCAGGAAGAGCATTAGAAACAGCTGCATACATTAAGAGAAGCAGCAAAAGATTCTTCATTCTTACAATCCTTTCCATCCTCATACGAGAGCGAGCTGCTTTCTGCCTAGTGTGCATCGTTTCTCAGATTGCAATTGTATGGTTATATAGTGAATTGTAGAGTCAGCTGTAAACTGACTCAGAATTTGCCATGCTCTGATTACATCCAGACATCCTAAAACACTCTGCCGGCTGACAAAATAACAGTTTATTAAAGCCATCCGATTTCACAGGCATCTGAAGTCAGTTAGTGTTTGAATACTTCTAAGTTGCCTGGCTGACATTTCAAACCTGACACTCAATTTTAGATATTTTACACTAAATTTTAGAAACCCTGAGCAATTTTGAGCTGATGCAATGGTGGACAATGGGTGTCCCAGCCCAGATGTGTGAAATGAAGCCTCCAAATGTAGAAGTACTCTTATCCACACTCAATCTAGAGAAAGGGAGTTATACACCAGATATGAATCCCTTCCTAAAAACTAAAATTTTGGGATAAATTACTGTCATGTACAGGTACAAAATTTTCTTTTTGAATTATGTGAGAATGGCTATTTTGGAAATTGGAGGAAGAGTTCAACTCACTAACCATCTCTTCCCTGCAACTCTTTAAAAAGGCAGTATGTTTAACTTAAAGTGGTAAAATCCAGGATGTACATATGCAAAATTTCTTTCCCTATAAATCCAGCCCATAGAATGTGAACGATGTTATACTTTCCTTCCTTCCTTCCTTCCTTCCTTCCTTCCTTCCTTCCTTCCTTCCTTCCTTCCTTCCTTCCTTCCTTCCTTCCTTCCTTCCTTCCTTCCTTCCTTCCTTCC
>NW_024962254.1:11422038-11446956 GCF_019238085.1 Lagopus leucura
TCCTTCCTTCCTTCCTTCCTTCCTTCCTTCCTTCCTTCCTTCCTTCCCGCCTCCCTCCCTCCCTCCCTCCCTCCTTCCCTCCCTCCCTCTCTTACTTTTCATCTATCAACCACTTATTTATCTTTCTATCCATGCATCAGTCATCTTTTTATCTATTAATCCACCTATCTATTTATCTATCTTCCTTTTCAGCAAGAAAGGCTACTTCAGTTTAACCACAATAACCGCAGGGGATATGATTATTTCCTGTCTTAAGTAATTCAGAATAAAGGAAGTTTCAAGTCACACAAACTGTGACAAATTATAGGATTTCATCCTGTGCTGGTCAAGTACCTTTCTCTTTCACCAATAGTAATGGGAGTTGAAGGTGTTCAGCACTTCTGAGGACATCTGACAGTATGTGCTCAAAATTTATGAAAGAGCTGTAAGAAATACCCTCATGTTGGACTGTGGCTTTTAAAGGAAATCCTTGTTTCCACTTGTTGGTTTATTGCTGTCACTTGTAGCCAACTTTTCTCCACTGTAGGCGTTAATGACAAATTTTCTATCCCAAATTTCACAATGCATCCTTGTTTGTTAAACTTTCTTGTTAATGGTATTTCTCAGTTACAGTAACAAAAAACTCCACCTCCCTTAATTTGTCATTACAATCATTTTCTTGTGATAAGGTAAGAGACCCAAAGGACCTGGATACTATTCAGTCATCTTACTGAGGTACAAACGAGGGCAACAAACTTTAAGAGATGGGGAGTATGACTGAACTGATACAACAAATGTCATGTGCATTTACCCAGAAACAGAGAATGTCTTTTTTGAGCTCTGCTTTCATTTTAAAACTGAAATGTTTGGTTGTCTCAATAGCTTTACACCTAGAAGGCATTACCCTCTGATTATATACATAGTGTAGGTAATGAAATACAACCCCCTGTTCAGTGGTTCTTGCACCATGCATAATTCTTAATGATACGAGAGGATTCTTTTCAAAAAAGTATTTTGTCTGATTTGAATATAATTTTGTAAAAAATCAAGGCAATACTGTGAGGAGATTTGATATGATCTGGGAGAAGCTGGTATTCTTTGCTGTATAGCAGCAGGACAAAGACAATGAAAGCAGCTATGTTAAGACTAGTTGCACCTATCTTTGCACATTTATTAGTTGAGCATTTCTGTGCAGAAAATGGAGAAATACGTCTCTCTGGAAAGTAATTCAACCAGCTGTCTTAGGATAGGATGAACTGCCTCAATAAGTAGTCTCTTGTTGTCTTTACTGAGCATAGAAAAGATTAAACAACTGATTTAGAATATATTTCTAGTTTCAGCTAACAGCTCAAGCTACATTACTTTTTGCTTAGAAGAGACTTGTGTGCCAGCTGTGGAGTCCTGCATTACTCAAAGCTAGTGTAAGGCTTTTGCTACTTGACCGCTTGCACAATGCAGCAACCAGTTCCCACTGCTCATGGGAGGAAGGCCTCAGTGGAGTTTCTCACAGACGATGTTTCACAAATACGTCTGTAGTGAGCCTTGAGGCCTGAGAAAAGAAGTAGCTGTAGAGCAGCTGCTGATTGCGGTTTCTTTTTTATCTTTAGTTTTGGTTAGAGTTAAAGGATGCTGATCTACCTCGTGACTTCCTTTGTAGTCTTAGAGTAGGTTTTATCCAAATTGCTGTCAGGTGACCCAAGGTTTCACTCAGGAAGTCACTGTCCTTCCTCACCACATCAGCAGTACCAAGTCACACTACAAAGAGCTATAGCAATCTTCAGTACTTCTGCAGCATGGTCATCTTAGCATGATAACCATCAGAGATTCAGCTCTCCAAACTGCTCGCTCTGTTGGTGTCTATATGTGAGTTAACTGTCTAGGCTTGCATGATATCAACAGAGATCTAACCAGTATGGTCAAATGGCATTTATTCTGACCACATGTAGGATGTAAACTTAGGATGAGATCTGTACTGCTCTCAGAAGCTCACCAAATGTCTTGACAAAAACCTTTGACTTCCATGAGAGCCTACGCATGAGATCACATGAAAACTCTTAGGCTGCAATTCAGCTGCCTAAACAGGGTTGTAAATTGTCTTTTCTCTCTTTCTTTAAAACATAACCACCTCCTTACCCTTTCTCTCACATTTAACATTTTCTCTGCTCCGTAAGAACCCCTAGTTACAATTTCTAGAGGGGTATTAGTGGTTCTGCTGTAACTCTGAGGATCTGTTCACATCTGAAAGGAATATATAACCCAATTTTCTATTTTTTAATTTAATCTTGGTCTGGAAAGAAGTATTATCTTCCCTCTAATCTCCTGCTGATATGCCTGGAGACAATCTCTATTAAAGCAACATAATCAATTTAAATTTATATATTTTTGAAACAATTGTTGAATTAATTGTTCAATAGCACTAGCTTGCACAAGAAAAATATTAAAAAGAATTGCCACTGATGTGTTGAATTAAATAATGGGTATTTGAATGACTCTGTGAGAACAAGACTCATATAAATGAATTTAATTAAAGTTTTTTATTTGCTGTAATTTAATTACTTTTCTTTTTTACATATGATATTCCTTTTAAGACCTAATCTCCATTTTCAGTTATACAGTTTCTTATCTTCAAACACTTGTAGACAAATTTTTACTCTTGAATTTAATGGAGGTGAGAATTACTAAGCCTGTTCTTTATTTACAAAGGATGTAATTTAACAGACTTCCAATACAGACAAGTGAGTAATGAAAAAAATTATGAGGATATATGATCTTCTCTCAGATTCCTATTATTTCTATTGCAGTAACCCAGAATCTTCCTCTAAAGGTTTTGGTTTACTGCATTGCATAATGCAGATGAAGTATGAGAAAATGAGTTTTGTTACGGCCATATGGCTTCCAATGTTATCAGCTGAGCTACAAAAAGAAAGAAAGTGAATAAGACCATCAAAGACCATTTCAATTGAAGATATTTGAAGAAAAGTGTGGTAAAGCTGGATGCAAAGCTGTATTTTTAATGAATTTCTTGTTTGGCCAAGGATTGTAATTTTTAAAGTGAGACTTTCAGTTCATCCTTTATTCCAGCAAAATTAGGAGGGATTTAGTAGGTAAAAAGATGAAATAGTAAGCACTTGACAGAGTGCTTACAAATACAAGTACAAATGAGGTTTATCCCCCCCTTGTATAATATGATCTGACAGATCAGGGTAGAGGTTTCAGCAATCTCTTGTACAATATTATATTTTTCAGTTTTAAATTTGGTTCTTAAATCTAAAGGCATGAGGGGAAAAGATGCCTGTGTTTGCAAAGAGCTGTGCTGTGGAGGAAAGGCTCAGATTGGAAAGTGAAGAAGAAAAGAGAGAGCAAAAAGTGGAAGTGGGATTTATGGACTGACGTTCATGAGTCCCAATTACCCATAATATTTTCACCAGAGCCGGCATGGGGCAATGGAACTCAGAGCCTGCTAGTTGTTCCTCTGCTTGGCATGGGAAAAATATTTGCCTTTTCACACCAGAGTATGCCTTTTAGTGTTGAAACTGGAGTTTGCTCTTGAATATTAGCGCACATAAGGGAACAAGGACAAGAAGATATGACAAACACAACTTATTAGGAATATTTAATGCAGCAGGTAAAAGTGTAATAAGTTATATAAACACATTTGTACAGTTAATAATTATTAAAACTAGACTTCTACGGAATCCAGGCAGAAATCCATTCTGACCTATTAGTCATGAAATACTGAAAAATTCAGCACATAAAAAATACAAAATATACACATAAAAATACGCAGTGTGCATGTGAAGGAGAAACACAATCATTGCAATTAACAATTAAACCAGCTAATGCTCTTCATTTGATTGACAATCCGTTTGGTGCGAGGATCAAACTGGAACTGCTTTGTTCCATGGAAGAAGTACACATAGCCTGGAAACAAAATTAAATCCAATTACATTTCATATACGACTTCTTTTTGGTATTCTGGGGGAAAAAATCAATAAAAACTCTCCATGCATACTTGCTATTTTTCATTTCCATCTCAGCTGCTATGTTTAGGGGCTAATAACAGGGTTTTGAAAATAAATGATCCTGTCTACAGTACGACAGATATTCAAACTCAGTTTAAAGATATTTTTTTACTTACCATCTTTCTGGAAAGCAGCATCAACTCTGCCAATTTTTCCAAAGTCAGAGATTATTTTTCTGGGATAACCATGATCCATGGATTTTTTGTTTTCATCGTATCTGAGCACACAAAAAAAGCCATAATTACCACTTGTAGTGAAGCAGATAACATTTTAAAACTTCAAAGCAGGTCCATACATGTATACAACTCTGCTCTTAGAGTGAAGTCTCATAAGGATAAACTAAAGTAGATTTTGATTTTTTCCTGTTATGTAATAAGGTTCTGATGAGTGTCTGAAAACCCTTCCTGCAGGGATGTTTGTAACAAAACTCTCAAGGATCCTGGGAATGAAGCCCAGGAACATACTAATGATTTTCAGGCTAAGCTAACACCTTGGCCATCACTGCATCTACAATGTGTTTCTATATCTAGCTGTTGGATATCCAGTTTAGTCTAAAATGGTAGCATATAAAGGAGGAGAATAGAGAAACTGAAGCACAGACCTGAAACATCTTTGTTATATTACTGTCAATCATGTACTTGTTAAACAAAGTTACTCTCTGAAATTTATCGCAATCTGCACTTAAGTTACAAATCATGCTAACTGTACAACTGTTGATGATCCATAACTTGATTATTCAAAGGAAAATTCAGTTACAACATTTTTAATTAATAGTTCATTTTGCTTGAAATGTGACTGAAAAGTGTACACTATCATAACATTACACAGAAAAGCAACACTATTGTGAATAAAAAATGAATAAGTTTGCTATAAAATAACTGTTTCAACAGACAGGTATTCCATCTGGTAGCAAGTACTTACATTGCCACAACAGGAATGTAATGAATGGCAAACAAAGCTTTGGAGATACTGACATTTCTTAGCAAATGCTATAGTTCTTTAAACTTTCAGACAAACCTGCTTGAATTTCCAGAGTATACCTGAATATCATAGCTTAATTTATATTAATTATATCAATTTTCAGAGACAAGTAAAAATATTCTTTCTGGTAGACAAATATTAAATCTCACCTCCAGTATCTGTCAGCTACAAAGAAATATGTTTTTCCTGTGATCTCATCATTGTAAGCTGCATTCACTCTTTTAACAGTCTTTGGGAATCCCAAACGATAGATTGGTTTGGGATAGCCGTATGCAATGTCGTATCCTCTGATAACCCAGTACTTATCCTCTGAAAAATATAAGCATGTTTCATTTGGTTTTGTTATTAATAAACATTTAATTGCATTTTAGATGGGAAGAACGTGAATTGGCTTCATGATATAATTTCTAAAAAATACATTTTGAAATATCTTTCCAGAATTTTTCCTTTACTAGTCTAAGAAACTTATTATCTCGCTCTGTCTTAAACTAGGCTTCAAACTTTTTTGGTAAGAGTCCTATTAGACCATCTTGTAACAATATATTCCAAGCTGACAGTGAGAAGAGTAATGGTGATGTGCAAATTCCTCTATTTACCAGCTGAATTACTTGTTAGAACTTAGCAAAAATCATGTGAAATGTTGTTATATGAAGAGAACTAGATGTGAAGAAGGGAAGCTAGTTTTATGTCTTCTTTTTCACAGCACCGAATAAAGCACAGCAAGGAGGTTTTTTTAGGATTATGACCTCTGGAGATCTCTTCCAGAATTATAGCTCTATCAGGCACAGGTTCAGCAATCTGGAGCTTTGCAAGAGACCTTGTTTCACTGACCTTTGTTAAAGAACTACTTTAACCTCTGAAATTGCATAATTTGCAAAGGTTATGAAGGAACTCGTCAGAAAAAGTAAAGAATTTCAGATGCCATTACCTTTAAAGAGTAAAACTTCATCCCTTTCAATGTTCTCATAAGCAGCTTGAATTCCTGATGGCAAATTTGGCCAGAACACTGAGATAAAATTTAACTCTGTCTCTGACCACTCAGGATGTTTGCGCAGCATGTACCTGGTTTGAACAAAACGTGTAGATTAAAATTGTTCCACTCTTCACAGATGTCAGACAATGATTATAGCTCCTGGAGTATAACAGGAGAGAGACAAGTACCTCCACTTTGTGATATATTCTGTCTAATGTCAAAATGACCTTCTGGGTACATATCCCTCTCCAATGAATGTAAAGGATGTCTAGAGCGGCTGCAATCTGAACTTTAGAACCTCCATACCAAAAATCAAGCAAGATAAATATAAGACCTTCTATTTCTCTATAGGGCAGGAAGGCTGATCACTGGTGTCAGTGAACACCTAGTATGTCTTTCTATGTACTAGTACTTCCAGTGGTGGCTTTGCTCTTGCATGGGTGTACAGTAGAAGGCTTACATGGTGGGACACATGAGCACATCACAGAATCACAGAATCACATCATCAAGGAATGTATGAATACTGTTGCTTGCTATTAGTTGAATCTAGTTCAGAGCCAAGTCTAGCACAGCAATGGCCACAATGGCATATTTAGAAAAAAGACGACCAGCCTTGATCTCCTTCACTGCTCTTGTCAATTATGACTCTTGCACTTAACAAGTTAAGAACTCTTTCTTTGGTAAATAGGTACATAATGGTTTTATAGTCTTTCTCTTTGTACTATTTCAAAATGATAGTTTTCCCTCATGGATTACTGATTTTTTTTAAAGCTACTGAATACATTTAAGAGATGATATATGTGCTTATTGGTATTACCTGCCCTTAAAGAACATCATTTCTCCACGCAAAGTGGTAATGGCATCAAATGTCAAATTAGGGTCACAGACTTGTGGAGTTGTGGGCCCTGTAGGCTGCACAGCATCATTAGACTGTCCTAAAGGAAGGAAAATAAAATAAAAATCTTTCAGTTTGTATTTAGGGAAATATAGAATAAACACAGTGTTCAGAAGGTGTCCATGGTTGTCAAGGATCTTCTTTAAAAGAAAATGAAAGGGCGTATCATTGTATACTGAATATCTGTCATAAAACCCAAACTTTTAACACTGTTAAAGGACTTGAGTTCATATTTCCAAGATTTTTTTTCCAGAGCAGCTCTTCAGCTGAAGGTAGCCTCCAGGTTTTTCCTTATCTTGTTATCCATTGTTTAGAACACTTAGACTTTGCATGTAGGTGAAATAAACATTTTTAAAATATATTCTTATCATTATTCGCCAGCCTCCAAATAGAAATATTAAAAAATATATATATTTATTTCTTACCATATATGGCTTGAATGCCATCAATGTCATCCTGAGGAAGAAGGAATTCTTTGGGGTCTGTGTAAGCATAATTTGGATACATCAGTGCTCCAGGATCATTTGAATGGGACAAACCCAGTGAGTGGCCAAGTTCATGGGCAACAACAATGAACAAGTTGTAGCCTGTGAGATAGAAATCATAGGAAACAGATAAAATCTGTTTTAGTATTTACCACAGTATTTATAATTGAAAAGAGTTTTATGCAACTTACCAGAATGTGCTACAGCTGCAAGACAGGCTATAAGTAATTCTATCCACATTATAACTCAAAAAATATTGTAGCTGAAGATCTATATGAGTGTTTGAAGATGTTGGACGTTCTGATTATGATTTCTTTACTCTATCTCCAGAATCTTTGTATCTTAAACACAATCCCTATTTCTCCTGCTATTGCATAAACTGCTCAGAATCAAAAATCATTCCAATGATTTTGAAAGTTCAGTGATTCAAGAGAACAATATTTCACAACATAAGTTTTGATGACATTTGAATTCACTAGTTTGGAACACTGAATTGCTAGGTGAAGAAAGATTCCTACCAATGAATCACTGGCAAAAAATAAAAAATAAATGAAAAAGACAAGCTCTGCCACTCTTACTCACTTTTTATTTGCAATTAGCCTTATGAGCTAACTACCACAGGAGAAAAATTGTACAAGGTAAAACTGTGTAAATGGATTTGGTCTCAGCCTTTACCTCTTCCATCTTTTGTCCAGGTTTCCTCGTCATCCATATGCACGTCTCCACCAAGACCTTCTCCTGGTTGAAAAGCATGAGCCAGCAGCCCATTAGGGCCATCAAAAGGAGAGTTGTCATTGTGATCTAAAATGAAGAGTAAAAAATCATTTAGAATCCCAAGTTATTTCAATGATTTCGGATGTCTATGCAATATGTAAAGATATCAATTTTACCTCTATAAGCGAATGAGATCATTATATCTGCAATTTTGTCCTCAATCTTTTGAAATGTCAATGGTGTCACACTACTCCAGACATTCAGAGCTTTCTGGATTGCTTCATCTACATCAGTTTGTTTCATCTTTCTGGTGTAATTCACAATCCTTCAAAGGAAAATGAAAGCATTACATAATGCTAAAAATACAAAGTTTCAATTGAAAAATATTCATTTATATATATTATAATATAATATAAATTGTAAATATATTACAAAAGTAATATATATTAAGTATATCTTTCATAAGTACAAATCAATAATGACTTAACTTTAGATAATGCCTTCTAGAGTGTCTGTTTCTTTCTAGAAATCAGTTAATCATTCTAGATGTCATTTTGGATAGGTCATAATGCACTTCAGGCCCCCCAAGCTGAAATGCTAGATTTACATTTATTTGAAGAAGATTAGGAAATGTTACCTGTATGTCAGATTAGTCTTCTTCCATTTTGGATTCCCTGCTGTGAAGACGTATTGCTCTACATCAGGAACACCACACCTGGGTTTATTCATCATCTCCAAAGTGTCACGATCGACTTTCCCAGTCACTTGTAGTCCAAAGAATTCCTGCATTTCCTTGAGCTTTTCAGCAAGATGATTTTTACCCCCCTGCCTTAGATGATGCCGATGATCTTTTTGAAGATTGTAGAAATTCTGTAGATAAGTCTGAACGAGAATTTTTTAAAAGAAGAGTATTATGACACATCAGTATTGTCTTCAGTCACATTTATGTTTCCTAAATCATCTTGAACTATTCTATCCTGAAGCCTTGTGTCTACCAAGGGCTAGAGTTGCTTATTTTTTTCCCAAGAATCAGTGTGAAAAGGTAGATATGACTTAAAGCTTTCACAGTTACCTGAATTACTTCTTTCACTGATTGACTACATGGAGAACTTGTATTTAAAATCTAATATTTGCTATTAATAATTAATTCCACATTTATTTATTATAACCCGTTATTTTAGTAGCAGAGCTTTTAAGGAAGCTTATAACTTCACATATCTCATTCAAGGAAATATAAATTAGCAGTGAAGCTGCAGACACAGGACTCCTGACAAAGTCAGTGAACAGAACAAGAGTCAGCACTTGGCAAATCTTGTCATTTATTTTTAGCTATGAAATATGACTTGAGAAAACCAGATATTCCTAATAAATTTCAACAACTTTTTCTCCAATAGTTAGTGATACATCTGTATAATTGCTGCATTTCTTGAAGATGCCTAAAAAAAATTCCGTGAAAGATCAATTCGAACAAATACTGAAATACACACATAATTCAAATGAGTTTCTTTCCCTGTGTTACAAAGGCTGATCATGTCACAGTTTTCAAAGCACATTCTGAAATATAACCTGTTCCTGATTTTGACTAATTCTGCACAGCCATGCAGCCTTGAGACTAGAACTTATGCTTCTGTATTATTTTTAACATCTTACTGACAACATCAAAGTGAAGTTGTGCAATTTCAGATCACACATAGGTAAGTAATTTCAAGAAAATTCTCACAAAAATTTCAGGTTAATAGGAAAAGCTTTCTCTTGAAACCTTTGCAAAATGAAACGCCTCTATTTTCAAGTCACATTCTTTGAAAATAATTCTGGTTATCCCTCCGACTACTTTCTGTTTCATTTAGAAATGCAGTAGAAAATGTTTACCTCCACAAGATCTGTATTTTTTCCTTCATCTTCTTCTTCAGGAGCCACAGGGAAAGCAGAGGAGGCCGTCACATACATCAAGAGGAGAAGAGAAAAGGCCTTCATTCTTGTCAAAGGTTCTGTGCTTCAGCTACGCTGCGAAGTCTTGACCTATTGAACACGTTTCTCAGCTCTGTTTATATAGCTAAATTGTAAATCAGTGACAGTCTGACTCATGCTGCATAATATCCTCTGATCAGTAAAAATGATGCATAACAGTTTCGTCATTAGGGAGTGATGAAATGAGTTTAACTAATGTTACCATGCTTTTTTTTTTTTTCCTGAGCCTTCTGTTTTGGGCAATTTCATAGTGTTTTTAATAAATAAGGAAGTACTCACCAGATAAAAGCTGGAATTTCATTTCATATACATGAAATATATATGAAATTTATAATGCAATTTGTGGAGCAAGTTCTTGATATACTGGAGCTACAATATGAAATAAGAGATAGCAGTAACATAACATTGCATTTTACTGTAATCAGTAAAAACATATGTTCTCTTTCAATAAATAATAAAATACACTTAGTCAAAATAAGTATCAATAACATATAAAAGAAAATGCAAATAACTGATCTGGGAATAATTAGCATCATAAATTCAGGTGACTTGCCATGAGATAATTAGCAGTTCTGTCTGAAACAATCTTGTGCTGTTCCCAAAACTGAGAGCTAAAATGGTTCAACAGTTTTTGACTGACGTTTAACAAACAGTCAGGTTACTGGAACACATAAGCTATGTTTCCATATACATGATAAACAGAATAATGTTTATACTCTTGGAAAAAAAAATGCAATGGGGTGTTTGGATCCATGCACAGAGATGTTCTTTGATTGGGAAGACTACATGAAGCTCAATGGGAACATTTGTGTATCTTGAAAATAAAGATTGAAAACCATTTTGTGACACTGTGTTCCCTGTTTCATCAAGGAGTCGGAACTGTTGTTAAATAAATGAAGAGCTGCTCCTGAAAGACAGGCTGTAAATGTTTTCCAAGAATCCACAGTGGTCTTAAACAAGAGTGATTATATGTAGACATAGGGTTTGGCTAACTGAGTATTTGTGCAATTTAAGGCCTTCTAGGAAATCCCACCTGACCTCCAACTACCCTGCAAGGATGTAGGTCTTCATACTTGCCATGTTATGGCAGCAAGCCTCAGGTGTGTGTCTCAGGTATGACCAAATGAACGATGCTCTGATGTAGAATCAACTTTAAGTGATTTGATGCATAATATCTCTATATGTAATGTAGGAATATGAGCTTCCTTTTTGAAAATGGATTATAGGGAATGATTCTACTGATCATCTGGTACAGATTTTAAGATCAACAGAAGCTGACTGTATTGGCTAAGTTTATGCTGAAATAAGAGGATTTTACATATGTGGGGTATGTGGGTACCTATAGTGCAGACCCCTAATTTCAAGAGAGCATTTCTAACTGCTAGAACAGCTAAGTACCAGAGTAGATGACCTGAAGGGGCTGCAAGCTTGCTAACTCTGAAAGTTGTCAGGCTGAATCTGGTGCTGTTCTCTTGCCAGAGAAACTGTGGAAACAACTATAGGTTTCTCCCAGTACATTATAAAATTTTTTGTGTGTGATTAAATGTCATAAAAAGGAAAAATAAAGGCTAGTGTGAGATGGGAAAAGGCAAATACGTACGACTCTTCTTTATTTCTGATACCTCAGCAGGGTTTGATCTGAAGAAATATAATGCAGGGTGAAAACTTCATTGTTCTGGAATCACTGAATTTTGGAATATCCCAAACTGGAAGAGACTCACAAGGATCACTCCAAAGAAGTTGGAAATACCCTTCAGGAAGTATTCTAATTAGTTTCTCAAGTCCCAAGGCTATGTAACTACTATATAGTTCTACTATCACTGCAGCGCAGCATCCCCCACCACACTGAAGGTTAACAGAGCAGATACTACTCCTGGAAAAGTAAATTTCTTTATACTTCTTAATGTTTGTCATATTTCTTATGTGGAGTTATTGAATAAAAATAATACTGAACATTTCAAAGCAATAATACATTAAAATCATGGAATACATTGAAGTCATTGAAATAACTAGGAAGATGATTCTGGAAAACAGCTTTTACAGATTTAAAGAGATTCAATTTCATGATTCACTTTCCTATTAAACTTCATTGTTAATGCTGGATACATCTGCAAAGTCTGAACGACTCAAATGAACCTGGGATTAGTGAAATGTTCCTTAAATTCTGTTCTGCTATATAGTTCTGTTTCTGAATTAGTGTTTCTCCTTAATATTTATTCCCCATGTATTTCTGTAGGCTTATTCAAATTTAGATCTTGAGTTAATACCCACATTTCTTTCTTCTTTTTTCAGTAATTATTTTTCCCCAAAGAGTAGATCACTCCCTATTTCTCTATTTTTTTTTCTTTTGTTTTCTGAAGGCATAAGAGGCATATTTAAACACCTACAAGCAAAGAAGACATGCAGATTAATTGGAAGCTCCAGGGGCTGCAATGGGAACATTAGGAAATCACAAGGTACAGATTGTACTGGAAGGTTCTGCTGCCATGCACATTTCAGCAAAAGGACTTTTGCCAAATTTTAACGTGACCAGAGGATACTGAGTCAGACAGAGGGTCGGAGGGGACATCTGGCTGTCTTCCTGGAAACTTTAAATAAACTACTTTTTAGGACAGCCAATGACAGGATTAGAGAGCCCTGGTTTCCAGCACAAGCTGTGGGAGCCACTTATGTGCTCACAGAGTCATCAAGTGAAAATCTCAAACAACATCAGGAAGAGGAAGCAGAAGCAGTGTCTTCCCTCTGTCTTGGGAATTTCCATCATGTCAGGCCACAAAGTCATGTCCCATTTCACCATCTGCAGTGGTGTCCCACTGCGTGTCCTTCAGCACATCTCCCTCAAATGTGTGTAGGACAGCTTTCAGTCGTCTGCTCTTCCCATCACACAGCAGTCAGCATGTTGCCATGCTAACCTTTCCAAGGAAACCTGAAAGTGCCAAAATGAATTTACTGAGTGCTAACTGGTGTCTACACAATCCCTCAATTTGCTTGCAGACCCATTTGTGTTACACTGAGTGGCTAAAGGCTCATGGAATCATTGAATATCCCAAGTTAGAAAGGGACCCTTGAGGGTCATTGAATCCAGCTTCTGGCTCCACACAGGGACACCCAATAAACAAAACAAGTGACTAAAAGCACTGTCCAACATGTCCTGAGCTCTCAGGAGCTCCAGCACTGGGGCCGTGCCCACAGCCCTGGGCAGCTGTTCCGTGCCCACCGCCCTCTGGCGCAGCCCCTTTCCCTCACCCCCAGCCGCCCTCCCCTGACGCAGCTCCATGCCGTTCCCTGTCGCTGTCACACAGAGCAGAGCTCAGCGCTGCCCTCTGCTCCCTGTGAGGAGCTGTGACCCCATCAGGCCTCCCCTCAGCCTGCTCTGCTCTGGGCCAAACAAATCCAGTGACCTCAGCTGCTTCTCCTATGTCTCCCTCTATATCCTTCACTATCTTTGTATCCCTTCCTCGGATGGTCTTGAGTAGTTTTATGAGCAAGGGTCTCTTATATGCATGGGTAAGCAAGGTCTCACCAGACCCACCTGCCGTAGGATGGGAGCAGAGGCTGCAGGTCTGTGTGTCCATGATCAGTGTGTCTGGGCCTAGGTTACAGGCACATCCACATTCCTGTGGGTGTCCATGCATATATATATGTGGATGTGCATGCACCTTCTGGGAATACCTCTTCTGGATGGACTTTGGGCATGGTGCTGTGCTAATCTCACCTTTGTCAAGGTACTGGATTTGGCATCTCCTAACTCACTGATTCTGCCTGAAGTGTGCCTGATGTCTCTATATAACCAATGGAGAGAGAGAAATCTGGCACTTACCTACCTCTTACTGTTGTTCGGAGACAGCCCTTGCCCAGACAACAAGCACCCATACAATACTCAGGTTACCTTGAATCACCCACCAGGTGCAGGACCATCTGCTCAGCACAGATAAACCCAAACGTGATGCCTAAGAAAGGGAGGAATTATGCTGTTGAGAATAAAGGGCCCTTGTTTTCAGGGGGGTTTCCATTCTTCCCCCAGGCAGTACAGCCTTATGACTCCTTGTATTAGCAATAACCACACTTAATATTCACGCACTTATTTCTTGACAAAACTGCATCTTTTTTGCTTGTCATGAGTCAAGAGACTTCTAAGTATCTCTTTCCTAGGTGCTCTACTCACCATTCCTTGTTCATCAGTTCTACATAGGAGCACAAGCATTGCCCAGGCTCATCTAGCACACTGTTCTTCTAGGTTTATCCACTTTTCGAACCAACTGGAAATGATCGTTAGGCAGAAGTATAAGAGGACAAATATTTCCCCAGAAGAACTTTTGAGCCTCCAACAATTTTCTGTCACAGTGATTTCCACTGACCTTGTGTATAACTTACCTATAGCTTGTACGTGATTCTTCAGGATAGTGTTCTATTCCCCCAGTTATTTATGAAACATTTTAAAATCCTCTAATGGCTTTAATTCTTCTCTTGCTAAGATGAAACTGCAATGCTCATCACTGACTAAATAATGAAAAAATAAACTCAGTATGAATCACAGTGGGGTTTCCCTAAATCAAAGTCCTTCACTGCAGAATCACTGTAGAAAAGGGAACTTTGATTGGTTCCGTGTATTTAACATTGCAAAAAGGAAATAATTCATAGTTCACAGTTCAAAGAATTGTTTGTTAACATAATTGTCACATTTATACTTGCCATTTTTTCTCATGAACAGGTGGCACAAAAAAGTACAGTCGTCATTCTTCCAGGAAGTACTTTTTTGTCCTTTCTGAGCTGTTATGCATATCCTAATCTCTCCATATGTTTCCAATATATTTTGAGGGAACAAAATCAAAATCTTTTCAGAAAACCAGAATGTTATTTTGAAATAAGTTCTTTTCCTTGAAGGATGTTACTTTTTCTGGGAAGACTGAAATGTCAGGGATATAAATCACATCACTCAGTGGCACAATACAGCTGGTTGCCAGTTATTTTCCTCAAGTTAGCAGATTAATTAGGAGTTTTCCCTTAGTGAGCCATGTACATTTTAATACTGATATGAAAAAGCCGAAGGCAACCTTCCAACTCAGATGTTTTGAAGTTTGCACAATCTCTTGATTTACAATCAGCCAACATTGTACATGCTCCAAGACTGTGATCAGTCATGCCATTTACGAACCAGGATGTTGGGACAGTCAGTGGCAGGAGCACAAGTGTGTAGTTCAAACCGCACTGAAGTCCAAAGGCCACTGAGATAGGGCTCAGGATGTGAGGTCCTGAATCAGCTCTAATTATTCTATTGTAGAAGAGCAATGCAATGTGATGGCTCACAGACTGGGGTAGTGCCTGAATTACACCTCAGTGACTCGCACAACTCTCAGATAGGGCATCATCGCTGAAATCAGTAGCACTTTAAGGAGAAGGGAAGGAGTGCCACTTTTCGTGCCAAGTACCTGTTTCCTGAACACACACAATGGAAATCTAATCAGATCCTTCCTCCCTGCTGGAGCTGCTGCCTGGGGTGGGAAACTTCTCTAGCCTATCCTGGGCAGGATTTCTCTGCAGGTAAGTAGGTCTTGGGATGCCTTCAGAACTGACCTCACCAGCTTGAAATCCTTCACCTCTAAACATTGCAGCTGTCATAGAAGATGCAAGATTGTAAAAGTTAACCTGAAAGAGGCAGCAATAAGGATAAATTTCTCTGCACGAATCTGAAAATTCAGTCTGCATATACCCAGGGGCTCTGGTCCATTTGGGACATACTGGATTTGGTGCAGGCTTTTTGTGATCTGAATTCTATAGGAGAAAGAATCACATGATAATCTTCTCCCTTGTGAAGACAATAAAAAGATGAACTTCATCCAATCTTGATGCAAACAGGCTAGAAATCTGGACATATAGAAATACACAAGAAATTGAGGAAACAATTTACTGAAGCCCTTGGTTTGAGTGTGCCACAAACAATGAATGTATCAGCTATGAATCCAGGTGTCAAAGCATACCTCAGAAGAGTACATCTGAAATGTAGGTCAATAACCTTTGGTTAAAAATTCTGTTTTTACAAAAATGACGAGGCTGACTTGCCAGTAGTACCAGGGCTTTTCAAACTAACAATTGGGAAGAAAAATAAGTCACCAAACAACAGTTGAAGAAAAAAAAAAAAAAAAAAAAAAAAGCCCAACAACCAAGCACTGAAATTATTTTAAGGCAGATAGTAACAGATAGTAGTAGAGTCAGTGAAACTCTACTTCTGCTACGTATCAATTTCCAAGCTGACGTCACTGGAAGCTTTCCTATTGGATTCCAACTAACCTTAAAGTTAGAAGTTTTGAACCTGTTTCTCTGACCTTGGCAATGTCAGACACCAATTAGACCTATTCATTGCTTATTTTTGGAGGTGATGTAACTCAAATTAATCATTTTGTCTCCATTTCTGCCAGCGCAGCAAAGACCTGCTTGTCACCTCCCTACAGCAGGGTATGGCAGCATCATCTGCACTGTTTGCTGCAGGAACAAATGGCATTTCTTTTGTCCTGCAGACTGAGAGTGTCTTACTGTGCTGTGGGCTTTGATGAAATGCAGATTAAACTTTCTCATGGTCTAAATTCACACTGGAGTGTCCCATTTGAGTAACCCTGTTACTAGAGGCTTTAAAAATGTTAGCCATTCTGATGTTAATTATGTACATATATGTATGTATCAGTATGCTAAATACTGTTTTTCAGTTATTTACAGAAGCACAGAATGAATATGCAGGGAGTGATGTATGATGACTGAGTCTGAGCACCTATATGTTTCATATATTTACAGAAGAAATAGTGTTCATAGTGCAGTGATACTGCATTCTTTCCTACACCATTGCAGATTTCCTTTTCTTAACAAGGAAACCAGAAGTTTGTCTTTAGCAGGCGTGTTACTATCTTCTTATCAGGGTCAAACTCAAATTGCTTTCTTCCTTGAAAGAAATCAAGGAAGTCTAGGAAAAAAAAAAAAAGAAAAGAAAAGAAAAAGGAAGGCGGGTTAATTAAGTTATTGCAGGTGTAAAGCTTAATAGACTTTAACAGCTGGAAAGAGTTCTAAAAACTTTGCATATTTCACATACACTCACACTGCCAACAGTATCTGCTCCCAGGGATAATGTTTGCAAAGTGGTGCACTAGAGCTTGGGATCACTGCTCTTCAGTCTGTCCCAGCATCTCTCTTTTGAACTCACATCCTTTGTCATGCAGGAGAAACAAGTGCTAATTATTATTCTCAAGGTAATGACATGTCACGATGTGATAGCCTTGCTCACAGCAGGTAGACCTTATGCTGCTGAGACCTCAATGTCTTAACTGGTACTCCTCATGGCTTAAGTTACACATGGACATGAATGCAGATATTTCAGTCTGTCCGTTAGGGATGGCTATTTCAGCTGTGAAACAATTTTCAACCCTACATCAAATGTAGATATCATTATTTTTCAAGAGGGGAAAATGAAGCATGCGAGTGCTACGTGACTGTTGTGGTGTCTCAAGGGTCAGCCTCGGGATTCTGAGGAGCCTGAAGAAAAGTCTCTATCTGTCCAAGCACTTGCAGTCCTACGACCCTGAGAGTCCCTGGGTCATTCAATTCAGGTTCACTTGAGAAAAGAGACTCACTTTCATGCTGAAAAACAGCATCAACTTTTGCATTAATTCCTGGAAATGCATCTTTTATCAGTCTTGGCTTCCTGTCCATGGACTGATTTCTTTTATCATAACTGAGAAAAACAAGAAACAACCTGATGTCAATTAAAAGTGCAAACAATTCATCATTATTTCAGCTCACATCAATACTTCCCACCCAGGGAGCCAAGTTCACTGAGGACTTTCAGCAATATTCAGACAACCTTGAGACAGATCTGAGGTTCATAAACCATTATTTACTCAATGGGCCACACAGGAAGAATTACTTCTGTTTACATCATCTCAAGGTATGTCTAAGAATACTCAATATTTAAGCCATTGTCACAAATCTGCCCTTTTTTGTATTGTTTTATTTTTAAGAAACTGTAGATAAGAGCTAGATTGAAAATCTTATCTCAAACATAAGTTACATTTGTGAAATTATTAAGAGATTGCTTTAATGTTCCTTGTCTGTAAGAAATGCTTGTTAGGAAAAATCTAATTTTTTCTTAAGTTATAAGATATTTGAAGTTATTTTATCTAAGCTACCTACAGTAGGTATTGAATTTTAAGTGAAATTCAATTTATCTGTCAGCATACTTAATCACAAGGCTGAAACATTCTATTTCTGATATGTTTGTTCAGCAAGAACAAATATATCAAACAATATCAGGAAAACGACTCAGGACTCCAGGCTGAGATTTTTAATGAAAACATGGAAGTGTAATCTCCTGCTCAAATTAGTAGTTTGTAGCTGGTTAGTTACTCCAGGATGCTCTCTGTGTGTATGATATACTGTACAGGGAGGATAGATATTGTCTCATTCACCTACAAAAGCTAAGGTTGCCTGCTGCTTCTGATATAGGAGCATCTCCTTCAGCTGTTAGAAATATAGGGCTGCAACATGGATCTGAGCAGCTGAAGACCATTAGTCTGCAGCTTCATGAGCTTTCTGTTGGCAACTGGCATGAAGGTGGAATTCTTCTTAACCTGCAGGAGTGGCTTTGATGTAAGTCATGTGTCATTTTTGTTCTGTCCGATTTCATGATGTGATTTCTGCAGCTGTAAGATGGCTTTTTTTTCCAAGGTAAGTAAATTTATGTAAATAAATGAACACATAACGTGTGTTCTAAATAGCAAAGCACTTAAAAGGAAAACTAAAAACATTGCTTCATTTCTTCTTCCTCTTTCATTTCCCTCAAATATTTCTTTTTTTCTATAGAATTTTGTGAAAGAGATGACCAAAACTAATGTGTGACTAATGCATCCTAAGTCATGACAAGATATTGATCACAAGATTATGCTTGATTCATTTTAGGAAAGTAATAGATAGTATCACCTCCAAAATTTGTCCGCTGTGAAGTAATATACTCTCCCCTTATTTCTGTCATAAAAAGCAGCATCAATTTTGGCAACATCCTTTGAAAATCCAAGGGCGTAGAGTTTTTGTGGGTATCTGGGTGGTATGGTTTCTCTTCTCACAGCCCAGAATTCATTCCCTATTAAGAAAAGTTCATGAGAACGTGTTATCAGAGTCTTCCAGGAATTGTGTAAACCTTTGCATGAAAGCTTATCTTTTAATGAAAAAGAAACCACAGAGAGATAATACCGATTACTTGAAAACGTTTCGCATATTGTTCTGCAGCCCAAGAAATCCAAGAATTGTACAGTGCACCATATTTTACAGAAATGAAAACTTCAGTCTCCCTCTCTATTTATCTTAGTTTTCCACAAGCTGTGACTGAAATACACTAATTCATTGGACTAAATTAAAATTAAATTAAAATTCAGGGAATCCTACAGAAAGAGTGTGTTTTCCAATCCAGACATGATCTCTTAAGCTATTAGGACAGGTAGCATTGGAATGTAGAAGACATTTTACCTTTAAAGAGGAGAATTTTGTCTTCCTCAGGAATTTCATATGCAGCGTCAACACCAGATGGCAGCCGTGGCCAGAATAAAGATACCAAATCAAAATCAACTTCTCTGACTGCAGGATGCTTGCGCCAAAAATGCCTGATGTAAATATAGCACAGGCTTTGGATACAATCAAACATTTACACACACTAATGCATAAAACCACATCGTGGCAGTCAGGACAGGATTTAGCTGACTAAACGCAGTCATGTCCCCTGTGTTAGTCACCCTAAACTCCTTGTAATAGCGGTGAAAAGAATGTCATTTCCATGGTGACGATTCCTTTCTTCTTGATACAGACATTCAAAAGAGGTCAGATGAACCATTCCTTTCAAACAGCCATTAGTTTCCTTTTACGCAGATGACCTAGAGGGACCCAGTTCATGTCTAAAAGCCAGTTTGGGGTACAGTTCTGGGAACAAATCTCCACCCCATGGTTATTAGCACCAGCTCAGAGAAATGATTGGAATGTGCAAGTATCTTCTTCAAAATACCACATTTCTGGGTTTGAGAACTCAAATCCTTGAAGTTGAAGGTCCCTTTAGTGCTGATTTTGAGGGAAGCAGGGGGAAGCACAGCCCTATCTCTTGCAAGGGGAAGGAATCACCTCTCACACACCTTCTCTCAACTTTCTGGGCTGACATGCCTTTGAAGATGGGCTACTTATTTGACCTTAGCTCTATATTAATTACCTTTGCCTTTTACTATTATACTAAGTCACCAGTTCAGGGGATCTACAAGCAGGTGTAATGTCAAGATTGGTAGAACCTCAGATATTTCAAAGCAAGGATGCAATGAAAGTGTTGAGCATATCAGGGCTGGTGGTACCTTCTTCTGATGCTGAACGCGTTGGATGCCAACTATTAAGACTTGCTCCAGTCTAAAATGAAAGCTGCCTGTATTTTCATAGGAGACATCTTTGCCCATTCTGTTCATCCTGTTTCATTTGTGATCTTCCTCCTCTCTTTGTTTCTCTACCACCTTCCTCCTTTTTTCCTCCAATCTCTTACCCAGAATTCTTGTTCTTCATTAGAATCTTAATATTTTGATGTGGGAGAGGTTTCTAATTCTTAAAAATAATTATTTGTTGTTTAAATCAGTGAGTACTCTGGAACCAAATAAGAATCAGGAATTTTAGGTCTTTAGCATAGATCCCGCTATTAAAGATTATTGAAGTGAAAGAATCAGAATTACCAGCAGATGGTAAATAAAGATATAACGATAATAGTTAACCCTCTGTAATAAGTAAGAATACTGTGCTTGTTTCAATTGCAACAGCCAGATTGCTTTATAATTAATGCCTTCCACAATTTGGACTGTGAATTGAAGCTTGCAACCACTCAGGTGAATTTTTCTGCAAATAATAAATTATCCTAATACATAAATATCCCCTGTGAGATCTAGGCACTCCTTTTCAGTTATATGGTATCACCAAATGCTAAAGTACTAACAAGACCATGGTCAGCATCAGTGTTACAGCACAGGCTGTGGTTCATAGAACAGTTCTCAAATTAGCCCTTTACCTGAAAGGTTAGATCTCTCTCTTATCTGAACCCCTTTAAAGTCACAGTGAGAAATCCCAGCTTAGGAATATTCAAAATAAAATCATTTTTTTCTGTGCTGTAGGGCATAATTTATAAATGATAGATGGCTATTTTGGTTTCTGAAAGCTGACTTACTTGTCTTTAAAGAATATTATCTCTCCACAGAAAGTGGTGACAGCATCAAAAGTTAAATCAGGGCCACAAGAGTTTGGCAGTGCAGGTTCTTTTGACTCAGTTGGATCCTTTTTTTCAGCAGAATCTCTTTGGTGATTAGAGGTTTTAGGAGAAGGTCCTAAAGGAATCAGTTAATGGAAGATACTAAAAATGCAAATTTGTTCAAATAAATCCAGTATGCAAAGGTACTCCAAAGGGTTTGGAATTACAAGCAATAGCTGATAAATAATTGGGAATTACCATAGAGGGACTGAATGCCATTAATATCATCCTGATGAAGAGGGAAGACTGAAGGGTCAATTTTCCTATAAACTGGGTACATTAGAGCTTTGGGGTCTTTGGAATGGAAAAGTCCAAGTGAATGTCCAAACTCGTGGGCAGCCACATAGAACAAGTTTGCCTCTGAAAACAACCAACAAACAAAAGGCATAAAGGGAGATACGTGTATTTCATTTGTAACTCAAAACATGCAGGCTTTAAGAACCGCTGTCAGAACTGCTTGAAAGCTGGAAAATCCAGTTGGAATCAAAATTCACATCAGAAAGAAACGTAATGAAATTGTTAGAGTAGAACCCAAGGAAGGAGTACTGCAGAAGTCAGCGTGGAAGAACCCTAGAATTGTACATGTGACATAAATGTGTGGGAAGAGGATGGAGGGTTGGGGAGAAGCTCCCTGAGCTCCCTCCCACAGCATCTCTACTCAGCCCAGGGTAAAAGTTGTACTGATAATAACTTTTCAAATCAGAAAGCTCAGGGACTGAGCTGGGGGACAGAAAGCAGCTGCCCAGTCATCTCCTTCAAATCAGCCCCATTTTAAAGTACTTGAGCAGAGTGGAGAGACAGACCTTGTATTCCTTCTGTTTGGGCTATGAGAACTGAATTTCCTACCTTCTGTGCTTTTGGTCCAGGTTTCATCCTCATCAAAGTGTGCATCTCCACCAGTGTCTTTGCCGGGTGCATAGGCATGAGCAACAGACCCTCCTGGGCCATCAAAAGGGATGAAATCGTTGTGACCTGAGGAGTGAGTCCCACAGACAGCTGACTGAAGGCTACAGCAGGAGAGGTAACAGACTTCAGTCAAGCACAGAGCTTTCTAGTCTGCTGATTTTGTAAATTTTCAAGATTCATTTCTACAACGGTTTTTCAAAAGGCCAATTTTGCAAAGGGAAAAGGGATAAATCAGGAATGAAATCTTGGCCTCCTTAAGACATGGGTGGACATTTATGTATTTACTCCATGAGGGAAGAGGAGGGGGACACGGTTTTGCTTGAAATACATTCTCTTACTTGCTCATAAGTTAAAATTTTCTCAAGCTCTGTGTCAGCAGCCCTCAGATGGTTTCCAACTGACCCTGACCTGAAGTGGTAACTGAAGTGCTGATGGCAGAAGGAAGGTTGTGGGGAGACTGTAATCCCTCCTCTGGAGAGCCTTTGAAGGTCAACTCCAGAACAGTGTATGTGAGCATAGATTTAATGGTTATGTCCAGTGCCTAGATGTGTGGATAGGTATATTTGGTTGGAAAAAAGAGGAGCTGACTAGGAAAGTGCATGCATGCACAGCTGTTCATGAAAGGAGAGAAGGTAAATTTTCCCTGAGGGCAACTCCAAAAATACAAGCCTTGAGTATGTCTAGAACTTATTTAGCTCACATAAAGCCCATGACTAATCCTAGGAGTGTACTAGAGCTGCCCACGCCACGGTGCTCTGAGCATGATCATACTCCACAAGTCCTGAGCCTCCTGTCGTAGAGCATGCATTGGCATCAAACGCTAAGTATAGATTCAGTGAACTATAGTAGCTCACTCCATTTACTTTCTCCTTCCTTCTTTTCATTTCTCTCTTAATCTCCCCCCAGACATCTTCAAGAATCATCACTATAACAACTTGGGCAAGGTCTGTGTTTTTCTGTGCATTACATGAGAATAAATCACGACTATTTCAGACGAACTGCTTCACACTGGCAGAAGTTGGGAATAACTCATTATGCTTATGTAGACTTTTACCTCCAGTTGCAAAGGAGATCATTATGTCTGCATCACCTCTGCCCTTCTTGATGAATTTCAGTGGGGTCACACTGCTCCAAATGCTGAATGCTTTCTTGATTGCTGCATTGACATCTGCTGGGTGTAAGTCTGGTGTGTAGTTTAATATCCTTTAAAATACAAAATAGAAAAATAACTGCATTCAACTTAGCTACATAACGCACTGTCTGTACATTAAGGATTCCATTATAATTACCTGTATGTCAGAACTTGTTTTGCCCATTTTGGCTCTCCTGCAAAGGTGGAGAACCCAGCGACATCAGGGAATCCACAGCGACTTTTCCGCACTAGGTCCAAAGTGCTGGAATCTGGTCTCCCTGTCACCTCCAGCCCAAAGAATTCCTGCATTTCTTTTATTTTTTTTTGCCACTGCACTGTTACTTTTCCAAATGAAAGATTCTCCATCTTCCTTAAAGCCGTAGTAATTTTCCAAGTACTTCTAATGGAAACAAGATATTTTAGGACAGTCAAATACGTTTATCTTTGAAGCTCTTAAAGATTATACTAATACTTCTTCAGACCTGTTTGATACTTTATTTGATATTTTATGTTTCTTGAGAACATGGATAACAGAGCTTGTTATAGACTATCTGGATGTTTTTCTCTTAGTGAGTTCTTTTTAGATTATATTATGACTACATTATGGCTTTGCATTTTACTCAGAAGACATTCTGATTCATTATTTGTCTAATAAGTTGAATGTTTTCTGCTAGTGTGCCTTCTACCTGCTCTGTGCTCCGGGGTTATCTAGAGTCTTTTAAAGCCAGCAGTGAAAAAACGGAAACATACAAGTAACTACAAAATTTAGGTAGCAGTATCCTATACACACATATTTTTTAGAGTAATAATTTGGAAAAAAATAAAATCCACATCTTATGAAGAGCTGCATCTCATAATACCAGAAGTCACATAAATTACTACATTTCCACCTATAAATCAAATGTATACTGACTCAGATGTTTCATTATTTGTAGAATCAATTCATCACTGATGTAATTAACGCATCATCAGTTTTAATTGCTCTCTGCAAAAAATAAAACAGGGATGAGTCAAGATTAAAGAAGCTTTTGCTGTCACAGTACGTAATGCAGGTCCACTCTGAGAAATAATCTTGTTATTCATTCTAATGGAATTTGCAGTACATTTTGCAGTGTATAGTAGCTCCCCAGTTGCTATATACTAGTATTATTTCAGATACTACAGGGGATGCTAGACAGTTGTTAGAGACCTCAGCCCCTGAGGTCTGCCATCCTCACCTGGATAAGCTGCGTGCCTTTTTCCTTCTTTTGCCTTTTATGTGCAGGAAAAGCATGAGAAAGTGCTGCATATAATAGCAGGAGAAATTGAAGGTTCTTCATTTTCTTTTTCATTTGCCCCTAGAAAAGTTTTCCTTGGAGTAGGTCACACACCTGCTTCACCTTTATAGAGCTCTCATTTGCTTTATGAAGCTTCCAGTCTCTGACTCACTGCTTCTCACAACCTTCAGCTAGCAACAGAGTACATGAAAAAAATAGTTTTAACATAAAAAGATTTGTGCTGTCTTTCATCCTGTTCCAAGACCGAGAGATTTGAACCTTTGCTTTGACACCTCCCGCAGCAGTGT
>NW_024962254.1:11446966-11497344 GCF_019238085.1 Lagopus leucura
CTTGTTCCCACTGTCCACCCTCGTAAACGGATGTAAACAGAGGTCCGGTGCTCCTCTCCCATCCTTTTGACCCCTTCACTCCAACAGCAATGAATATTGGATTAATTTCCTTTATTTATACGTCGGAAAGAAAATAAAAGAATAGATGATAGCAACCTACGTATTTTCAGCATTTACTGAACTTGTCTCTTCCTGCAGGGCATTGTGGAGAGCGTTCTGAAAAACAGAATGCAAATGGAATGCAGACAGATCCTGGACTGGGTGGAAGCAAGAGGGCAGCTTGTGGGGCTCAGCTGGGGAGACTGGTCACCGAGGGCTGAATTCCTGCCCTGACAGCAGACACCTAATTGGAACGTTCACATCAGGGTCAAAGACCTCCTGCTCAGTCCTGGGAGGAGATGGACATAGTCGGGGTATGACGCTGAACTGGGACTACTGAGCTGCATTTGGGCAGAGAACCACAAGAGATCTTGTATCTTTTGGCATCTTTTGATAATTCTGCTCTTATTCTGCTAGGTGTGTCACACTGGGTGGGTGAGATGAGTCTATAAATTGAGTGTGATTTTCTCCCGTGCAGCTTACACGCCCACAATATCACTTGTAGAAATAGCTTTTTGTACTTGCAGACTAACTCACTGAAGCCTTGCAACTTTTTTTCACTTCCCACATGAGATGCAACTTCTCACCAAGTGTTCAGTGTGTCTCTGTGTGCATGGTGTCCCATGGCCCCAGCGCACAGAAGTAACTTTCTGACCTGTAAAACTTGGACAAATATTCCTCACTATTCTTTCTATCTAATGGGCGGGCTGCTAGAGGAGGTTGAGATGATCTGGAGGGGTATTGGTGAAATTTACGCAATCTTCTGTTTGACATCCTTCTCAAATACATCCTGTTGCTATTCTGACAACATTTTCTCACTCTTCACCATTTCCCACAAAAGATCTATCACCAAATCAAATATTTTTTAATTATCTAGAATAGGTCTTATGAAGAAAAATCCACACCAATCTCCTTTGAAGGTATCTTTTGAGGCGACTTCATCCAGAAGTAGTACAACATATGAAGAAAATCATGTATTCTGGCTTAAAGAAGTGAGTGTGAAAGTTATGTTCTCTTCCTTTTAACACTTCAAAAAGGACAGTCTTTCAAGATTGGCCCTTTTTTCCCCTCTTTCAGAGTCAGTTTTCTGCCTAGGATGGTTCTAATCTGCCTCATCCCCTGCTGATGTTGAGCAGTGCTTACCTCCTGCCTAGCTCTGCTGCAAACCCTGTGCTGTCTCAAAAATAACATATTACTGGTAAAGATGCATGTGAGACCAGCTTCTGCTTTATATATATATATATATATATATATATATATATATATTACAGTCACCTGTTTTTATCACAGTAATGCTGATTCACCAGCAGGACTCCTTCTGTCACGGTCAGCTTTCACACAGGTCACCCTTCCTGTCCAGTGCTGAGTCAGAGCCTCCTTACTGCATAATTCAACTTCATTTTCTCCATGATTTTAGCAGTGCTGTCTGTATGTGAGTCGAGACTTGCTTTATATGGAAAACCTGCCCAGGAAGATCTCAAATTCTAGCCACAGAGAACAGCATTAGACAGATATTTCCATACTCCCCTCTGCAACCATAACAACAATGTTGAAAATCAAACTTCCTCAAGAAGGGAAAAAGCAGTTCTGCCGTGGGAAGATCCTTGTCACAATATCTCCAAGGACTTCTGTGTGACAGAGTCTTTTCCCTTCCCCAAAAGCAACATATGGCAGCTACTACTGGTAACACTAAACCAGTCCACCAGCTGTAGACTAAGTCCGTGTGAGAGAGCTGCCTGATGTCTGGGACTGGAGCCCACTGCTTTCCTGTAGCATTTACCACTTGTTCTTTTTGTGTCAGCGTGCACCGTTATTGGCTCGTTCACCTCATCCTGTTTAAGAGCCTTATAAAGTTGCCACTAAAGTCATTAAGATATTTTTGCATGAGTTTTGATGTGCAATAGGTTGTGTCTGGGATGACAGTTGTACAGTCAAGAATTTGAGAGATGATGTTTCTGTGCATCTCTGTTTTTACATGCCTGTTCTCAGACTCCAGAGAAAGTCCATACACTTAGAAATTCTTATTGAAATTATATTTATGAGCAAATTTTGTATGCTGGTATTAATGCCCTTAACTCTAGTAACCATTTATGAGTTATAAAGAAATCATAGCAACAAGAAAGTTCCACTTGGTCAGTAAGTGCCAACAGGCAGTTTCGGTGCTCCTGTTTCCAAAACAATCAGAGTTACTTATTATTATATCATTTTCCAGGAATTTTCTTGCTTTGCTCAGTTTAATTTTTTTTTTGGCCAAAATTTAGGACATTGAGAAAGCAGAAATATGGATGGAAAATCCACGGTTAACACTACTGACCAGCTCCTGTGTAAGGGTAAAATTCATTCCTTGTCTTCTTCCATTTGTAGTCTCGATCAGATGAAAAACCAGAGAACTTTCTGGATTACATTTACAGCAAAGTAATTACCATTCATTTTTCAGATGCAAGCAGTTTAAGCTAACAGCTGAGGCCAGTATTTTACTTTCAGTTAGCTGTCTTGTTGAGGTGATAACTCAGTACCAGTCTTATCTTAAAGCATTTTCTGTATGTTATATACATTATTCGTATATAATGGTAACGGTGAGTCAACACTATCCGTGCTCTGTCCCACCATTGCTGATGTGCTCTTTTTGGTTTCCCTTTCATCGCTTTCAGTACTCAGCCAACAAACAGGGCCTAAAGGCCTGATTCCTGAAGGTAACCTGGGCATGCAAGTAGGCGTCTCATTAGGATATCAAAGTGTGTAGGCACTTTCAAAATGAAAGGGAGTGCACAAGAAGCATTCATGAGAGCCCTACTTCACCCTGGAGGCACCTAATGTCCTTGGACAGAAGTTTCTTCTGTACAGGCTGTGTACACAGCACGAACTTTTGAGGAAGGTAATGAGAGACGTTGAGGCAGCATCAGCTGCACTGTGTCTCTGCCCTCCCTGGGCTCCTGCCAGGTGAGCTCACCCACTTGTCAGCTCATGACTTCACTCTGGTGCACCACAGCCTTTGTGGGGATGCTGAGCCAGTCAGTCCCTAATAGGCTTTTAAAGCAGGCTGAGATTAACAGCTCAGTTTCTCCCCTGGCATATTTTATTGTCCTGTGCAGCACTGCTCACTTAGCATTACGCATTGCTCGCACAGGGAGAAGAACATGGCAGATGAGAGATTTTGAGCAGCAACAACTGGAAAAATGTCCTCATCAGCCATTCCCGTCCACTCCTGCTGCCTTTGCCAGCGCTGTGAGAGGAAAAGGAGCAGAAAAGGAGCAGTTCAGAAGAGTTGACTTCCTCACACAATCATGCAATTAGATCAGTGTTAGAGGAGATGAGATCAAATCCCTTCAAGAGGAAGATGAATATCAGCCAAGCTTTCTTACAGTCAAACAGGTATTCTAGCCACTGAGATATCACTCAACAGCAATGTGTGTATATTATGATATGCTCAGTTATATAATGAGGCCTTTAGCACGGCTCCACTACTGTACTGAGGCCTATTGTATGTCAGGGATGTCTTTCTTCAGCAAGCTGGATTTTCACAGTCTCACTCAGTGATGTAGAGGAATCAGGCTGACCTGATGGCTCTTTACACAGAGCGGATTCAGGACACGAGGGGAAAAATGGCATAATAGCACTGGTTTCTTGCTGGCTGATTGAATAGCCCAGTACCTTACTAGTTTGGACTGGCAGAGGGAGGGTTATGACTCTTGCATTAACTCTGAGAATTAAGGAAATTTGCAGTCTGACTTGACTGTTTCACTTGTATGTACACTGCAAATTGATCACAGTACGTGTTCATGGGTGTCAGCGTATTTGCCAAGGGAATGCATGTTGTGACATGATGGACTGCATAGTGCAGGAGACTACGAAGAGGTTCATGCTGCAGCCCAAACAAGAGGAGGAAGTGCGTGTGCTTTTGTTTGTGCCTTACTGCTCTTCCTCCAGAGGAGTCATCTGCAGCGGTTACATGGAAACCCTGTTTTTTGTCTTATAACTTCGACTTTTTTGCTATGGGAAGTGGTTATTGCAGTGGTTCCTGTCCAGCCTGGGAGCATAGCACATGGTCACAACTCAGCAGGAATAATCCCCTTGCTCCCTAGTGATTACCCCGTGACAATACTACCATCTCTTCTCATCCTGTCTGCAGGCTGTCTCTGTCCCCAAACATGTTACCCAGCTCTTCTCTCCAGTTACTTTAATCCTGCCATACCAACCTCCCAACTCTGCCCACCCCAAAGAGGCACAAAAGCATGTGTCCTCTTAACTCATTGTCATGTTCCCCTTCCACCAGTAGAGATCCATCTCCATTCCTGCCCTCACCTCTTTTCCTTCATGCTGTGAGATCAAGGTAGGTGAGGACATAGCTACCAGAATCCTTACCAGTGCTGCTGCTTGCATTCTCCTTCTGTAGGATCTGTTTCTCCTTCTGTCCCCCACGACTTTCCTGAGTGCATTCCTTTCCCCTGTCTGTCCCTCAGATCATTTCTCATGCCTCAAAACAGCCCAGCAGCTTCAGATTCTATTTAACTTCCCTGCTACAGACACTGAGCACTTCTGAAAATGGCAGTGGGGTCCTGGCTCTGTTCAGGTTTGTGTGCATTGTCACCAGAGAAATGAACCAGAACACACAAGCGCTACTATTCTCCAGCAAAATACTTTTATTACTCAAAACTAGTTAGATTAATAAATACTTGGAAAAATAAATTAAAACTGTACATTAAGTTTTACATTATTAAAATTTTAAATTAGATTCTTCAAAGACCGTAATTGCAGTCTCAAATGCACAGTAACAGCTGAGTGATATTGGTTATAGCCAAGGAACATGAGAAAAACATTTCTGGAGCAAATGCAAACTTGCATTATTGTTTGAGATTTCTAGCAATCAAACCAGCTGTTGCTCTTCATTTTACGGACAAGTTTCTTGTTCTTGATGTCAACCTCATACTGGTTGGATCCACGGAAAAAGTAGAAATGTCCTGGAATTAGAAGGACAAAGTAATAGCAAATTAGTATTTAATTTTTGTTTACTTATTGATCTGTAATTTCTATTTTCCTGGATGATTAAAAAAAATGTTTCATATCCATATATATTTGAAACATACATATATATACTTTTTGTTGTTTGCATCAGTTGATGGTCTATTCTGTTTTTACTTCCATTTTTATTTACTTACCATTTTTCTGAAGGGCAGCATCAACAGTGTGACCAATCCCTTGGAAGTCAGCTGCTATTTTTCTTGGATATCCTCTTTCCATTGATTGGGTATTTTCATCAAAACTGCATAAAGAAATTAATGAAAAGAAGAAAGTGTAATATATAATGGTAAAAACAGGTGAATTTTTTACTAAATAAGCCTACTCTTATGAAGAATTAATCGAACATATTTGTATAGAGAACTCACTGAACTGTATAAATCCTGTGTAAAATTCCTATCTTTACTGTCATGAGCAAGGCTGTTTTCAGAGCATCAGACTAAACAGTTCAACTCTACTCCCCGAGTTTGACAACAAGGCAGGTCAGTGTCCGTACTGAGTAATAAGCTTTATTCATTTGATTAATTCACTTCTACAGTATCCGACTAAAGAACTGACTTCATGATTGGATGTAAATTTTGGTGTAAGGGTAAATATTACTGCTTCACTGAACTGTTTCTTTAAAAATTCAATATTTTGATCTCCTTTCATAGCTTTCTTGATAGGTCCTTTGCTTACAAATTTCAGAGAGTGCATCCTTACAAGATCCTGAGTGAAAGAAATGATGTCAAAGCCTACTCACGTTGGCTTGTTGTACTAAATTTTGTACTAATTTCATGTAAATAAAACTGTACATTAATTAATTTCATGTAATAATGCTTTTTAACAGATAAATAGTGCTATTGCTTGTGTTTCTTAATCACAGACTGACAACAGCAAATTGATGTCTACTTTATCTTTGCAAACTTTTTGCTATAATATATATGAATAATTGCCTTTGATTTTGGCATTATATTGGCTAAAAAGAATGACAAGAGGCCACAGATCTACTGTACAAGTTCTTATGTAGTTTGATTGTTAAAAAACAGCTGTCTTGATTATCTGCTGCACAAGATAGGAATTAGCCTTACCTCCAGTACTTCTTGCCTACAAAGATATAGGTTTTCTTGGTATTTTGATCATGAACAGCAGCATCTATTTTCCTAACACTTCTGGGAAAGCCCAGGTTCTGAATAGGCTTGGGGAAACCTGGCTCTATTCTGTAGCCACTGACAGCCCAGTACTGGTTGTCTGTCAAGAAAAACAGAAAATATTAGTAGGAATCCCTGAAGAGGCTGAACTTTTCATCAGAGCCCTAGAACATCCCATCAGAGTTTTCTGAGTAGTGAAGCAACACACATATCTAGATGAGAAGATGTCCTTTTAGAACAAACACAACTTTAAATTATTCAGATACTGAATGTTGCATTTTTCATTTTTAACACTCATTATGACATTATAACACTCAGTGGCTAAAGTTCAGCATGTTTTTTAGGTGTATTGGGCACCTTTAAAAATATATTTAAATAGCAATGCAGGTAATGAGTTTTGTCTCAGTTCTGATCTCTCTCAGTAGCAACAGTAATATCACATTGTAAAGGGCTGCTGGGATGACATTAATAACATTTAGAAAGTGAAAGTGGGTTTAAATATTAAGAATATATGTTGTTATTATTGTATTACTTCCATTATTATCTTATAACATACACAAACATACAGGCTACTAGTACTGCAACAACTTTATTAATTCATAAAAAGAACAGAAGGAAATGTAAGAGAAATACCTTTAAAAAAGATCACTCGATCCTTCTTGTCAATCTCATAAGCGGCATCAAAGCCAGCTGCCAGTGATGGCCAGAATGTGGAGACGGTGTCGTGCTCGATTTGAGAGAAGTAGGGACTTTTGCGCCAGACGTAGCTGATAGAAACAAGATCAGCAGTGTTTCACTGTCCATATTTCACTATGAGATCAGTGGCACAGAATTATATTTAACATGCTACTGTCTGGATGCTGAAGCCAGTTCTCACTACTGGGCAATGCCATCACCCTTCTGGGATGGAATGCTTCACTTAGCCCTGCTCTCTCAGACATTTCCCCTTCACTACTGGTTACTCTGGTATCACAGAATGGTTAAGTGAAGGAATGTCTGGAGGTGGTCTTGTACAACATCTTTGCTCAAACAGTGCCACTTAGAGCTGCTTGCACTACAGACTACCACACCAAGACTCCAATGGCTCAGCCATCAACACATGATGCCTGTAGTAATGCTGATGACTACAGCTTTGTCTTCACCATGTACCACATGGGCTGGCACAGCTCTGTTCTTAATTTCAATTTGGTTACCAAGATTCAATAAACATCCTTGGAAAATACATTAAAATTCAAAGTAAGGAGGAATTCTCCCTTCCTCTCCTTCCCTAGAATGTTTTTAAGCTACAATTCTTCATCACATGCTTTAGAAGATGAATCAGACCAATTTCATCAAAGGAAGTTTATTCAATTAAAACACAGTCACCAACTCGAGAAATGAATGAAAACCTAGGTATGACATGCTGTCCCCTTTCTCTAGAGTGGAAGCACACTGCCAACCCCCTGTTACAGTGCTGTGTCAGAACATACAGAAACAGCAGGGCCATCTGCTGCCAAAAGACACCAGTAGCAATTCCCACAGCTCCATGACCCACACCTGGACTGGTGTGCTGAGGAAAGTGCTGTATATGAACTAGCTGCAGGCTGAAGAGTGATGCTGAGATTATTCAGCCTTGCACAACTGTAACAGTGATGATGGATGATGGCTTGCCACAGTTTACTCACCTGTCAGTAAACCGTGTTACTCACCCAACTCTTGCTGGACTAGTAAAAATTTGCAAAGCTGTCTTAATACTTCCAGAAAGAAATATTTTCCCTTGTAATCAAAGGAAGATAAATTCCTTGAAATAGCATTATGTTCTACCTTTGTGAGCCTCAGAAGCAGGTGCTGGTAGAAATGAAATCACTTACCTGCCTTTGAAGAACAGAATTTCCCCACGGAGAGTAGTGATAGCATCAAAAGTCAAATGAGGGTCACAGTCCTCTGGTCTTTGTGTAGGTGCCATTTCTGTTGGTTTTTCCCAGGGTGACATTTGAGTTGGTTCTTCCGTAGGTGACATTTCAGTTGGTTCTTGTGGGAGAAATGCTTTTGTTGGAAATGCAGGAGATTCCCTTGGGGGTCCTTTGGGAAACAGATAAGTGTGAAATTGGATGGTGGAATAGAGTTTTGCATTGCAGAGCATAATGCACAGGTGAGTTTATAACTCAGCTGGTAAGCTAATGCCAGTGGAAATTGGGCAATTTGGCTGTCTGTGTTGATTAGTCTCTTGCATGGTTTTACTTTGACAAGTTATTGCTAGCTCAAACTGCATTTGCTCAGGGATTAATGTAGAGCAAAACCAATTTTCAAATAGCAGTTGTGCAAATGAACATCCTTTTATGGATGGTAAGAGAATTAATACTACCGTTACAGGCTGTAACTTCTTCCTCTGGTAGCTTTAAGGAAAGCTTAAATATTTTGTTTTACTGGCATGGACACAGCCCACAGATTTCATGTTGCAAATTTTGTCTTATAGCCACAAAGAGACTGAGAGATTTGCACAAAATGTAATCAGGAAATTAAATCTCAATATCCTTCCTGAAGTAGAAATAAGTACTTTTTAGTTTGTATTTTAGTTGAGTAAAATTTATTGTAAATTCTTTTCCATTGGCTAACAAAAATTATGCTTCTTGCTTACCATAGAGGGCCTGAATGCCACTGATATCATCCTGATGAAGCCTGTAGTTTCTTGTATCTTTGGCCATATATATGGGATACATCAAAGCACCAAAGACATTGGAATGAGCAAGACCCAGTGAGTGGCCCAACTCATGAGCAGCAACAAGGAATAAATTGTACCCTAAAACACAGCACAGAGAACAAACACTAAACAAAATTTCTTCTTGACAGTGGGATGCACATTTTAACTTCTCATTATATATTATTCATGTGTTAATAAAACAGGAAATTTTAACTGTCCCAGTTAAGAGGTTCTCTAAAATCTTGGAAAAGAAATGAGTTTCCAATTATAAATGTTTGTTGCTCACAGGGGAGCCAGTTGGGGAACTTTGCTTGCTCATGCTGCAGAAATTTTCCTGCCAACAAAGAATCAAGGATTCTTTAATGTTAACAAAGACTGAAAATCAGATAAGAATGTTTTAATAATCTGGTTGTATTTTAGGCATCACAAGTGGCATGGAATTCAGTTGGTGACTACTGCAGGAGGGCTGATAGCATGTGAGCTCTGATATCACCCCTGAACATTGCTGGACACCAGAAAATCTCAAAATTATGCTTACCAACAAATTCATGGCCCTTTTATTTCTTTGCAGAATTTAAATGTTTAAATAATTTTATTTAAAAAAAAAAAAGAGCTTACTATTAAAAATTTTAAGGTCATTTCTGATGGCCAAAATTCCCTGCTTTACAATGTCATGTTTACCCAATTGCTATTTCATGTTAATCTCATCTTCTTCACTGGAACTGCAGTTACAGTGTATGAATTAACTCCTGAGAACTGTCATGTCTGCAGCACAGATCAGAATATGCACAATCATTTTACTAAGTTACTCTGACATTTTACATCTCAGCAAATGTGGGAATTTTTTGCCACAGTACCTTTTACTTCTCAGTGTCTTCAAGACCAACACTATCTAACAAAAAACAAGCAATGCAATTTTTAAGGCAACTTGCCACTATAGGTGGTAAACTTGGTCCAGTTTTCATCTTCATCAAAGTGGGCATCTCCTCCTATCCCTCTGTTGGGGGGGTAGGCATGAGCCAGCGTTCCTCCTGGACCGTCGAAGGAATAGAAGTCACCATGAACTAAAATAAAGAAGTAAAAACAAGTGAAACTTTCCATCAGCTCGGCAAGAAAAATTGACAATTAATTATCATTCCCCAGCAAGGGGGTCCCTTACATCCAGAAGCAAAGGAGATCATTATATCTGCATCACCGCTGTATAGCCTGGTGAACCTCAAAGGGGTGACGCTGCTCCAGAGCTGGAATGCTTTTGCAATTGCTTCGTCCACATCAGCTTGCAGCATGTCAGGAGTGTAGTTCAAAATCCTGTAAAACAAGGCAGAAGGGATTAAAAGCAACCAGAACTATGTCTAGGGCACACAGTACTGAGGTCAAATATTTTAAGAACTGATTGTTATTATTTATATGTTGGGTTGTTTATTTTCCAGTTATCTGCTTATTTAATAGGAGAAGATTTCAAAGTTTTCTCTCAGACCTTTCAGAAATCCCAGCAGTTACTCTCAGTATACCTCCACTAATTAAATTATTTAGTATGCTCTCAATAAACCAATGTGGGCTCCTATTCTGGTCTCTTTTATTAGTATTTGGAAGTCTAATGCAAAAGACACAAATGCTCCCCACGTTCTTGGCCCTGCCACCCTGAAAGAGGTTCTTGCAAGAATGCGGGAGTAAGTAGTAAAGAATCTGCTGGCATTACATCTGCCTGGCAGACACAAAACTGATGTGCAGGGAAAAGCGCTTTAATGTATGTTACCGATACGTCACATCTTCCTTCTTCCATCTAGGGTTCTGTGGGAAGGTGCTGTATGAGCGGACATCTGGTATTCCGCATCTGGGCTGCTTCATCATGTCCAACGTCTTACGGTTCAGCTCCCCGGTCACCTCCAGCCCAAAGAACGACTGCATTTCTCGGATTTTCTCAGCCATGTGAGCGTGATTTGTTGATCTAAATAAAGATCTTTTATCTTCTTTAAAATCATAAAAGTTTTCCAGATATTTCTGTTGGGAAGGAAACATAACAGTTTAGAGCATAAATATTTCTTTTCAAAGGCAAAGAGTTGTTAGTGAAATATTCTGCATCACTAACACAGCATCATTATCTTCATTTTTTTCTTAGTAAATTGTTTTCTACATTTTGTCTATAGAATTTACCTGAGCAAATTGCATATCTTCATTTTCAGTTTCTGGAGCCACTGGAAAAGCATAAGAGCATGAAACACACAGTAAACCCAGGAAAGCAAGCATCTTCCTTTCCATCTCTGCCTCTCTGTCCTTGGACAGAGCCCTCTTAAGAAGACCTCTCAACCACTTCTTCTGTCCAAGGCTCACTGGTGCTTCTCTATTTATATCATTTGCTTGCTTGCTAAAGTCAACAGCTGCATGACTCAGTTAATAACATCCTCTGATTTCCCACAGAAACACAGAAAACAAATTTCATTTTGGAAGCAGGCTAACACATGACCGTTTACCTTCCCTGAAAGCCCATGATTTTGCAATCATATTACCGGACAGTATTCTTCTTTCCCATTCATTCCTAAGCTGGACCAGTATTTTAAGCCTGCAAGTATCTATAACTGATCACCTGGATAAAAGTTACCTCGTTTTTCAGAGGTGCTGAAGGGACCTGGTCTTTGTGAGGGACACCAGTCTATGATTCCTTGGGGCACCTGACAGGAAACCTACAGAAAACAGCCTTCACCTTTCTCAGTGTGGGACCTGTGCAGTACCTGAGCACCTCAGGAATGAACCCCTTCCTTTAGCCTGATAATTATAGTGATATAGTTGATAATACAAATGATCCATTTATTTTCACCTCTTGAGCAGCCCTAGCAATCCAGCACAGTAGCAGAATCATCACCTGTGCTGCTGCCTGGCCCATGGAATCACAATTTTATGGCTGCCTTCTTTTTCTCCCATATTCACCCTGGTAAACCCACACATCACAATGTAAAGGTCTCAGTAAAGCAGCCCAGATCATATCTGGGTTCATGCAGAACATCAGCCAAGGGTATTCTCACACCACAGAAGAAATGGTGGAAATTGCCCTGGAGACTACTTGGGGGTATGGAGTCTTCAAAAAAAAAAAAAAAAGAAAAAAAAAAAAAAAAAAAAAAAATGAAATGCATCTCCAAAATTAAATGGAAGATGCCAATAATTTTAATTATATATTTCAAGTTCTCAGATTTGCTGGAAGTTCTACTTTTTTTTTCTCAATTCTTTTTCTGGATGTGGTGCATTACACTTTATACAGATGCTGCAGAACAGCCATCACACAGTGACTTCTTTCTCACTGTCTTTTGAAGCAAAAGTCCCGTGTGTTGACTTAGTGCCTAAATGTAAGTTCAAAAGGAGAAAACTGACCTAAAAATAATCTGCTTGGTTTTGATCATGAGAAAAAGAAGGTTAAAAAAGCCCACTTTTCCAGCAAAAGCAAACTTATTGGAAGCTTCAAAAACCAACCGTGGCACCGCAGCAGCTGAGCTCTGCAGTCTGCGAGGTGGCCCAGGGAGAGGGCATGGCCTCCTTCCAAAGGCAACTGGAGCTGAACTGATGGGCTGGAGAAGGCTGCACTGCATTCCTGACCCAGGTCAAAGCCCTGAACTGCTGAGCCAAGGCACCGATGTTTGTGTCTGAGGCTGCAGTGGGATGAGTGCGGCTCTGCCAAGAGCCCACCGCTGTTGTAAAGGTGTGCTCCTGCTCCTCCCATCCTGGCCAGCATTCCTGCTCTTTCCCTATGCCCTCTAACATCAAGTGAACCCTTGGGGCAACTGGTTCAAAGGGCTGAAGCCACAGAAAAGTACCCCACAAAAATGAATTGTATTTGTTTTCTTTTGGTTTCCTATGGCATGAGCAGAGCACCAGTACAAAGGAGGGGTGGGACAGCACAGATGGGAATGGGGAAGCAGGGAGTCAGCCAGGCATGAAGATGGGATGCTGGACCCTCTCCTATTGGCAGCAACAAGCTAAACATTTGTCTCAGTTTGTTGTGGGACAGCACCCCAAACTGCATTTGTAGCGTGCAGTGTTTGTATTTCTGAAAAGAAATTCAGATGTGAAGCATGAACACTGTAAATGCAATGTTTGTATCTCTTTGCACCTAGCAGCAGCAGTTAGCATATGGAAGTTATCCTCTTTGATTTCAGCTACATGTTTTGTCAACATTCTGCTTGCTGCACCCAAGAGATCTGGAATGAAGCACTTAGATGTAGCAAACTCAAACTCAAACCTTTTAGCAAGCCCTCTCTAATATTTAGCAAACTATTTTTTCTTGCTGACTTTTGCAGGGCTGCTGATGGGTAGGTTTGCTACAGCTCCTCTGTAGCTGTTGTGCTGTTTCCATGCTTGAGCTGACATTTTTGGAGTGGCATTTGAGCGCCGGGGAAGGGCTGGCTGTTGCCTTCTCAGTGCATTTGGCAGCACAAGCGGGGAAAATTCACAGTGAGGCATCCTGCATGACTGAGGCGTGTGAGCAAGCCTTTGCTTTTCCCCTGCATGCAGATCCAGGAAAGGACCTACCTTCTTTGTGCTGCCCCCAAAGACCTTTGTAGCTTTAGGGTTCAAATGAAGGAGAGCTCTTAGGTACCACAGAATGTGAGTAGGAACTGTTTTCTGGCTTTAATCAAAAGCTTAGTATGCTTGACAATCACATGGCCATTGGACATGGTGGAGATACATCAACAAAGGCACATCTGTGACTTACATGGGGTGATCTGAACTGAAGAAATGACCTCCCACAGTGCTTTCTGCCCTGCATGGGTTCTTGAGATCCCAGAATCTCTTTACTATTGACAAGGCTGAGCAAGTCAGTGCCTTTTTCATGTGCTGGCCCTACAGTAAAACCCAACGAGACATGGATCTTGCCCTCTGCCCTCAGAGGCAGCTTCCTTTGGTGAGCTTGGAGGTGGCTGTTGCCCACTGACTGCCCTGGAGATCACACAGTGGTGATGCTTACACAGCAGCAAAGCAGCCAGGATGAATTTGGGAACACTGCTCATTTCTTCCCTCACCCCATCTGCTCTTAGACTCATACATCCCCTATCACCAGTGCGTGCCTTAATCATTGCATTAAGGGACTTGTGTGGGTACTTTCCCAGGAAGACCACTGCAGTGGGACTGAGCATTTGCCGCCACAGAACTGCTTGTTCTCTGACAGCATAATTCACATCATCTGACGAGGGCTAGCCCAAGTGCCAGGATTTTAGTAGATCTGTCAAAATTTTAGCTGGGAATTTTGCCACTTCTTATTTTTATGTGGTTGAAATTCCACTCAGAGGTGTCATGCCAGTTTTGTTTGGCAGTTTTTACTTGTGGAAAGAAGTGGAAGTACACTTAAAGAACTCATACACACAGTTGCCATTAACTGTATAAACAACAGCCCATTAAATCAGAGGAAGCTTGAAGAAACTAGACATATATACACTATGATTTCACCCCTTACATTTATTGAAGGAACTGTAGATATCTTCTCTCCCACCTCTTCCTCCCTCATACTGCTTCTAAACTCTCCCCAGCTATGCCAAAAAAGCAGGATAGACTATGAAGATCTTGGATGTATTCAGACATGAAAGAAGGATTTTCATTGCATCCTTCAGGATGCTGCTTTTTTTTTCCACGTGAAGAGATCTGCAAGATAAATCCACAGGAGAGGTTCTGAGGTTTGAGGAGCAATAACTTAGCAAGGAATGACAAAAACCCTTTGTATCATTATATAAGCCACAGTGTTAGCTAGGTAACAACTGGAAAAAAGCAAGGAAGTGATTGGGGTAGGTACACAAACAGAAAATTTAACAGAGCCTCGCATGTTCATTTAGATATTCCCAAAGAGTAATTGCTTGTGTTGTAAATGAGGTTCAGTAAATAGTTTTACAGAAATTGAATATATTCTGAATAACTCAAGGACATTGTGTTCTACCTTCTGGGTTTTCTAACTTACTCATTGAGTTTGTGTTATTTTACTTCTTAAAATAGTTTGGGGAATTACATTTTAGAAATGACTGGGGTTTCTGCCTTTGCCACGTGGAAACAAAAGAAATAGGTTTGCTATTAAAAGTCAGTGAAATCAAAGAACATTGACTGAAAAATGAAATACTTTATCTCTGGATGACAGTATTTTGAGACTACTGAAAATAAGCCTGAAGTAAGTATTGAGTTGAATAGCACAGTTTTGTCTGGTATTTGTTTATCTCCTATACTTCTGTTCATTAGCAGAGATTTTTCATCCTAGTTTTATTACATCCAACATTTTTTCAGCTGGGCATTTTGTCCAGATTTCATTGGAAACTGAGAGACAGCATCTTCATCATCCTGTATCATCCTATTCCTATGACAATAAAAGAAACACATTTAGTTAATTTTTCTGGAAAGTTTTCTAGAAAAAATCTCCAGCGCTACGGAATTGGGCAGAGTACGCCAATGAGGGAGACATTTCAGGAATAAAGAACTTATCCTTAGCTGTACTGCAGGAAAAGGAGTTTGACTCAGTAATTCATATCAGTTTTCTTGGATTATTTCTTTCTTAAGAGCATCAAAATGATGCATGACTCAAGTGTTTACAGATTATTTAGCAGAATGATTCAATTATTAGTATCTGCTTGAGGCCTAATTCCTGAGCAAAGAGTGCTGGAAGTATTTGCATCTCACTGCAGGAATCACATAGCCACTTCCGTACCTGCAGAACTATTCAGATAGGGTCTGAACATATGTCCAGAAGATACAAGTCTATAAGAATGGGAAAGCAAATTAAGATGAAGGAATATTCTGAAAAATCACATGTATTTAATGAAAAGTTAGACACTGATCCTTCCTGAGTAGTGTCTGAGACCAACAGTGGTTGCAAGGAATTTCCTTGAAAAAATTCAGATGAGAGATCCCCCAATCCAAGGTACATCTTTGTGTTTGAATAATGACATTGGTACCAGTGCAGGTGGAACAGCATAGACCTTACTGGCAGAAATCCACTTGGTGCATCATTTAGACAAAGTCTCTGACACCCAGTATGTAAAGAGGTTCAAGAACTGGTCCTGGAGAGCATGGTGCGACTCATACTACCCTGCTTGCTCTCCTTATCCCTTATCTTTTCTTGACACTGATGACAGGAGTGCGTGGACGTGCACAGAAGCATTGCTTGGAGGATGCTAAGTAGCAAGGTTTGAACACCAAGAAAAAACTCCACCTGTCCAGCAGGTGCTAGTCCATACTGGTCCCACCACACTCAGCACCATCCCCTTCTTCTCCTCAGGCCATGCCTGAACATGGGAATTAGACCCAGAAACTAATGTGGGGGTTACTGATGTCTCATAATCTGGCACAGAATATTTTACCAGTGGATTTGAGCATCTTTTTATTTAACAGGCACTTCTGTAGAAGAAGCACCAATCCTAAGGCCAACATGTAATAAACATGAAATAAAAGCTGCCAATTACCTATTTGTAAATATGAATTTATTCCACATGCAACACCTATCTGTTTCCACTGATTCACTGCTTTGTAACAGCAATAGCTATGATGATAGAGATGGAATTGAATAATCCCTTTCCAAGACCTGCCTTTCCTTTTTAGCTCCCTGGATACCAACAACAAGCAAGAATTTGGCTTTCTTCTGTCTTTTCTCACACTCTTATATTATGTGTCCAAGGGTGTTAGTGACCACAGAGGCTTCCTGAATCTTTCTATATCAACTTTTTTCTGTGCTCAAATACAGTTTGCAAACATACATACAAGGGAGATTCTCTTATTGAAACAAGTGCTTACAAGTAAACATTTCTTCCTTTTGATTATTTTACTTTATTTATCTTATTCTTTCTCACCAACTCTTCTGTTTAACTTTTTGTCTGTGTGTGTGTGTGTCTGTGTCTGTGTGGAGCACTTTTGGATTTTAACTCTGAATCTTGTAACTCAGTTCATCTCTAATTCTGGCTATAAAGAGAAGCATTTAAATGCTGAACACTTTTAAATATGATAGATAGTATCTCAGAACAAGAATGCAAGGACAACTAGCAATAACATGACAGAGCAATAAGGGTGAGTAGTACATAATTACTGAAACGTGCACTGTGGGTGGAAGGGAAAAGGAGGAAAAAGAGGTCAATTAGACATAGCATTATGATGAGATCAGGTGAAAAATAGTGAGTTATTTCAAATAAAAAAATACCTTTCTGATTGAAAATTACACACGGCTGAGTACCTGACTGAGACCCTGTGTATATTCGGAAGATACTATTTGTGATGCTTTTAAAGAAATGAACAGGAGTGAAATGAATTTCTCTTAATGTTGGACGTCTGTCTTTAAAGGGTGTCTGTATGGAGAATATGATTCATTTCATCCTAAAGGTAGACACTTACACTGATCACACGTATAAGGCTTAAAAAGAAAACTGTTTCTTTGCTTTACCTATAACATGGGACTAAAAATGATGATCACAGGTTTAAAATTTTTCACCAGCTGGGTCTCAACTTCCTAACAAATACTATTAGCAGTTTCATGGACCAGATGAACATAATATTATAGTCGACTGTGTTTACTCATAGTCATTGACTCCATATGAAGTACTGCTATTTTGGCCTTGGCTTTGCTAAGAACAAGGATATTATGGAAAAGCTGACTACTACAATTGCATTGACAGACAAGAAATAGTGTCATGACTTACACTGACCCAAATCAAGGAATCAGATAGAAGGCAGCTGGAGTAAAAAACTGAAGGCACTTGGCTGAGAAGAGATCCACAGTTTCTGTGAGTTAAATGAAAAAAAATATTTCACCAAGCAAAAAAAAAGCTTTTTTTTTTTTTTTTTTTTTTTTTGCAGAAAGCTTTTCAGCATATTACAGTAATAATTTAATTTAAAAAAAAGTAAAGGTGATTAATGCAAGAGCTAGAGAACAGGTCAAATCTAAGATAAATCTGTCATAAATGTAGATTCTTAATTAATTTATCTAAGTTAAGAACGTAGTCATTCAGTTTCCTTATTATGGTAAAGGGAGAAAAACAGATGTCTTTACACAAAAGTTAATAGTGGGTCAAGGCACTTTCTGGTGCCTCTCTCAATCCATTGACGATATGAGAAGCAGAGAATAATTGTACATCTGGCTTAGCATTTCATTTGGAGGCCTGAAGCTTACGGAAAGAATACAGTCATTTAAAAAGGCTCTAATTTAGAGATTAGGAAATGTAGGGATAAAGTGAAAGCTGTCAAATGAAATTAGAACATGAAATGAAAACTTAATAGCAAGAAAGCTGTCAATTGCGCACAGAGATTGAAAAAAGTAGAAAAGAGCAAGACATTGTGTGTATATGGGTTGAGTTTTAAGATATTCTAGGAATGGCTTAGAAGCAAAATTGATGCCTTGCTATTCATAGGAGCACTGGCACAGAATGTGTGATCAAACATCAGATGAAAACCACATTTTCAAGCTGAAGTGTAATTCAGAGCAAAACATATTAACTAAAATCTCTGAAAAAAGTCAGTAAGCTCGTCTGGAAGAAGTCTGTTGAAAAGGAATGGCATAAAATTGCTAAAATTAAGTAAACGTAAGGCCCATATTGGATGTGGTGGAACACTGATTCAGAGAGGAGAAATCCTGTTAATCCAAGCATACTAAGCATGTGAAACATTAAGTAAATTTGAAGATAAGGAAATCCAGCATGGAATCTAATAGAATATGAGATACATATGGCACAGACTAAATAAATTAATATGATAAATGAACTTACTGTCCACCTTTGCTTGAGGAAATGCTTTACTAGGCAATGAAAATGGGTTAGATCATGTTTTCTTTGGTTTCCCTAAAGCTTTTGAAGCAATATCAAAGGAAAAATAGTTAAACATAGAATATGATGATTAGAAGTAAACCAGTACAGAGAACAAGGAATTAACTATAAAGAATATAGCTACGTAATATGCTTAGAGAGGAATAGAAGAGCTTCAGAGACCTACTTTAGAAGTTTAACTAAAAGTTTGGACTCAAAAAAAATAACATTGAGTTGGGAGGAAAATCAACCTTGTATTTCACAGACCTCATAAAAAATGATCACACAAACATCCTTTGTGAATCGAAAATATTTTCTTGCTTTTTCCAAGCCGGCCACTGAGCAGAACAAGACGTTCTGGTCAAGTTGTTCTCATAGGGAAAATACGCTAAGCTCAAAATGATAATGTCTGGGGAAAGAGTAAAGTGAATCTCCCTTCCTAACAATCCAACTAGCCTCTACTTCCAGAAACTGATTATTAAGCCACTGAATTTTTCATGCATATTAACAATTATTGTAAAACAGCTCATTCTTTAACCAAAATTGCTTACATTTTTTACTACAGAGTAATTCATTTTTTTTCCAAAGTTAGTTGGTTCTTCTTGCAAGACACATCACATCTTAAACACTGACTGAAATGAGGTGCATGATGTCTCTGTTATTTGAACTTAATAAACCCTGGTTCAATGAATAAAATAAAGAAAAGAGAGAGAGCATTAATTCAGAATTGATTAGAGGAACAGAAGATTTATTGACTATTAGAAGTAATTACTCTAATGTGCTTCCTCTGCCATTTGTCTCACACTTAAATTCGTAAAAAGGAGTTCTACAATTCACCTTGCAGTTCTGTGGTACTTTGCTTATCTCTGTTATATACATATGTTATTTGATTAATTTTTCCGTAACACAACAGAAGCATTTCATCTATTCTACAGAAACAATTTTCTTATATAAGTGCATGTTGTTTTCTGTGTTTGTCCTTTCTTGTACAGCCCTGAAGGTTATCCTGTACCTTCCTTCATTGAACAAATTCTGTTTTGCAACCACTTTTTCCAGGAAATGAGTGTCTTCTGCTTCAATCATCTGCTGTCACATGTTTAGACCTGTTCAGATAGTTTAGGGCCAAGACTGTAACTGAGAAATGTTTTATAACATCCCAGGACATTATACTGTATCTGCTCACCTGCAGGGTGTTTTCCACTGGATAATACTTGAATACTATAACTTTGAAATTGAACAACATGAAAGACTTCAAGGCTTCAGGGCTGTGAGGAAGGGAAAAAGGAATAAAATGAGATGCTTAATTCATGTTTCTGACGCGACAGCAGTGTCCAGGGGATCTAGCCAGGATGGGCATCCTGCTTGCTTGGATGACATCCCAATGGCTACAAAAGTCTTATACAAGCACTTTAGTGGGATGTGGTGAAGAGTTGTTCTTTCAACTCTAAATCAAACCCTATTAACTTTCACACAAGTCCTAGCAAGAACAATTTCCTGTCACATAACGCACCACAGCCGTGCACATTTGTTATTTGCAGAATGTATGAAGTCTCACCATATCTCAGCTCTCTGAGTGCCTGACACAAAAAATGAGAAGAAACTGTGCTAACACAAGGACATGAGAACCAAAATGAAACTGTGCAAGATGTTTGATGGAAATATCTCATGATTCAAAGCGAGGAAGCAGACTAGTCGCCTGGATTGTTCTAGACAAGTGCTACACCTACACATCAGACCAGGGATATTCCCAATTAAAAAAAGTAACAACAGTGGCTTATGATGATCTCCAGTATCAGAAACAACTGGAAGTCTTGCCTGAGCAACATACAACAATAAGTCATTTTCTCAGGTCTCCCCAGAAAATTATTTTGAATTTGAATATGTTCAGTGCCACTACGAATGGATCCATTGGCCCCCACTGAAAGGTAATACCCCTAAACTTATCCCATGATTATCATTATCTTTTTGCTGACTTAATACTTTACTTATACTACTTATACAATGGAATTTCCCAAGATAATACCTTTGTGATAAACTCAGGAATCTAGTAATTACAGCTCTCTCTCTAGGAAATGGTTTGTAAGTGTTCAGATCTCTTAGGAAAAAGAAAGGGATTTTGAACCTGGATGTTTTGTATTACGCATAAGCAATCCGACAGAAATCAAGTGAGATAAATGCTGTCCCTCATCAGCCTTTATGGGTTTTCTCTGAGGACTGACTTGTCTAGACCACAGCTACTACATAAGGAGACAAAGTCAATTTTGTTGAGGAATGTGTGGCACAACCGGTGAGTGTCGTAAGGTGCAGTAAGCTGCTTGCATGGCTCACCCCTTATGCAGTTCTGGCCGTACTTGGCATCAAAAATATCAAGTGCCTTGGACTTGCAGAGAGAGCTGGGAGCACTGAAAGTGCAGCCGACATTCAAATGCACAATCACCACTTAAAATCACTTAGCTGCCACTTAAACATAGTCCCAGATGCTTTAGAAATGTAGTATTTTTGTGTCATTAAAAGTTGTGGGTGTAATTGCAGTGATTCTGCCTGTAAGCACACATCTCTGGCATTTCTACGCTACCACTGATACACGTATTCACTCTTTGCTCACTTATCACAGTACTCAGAAGGGCAGAAAATAATGTGACAGCCCCAAGCAGCTTCTTATTTAACTGTACTTGAGGGATCCCTTGACATTACTGAGTAGCAAAAAAAATTGGCTTTTTTTTTTTTTAAAAGATGTCATTTCAAACTTAACACAAAGTCCCAGTAAATCTCTGCCTTTAATAAAGCAGGGAATGCAGGATTTGGTAAAACAACTCGTGGAAAATATTTACTGTTTACATAAAAACAAACCATCCTTCTTCCTCTGACTCTTCAAACAGGAAGAGTTCAGCCTGACTCCAAAACAATCCTGAGTGAATAAACAGGCAGGCTTGCAAGCCTTATGTCTGCCCAATGCTGGGTATGTCTATTGTTTTCTTAACTAAAGACCCGGTACAGACCAATCTCTAAAAGAGCTCTTCCATCAAGAACTGACAATGTTTAAATATAATATAGATAAAATGTTGAGCCACGCCATTGTGATCAGCAGGTCATAGGAGGTGATCCTGCCCCTCTGCTCTGTGCTGGTGAGACTTTACCTGGAGTACTGTGTCCACATGTGGAGTCCTCAGTACAGGAGACACATAGACCTGTTGGAGTGCATTCAGAGGAGGGCCACAAAAATGATCCAAGGGGTGGAACACTCCTCTTACAAGGACAGGCTGAAAGAGCCGGGGCTGTTCAGCATGGAGAAGAGAATGCTCTGGGGAGACTGGTAGCAGACTTTCAGTACCTAAAGGGAGCTACAAGAAAGAAGTGGACAGACTCTTCAGAATCTGCTGCAACAGGAGAAGGGGAAATGGTTTCAAACTAAAATGAGAGATTTTGATATCAGACGAAGTTTTTTATGATAAGGGTGATGAAGCATTGGCACAGGTTATCCAAAGAGATGATGGACGTCCTGTCCCTGGGGACACTCAAGGTCAGACTGAATGGGGCTCTGAGCAATGTGACTGAGCTGTAGGTGTCCCTGATCATTGCAGGCAAGTTGGATTAGATGACCTTTAAAGGTCCCTTCCAACTCAAATGATTCTATGATTCTGTGTTTCATTTAATGTCTTCTGAAAGAAATTCAGGGCATTGAAGTGCCCTCTCTGGGTGTGGACAATGGGATCTGGGAGTCCATCTCAGCTCATGGGCCTCAGTGTGCTCCTCCCTGGCATCATTTCAGTTCCCAATGGGAAGCAGGTCAAGAAAAAGCTATCAACCCTATGGTTTGGATTCCACAGAATGAAACCAGGTGGCAAAGAACCAGTGTGTCCCCACTGAGTTACAGCACTGACCTGCCTCACAGGCCAGAGTTCGTCTGCAACAATCATTCCACATACCCTTTACGCTTCCCCTCCTCATCTCTCCCATTTTCTTTGCTTCTTTCCATGTCCTCTCTGCAGCTGTCCTTCTCTCTTCTTTTTAATGCTGTTTAATGGCTGCTCCAGCCGGAAAATCATCACTTCATTGTGGGGAAAACAAACAAACCATGGTGGGCTCTGGTACCCTCAGAGCAGGACTCTGCTCACACATGGCCATGGATACACCTTCCCACTCGTGTGCATTGTACTTACCTGACACATAAGCTCTTTGGAGGAGGAGTTGATCCTCATCCCAAAAAGGAGTTATAAAGACTACTCTCATCTGATCCACAAACAGTGCTTGTACCAAAACAAAGCATTTCACCTTAAGCTGTTTGACCTCCTACATCTTGCCTCTGTTTCTTTCCCAGTATTTCAGAAGAAGTGTGAATCCCCTGGATCATTCTCAATGTGAGTAATTAGTGGTACAGTAAGTCTCATATCATATAACTATACAGTTTCTGTCCTGACTAGGTAGGTATGCAGCATGTTGCAGTTTAGTCATCAAACAAAGAGGAAGTGAGGCTAATTATGTCATTGCAACATTTTTAAAAATAGACAGTTTACATGTGCACTATTTTCAGTAACAAGTTACATTATTGGAAATGCAAGAGTTGTTTTGGTTATATCATCTCACCAAAACCTAGTCTTACCTGGTCTGAGCCTAAACACATCTGTGCCACCTCCACAGCTGCAGCTGTGGTAATGTCAGGGGAAAGAGGGTGTAACTACACCTCCACAAATCTGTAGCCTGGTCTGCAATGATGCATGATTTAATCTTCCTGTGTATTTCCATATGTGATCCAATGTGTGGGTTTCACATATTTATCAAAGTTGGCTTGACAGTTCTTGCACCTGGAAGTTTTGCCTTTATGCATATTGCCTTCTAAGGACTGCCAGCATTGGCAGAATTTACTGGTAATGACAACTTTCTCCTTTTCCTGATATCTCTGTTCTAGGTCTGCACCCCAAAGTTCGCACTTCACACATTCATTAGACTTGTCTCCTTTCATAAACTAGATCTCTGACTTCAGAAAAGAGTTTTTGCAGGCTGAATTTCTTTCATTTTGCTGTTTTTTTGAACCTACTCCCTAAAACATGGTATCATAAGATTGGCACAATAATCTGATCTCTAAGCACCCTGACAGGAGTTTATCCACAGTTTGTCTTACATCAGAGGAAGTAAAACAAACTGTGGTTTCATGCAAGTTCCTGGTGCTGTCTAAGCTAATATCTATCTATTACCATGGTCCTGAGTGGTTCCGTTATAACAGGGTGGCTGGGTTTTTTTGTGATTCATTATTCGCAGCAACTGTTGGCTCATAGTGTGTTTGCAGTTTATTCTGTTTGTTTGTGATCTTTTTGAGCAGCTTACACAAATCCTCTTATCTTTAATAAGCACAGAGTAAATGGTAAATTGTAGATAGCTAATCACTGATGATGCCCTTCGAGTTTCCTTGTTTGTTCATTATTTTCTTTGGATTCTTGAGCTTGTCTTCACTTAATGGTAATTCTGATAAGAGAATGGTAGTTCTGATAACAGCAGTTAAAGTAAATATCTTAAAATGTACCTGTCTATAAAGAACAAGGTAAAGAACAAGGAAGTTTAAAGTAAGATACTTGAGAAAGAGATTGATTCACTTTGACCAGAGCATTGTGCCTAGTTCTGGTCATATGAAATTACAAAGCAGTAACCAAAAATAAAAGTCTGCCAAAATTGCCAGGGGGATTAAACAACACTGTTCACATCAAAGGGCAGAAAATGGTCACACCAGTTTAACAACTGAAATAAGATATCTGCTAAGGACACTAGAGAAGCATCTTACAGAAAGTAGGTTGTCTTACTTATTTTTCATTAACATAAGAACAATGACATGTTCAGTGATGTAGGACAATAGTTTACAATTAGGTAATAGGGAATACTCTTTCTTATGGAGTGCAAAAAAATCCCTGAGGTTTACTGTACTATTTTAAATCTGAGATTTTAGTGAGAATGCAGATATTAAGAACATCTGTATCTATGCAAGACAGAACTAAAGAAAAGCAATGTAAAAATCACTAAACAGGAACAAAGAAGAGATCTTTGTTCTGAGTAACAGCTCCTGAAATAGTCCATGATGGTATTTTGTTTACTCCTCATTACCATTAGGGTAGACAGAAATAGGGCAGTCCAAAAGGATGTCTGATTTGGTCAGCTGAGCCATTCTGATGTTCTGCAACTGTAATCATTACATCTAAGAGAAACTTCACACGTTAAGCATGTAGCAATATTACACAAGTCGTTCCTTGGAGTGCCATGAAAAATCCAATGCAGAGAGCTATGAGCAGAGCAAGAGGATCCATAAAAAATAACATTTCCAATGTTTACGTAAGGCTGCATGCACAGTACTGCGTGTGTGAGCCTGAACTTCCTACAAGTAAGTGTTCACCCTCCGGAGCTGATGCTTGTGCAGCCCCACACAGGGGCAGTGAGCCCACATCCGATATTTACTTTGCGCATCAAGTGACTCAGTTTCAGAGCGTGTAACTCATACTCTAAGTCCCATGAACATAATTTGGGAAAATTCCCGAATGTGAAGCCCTGAGCTGTGTGCTTCCTGCTTGGCACCCAGAAGAAAGTTGCCACAGGGCTTTGGCTTTCAACTGGCAGAAACGCTTGCATGGCACCAAGGTCAGGTGTTCATCCAACACCATGCATAGATGTTTGCATTTTCTTTCAAGTCACTGTTTGTGCAGAAGGAATAAATCTTCCATGTAGTGCCTGCACAGCAGCTGTTATCTGGGCAATTGCTTCCTGAACCAAAGCCAAGTGAAGTCAGTACTGAGTCTTCTGTTATGTTGATTGAATTGAATTTGATTAATTGAACTGAGAGTAGGAACTAGATGATCTTTGAAGTCCCTTCCAACTCAAGCCATTCTATTATTCTATGCATTTTGATTCAAATCTTTATGATCCCATTAATTCTGATTCAAATCCAAGCAACTCTCCTTATTAATTCCGTACTCACACTCTAGGTACTCATAGTAGTTGTAGAAGTTAAGTAATTGTAAATAAAGTGATGTTATCACTTCCTTTGCATTTCCTAACATACCATGATTCTACTGTTACACCTCTTCCTTTTGTATTATTAACCTGTTGTTTCACCATTTTGCATCACCATAGATAGAGCTGATTGCATATGATTTTTTTAAAAAATGCTGGGATCGCATCTTTTACTACTGGTTGAAGTGAATTTGCACCAAGATTTCCAACCAAGTTGTAAACAGGATACTTTGGGGCTGCAAATGACAGCTTCATTTCATTTTGCTTCTCCTCATTTGGAAATCCATCCACATAAACATAATAATTTTTGGATTGATGAACATATTTAAGCTTTTCTTTTATTTTGGAGCAGAATCTCCACACTGAAGCTGAGAAATATTCTCAAAGCATATTGTCAATAAAATTTCCTGCAAAATAATTAGCGTGGCACACGCTAATATTCCATGAGAAAGGTTCTAAAGATGATTCCAAGAAACTGCAGCTGGACTCACAATTGGAATTTGAAAACTGAAAATTTTAGTGAAGTAGGAAAAGTGCCCTACCGTAAAAGCATCATCTTATAGTTCTGAAATCCACACTCATTTTCTTGCACTGTCATGGATGTTCTGGATTACTTGGGTTAAATCTTTGAGCACTAAAACATCTGAGGGACTGAAACTGATCATCCAGCTTAGCTCCTTGAAGCATCCAGTTGCACAGTTAGAGCGTAAAGGTATTTGTGCCCTGCCTTGCCATCAGCTAAGTTTCTGCTGGTATGGACTATGTGGGGGCACCAACTAATCTACCACCTTGCTTCTAAGCTTTGTCAGAATCATAAAAGTACAGATTTTCTTTACAACTTTGTCTGTAGGATCATATGTAGTAGACTAATAGATCAAAGCATGGAAGGGGAGCACGCATTTTACCAAGGAAATGGGTTGGTTTTTCCAGTTGCTTGACCACATCCTCACCATCTTGCTGAGTCACATCATTGGGTGATTCCTTGTTTGAAGCTGCACTCCACAGCACTGCAGACATGTGCTGATTGTTTGGGGGTACCTGTACTGCAGTCTGCTTACTGTACCCTCAGATATCTTATTTCATGGGCATTTGCAGCTTTCCATGACAAATTTTTTCTGTCATTTGTCTTACTCCAACTTCTCTTCACCATTGAGGTCTTTTGACCCCCTCTTGCAGCTCTGTATGATTCACTTGCTGTTATCCATACATGTACTATAGCAGAACAGATGGTTTGGACCAGAGGTAAGACTTCTGATTTACCAGCTTACTATGGCCAGCACATGTGCCAGAACATGGAGGCCTGTGTAAGGTTAGAGATTTGATTTCAAATCTCTCAGACTAGGCCTCAGTGAGTGGTGACATCTCCTCTTCAGAACTCTGTGGCCCAAGCTTCACAGTGTGCTTCAGTTCTTCTGTGATACTTCTGTGACCCTTGCCCAAAGGCCTGCATACCTTCTTTTACTGAAGTACTCTGTAGGCCCAGGCCAAAATAGCTGAGCTCAAGAATACTCAGCCACCGCCAGTGGTAAACATGTGAAGAAAGATTATTCTTTGGCTAGAATGAAAGGAGAAGAAGAGAAGCCTTCTGGAACTAAGTCCCGTGGATCAGTAGTCATAATGCAAACAGCACACTTTCAATCATTTTCATTTCAAATGTAAACTGTACCAGTAATGTTAGCATACCATTGCTCTTAGTATGAAGAATAAGCCCCAGTCATCTGTGTAAGGAAGAGCACTTCCTGCACTTTCAAGTCCCTGCTAGAAGGGACTTTATCTCTTCATCTGCTTAGGAAAACCCTGAAATTGTGCATTTAATGTATATGCATAGTAGACTAATAGATCAAAGCATGGAAGGGGAGCACGCATTTACCAAGGAAATGGGTTGGTTTTTCCAGTTGCTTGACCACATCCTCACCATCTTGCTGAGTCACATCATTGGGTGATGCAGACCCCCAGCCTTGCCTGCTGGGGTCTGCATGATGGTTGTCTGCTGAATCCACCTACGTTACCTTGATTCCTCCACCGACTCCACTGACTCCACTGAATCCACTAGCCATAGCTACAGCCAGCAGTGTCCTCCTGCCTGAGACTCAGGGATGTCAGCATGAATCACCTGGGGGGCACCAATGAGCTACACAGGCAAAAGCACACCCAGAAATGGGGGGTGCTTCATACTACTCACTGTTTCTAGTATTACCTAACTGTAGCTGCATGCTGTTCCTGCATGGCAGACATTAATAGCCCTTGGACTATTTATCCTCTCAAAATGGGGCACTGTGGGGGACATGGCTTTGGTGACAGCCTAGCACATGTCTGAGAAGTTTTTTTTTTTTGAGTAAATATATAGAAAGGATGCTGTGAACTCCAAACCCTTCTGATCCAAGTGGTTCCTGAAGGTTCCCCAGGTTCCTCAGAGGACTGCAGGTCATTACAGTCATTTTATTTTCCTGTGAAAACTATATTCAGATGATGTAAGCTTTGGTTAGAAAAGGAAGTTTTCTTCTTTAAGAGCAGAACAAGACCATGTGATGTCCATTGCAGACTACACAGTATAAATGAGATAATTCTCAGGATGCTACTCCATGAAGCAGATCCTACCACTTGGCAGCAGGCTCTCAGAGCAGTTCATACAGAGGTAAAGATACAACCTGAGTGGTTCACTCACATGCACACAGAACTGCATCATGCTTTGCTACTATGGCAGTAACATGTTTATTATGAAAGTGAGAAGGCAGTATCTATTTCTCTACTGCTAGAAAGATATTTCTTAGATGATAATGCTCCCTCTTTCAGTTTCTCTGAGAAAGACAGAGCGGGGCAGACAGCACAGTGCACAGGAGATAAGGGCACGTGACATTACAGAGGTACCTATTGTGAGTGCCAGAGGCATTCCTGAACAGTGCTGGCTGGAAATGCATACTGTAGTATGCAGTTGAAGAGCTGTGAGCAAAAAGGATGTTCCAGCCACAGAACAATGGTGTCGTGTGGGAAAGGGGAAGTTGCCAGTGCAGAATGCAGTCTCTGTGAGCTTTGAACCCCTGTCAGGGAGAACTGCTGGGATCATCTCTTGAAATGCTGTTTTCCCCTACAAGCAGTAGATTCATCTCATCAAACCCCAAAATTTGTGTGGACTTACAGCGTGTGTAGTCAGACCATCTTGTATAAAGAAAAGAATCATGACTGACATCATGGCTTGATCTTACATTCCATGAGCTTTCTGATCAGTAGCAGCCATTTTTTCCAAAGACTGCTGTATTGTATTTGAAGAGCAAACACCTTCAGCAAAAAAAATGTAAATAAACTCACCACATCATAAGTGATCGTGCAGCTCTTTCATCTAGAAGACTGAAGATTGAGGTCCAGACCTTTTTTTAAATTAGGCTGAGAAATGACTCTGGTGAGACTGCACTTCAAGTACTGTGTCCAGTTTTGGGCCCCTCACTGCAAGAAAGACATTGAGGCCCTGGAGCAGGTTCAAAGGAGGGCAACAAAGCTGGTGAGGGGTCTGGAGCACAGTGCTTATGAGGAGAGGCTGAAGGAGCTGGGAATGTTCAGCCTGGAGAAGAGGAGGCTCAGGGGAGACCTCACTGCTCTCTATAACTACCTGAAGGGAGGCTGTAGTGAGCTGGGGGTCGGCCTCTTCTCTTGTGTAACTGGTGATAGGAGTAGAAGGAATGGCTTCAAGCTGCGCCAGGGGAGATTCAGGCTGGATGTTAGCAAATACTGCTTCTCTGAAAGAGTGGTCAGGCAGTGGAATGGGCTGCCCAGGGAGGTGGTGGAGTCACCGACCCTGGAGATGTTTAAGGAAAGTTTGGATTTTGTGTTGAGGGACATGGTGTAGTGAGAACTATTGATGATATGTGGATGGTTGAACTGGGTGATCTTGTAGGTCTTTCCCAACCTTGGTGTTTCTGTGATTTCAGTGATTCTATCAAATCGAGAGCTTGTGGGTTAAAATCAAGGATCAGTCCAGTAAAGGGCATCTGGTGGTTGGGGTCTGCTACAGGCCACCTGATCAGGGGGAGCCTGTTGATGAGACCTTCTTGCTGCAGCTTCAGGAGGTGTCGTGCTCTTGTCCTGATGGGGGATTTCAACCACCTGCTGGGTTATCTGCTGGGATAGCAGCACGGTGGGTGGTAGACAGTACAGGAGATTCCTGGAGTTTGTTGATGAGATGGATTTGATCTACCTGGACTTCTGCAAAGCCTTTGACATGGTCCCTCACCACATCATTCTCTCTAAATTGGAGAGGCATGAATTTGGAGGATGGACTGTTTGATGGATTAGGAATTGGCTGTCTGGATGCAGCCAAAGGGTTGTGATTAATGGTTCTGTGTCAGGGTGGAGGCCGGTCACAAGCGGTGTCCTTCAGGGGTTGGTCTAGGGACTGGTGCTCTTCAACATCTTCATCAGTGACATAGATGATGGCATGGAGTGCACCCTCAGCAAGTTTGTGGATGACACCAAGCTGAGCGGTGCAGTCGATGCACTGAAAGGAAGGGAAGCCATCCAGAGGGACCTGGACAGGCTGGAGAAGTAGGCCCATGAAAACCTAATGAGGTTCAACAAGAAACTTGGCCTTCCAAGTGCAAGGTGTTGCACCTGGGCTGGGGCAATGCCAGGTATTTATACAAACTGGGGAAGATCTCCTTGAGAGCAGCCCTGCAGAGAAGGACTTGGGGATACTCATGGACGACAAGCTGGACATGAGACAGCAATGCGTGCTTGCAGCCCTGAAGGGCTGTGTTCTGGGCTGCATTAAAAAAGGGGTGGCCAGCAGGGAGAGGGAGGTGATTGTCCCCCTCTACTCGGCTCTTGTGAGGCCCCATCTGCAGAACTGTGTCCAGGCCTGGGGCCCCCAGTACAGGAAGGACGTGGAGCTCTTGGAGTGTGTCCAGAGGAGGGCCACCAAGATGATCAGAGGGCTGGAGCACCTCTGCTATGAGGAAAGGCTGAGGGAACCGGGCTTGTTTAGCATGGAAAAGAGAAGGCTCTGGGCAGACCTCAGTGTGGCCTTCCAGTACTTGAAGGGAGAGTATAAACAAGAGGGGGAATGGCTTTTTACAAGGGTGGGTAGTGATAGGACAAGGGGAAATGGTCTTAAACTGACGGGGAGGTTTAGGTTAGATAGTAGGAGGAAGTTTTTCACACAGAGGGTGGTGACACACTGGAACAGGTTGCCCAAGGAGGCTGTGGATGCCCCATCCCTGGAGGCATTCAAGGCCAGGTTGGATGTGGCTCTGGGCAGCCTGGTCTGGTGATTGGCGACCCTGCACATAGCAGGGAGATTGAAACTAGATGATAAATTGTGGTCCTTTTCAACAAAATATAATCATTTTATTCTATTTATTGGTGCTGTTTGTTTGATATATTTTCACTAACTGTAAGACTTTGCCATAAGTAGCTGTAGCTTCCTCACCCATCCTATTATTTTTGTCCTGCCCCCTGTGGCTGAGGGTTTCTGCACTGGTCCTGCAGGGAGCAAATCTGTCACTGCCATCTAGTGTTCTTGCAGAAGGTTTCTGGAGACTATACCAAAATAAAAACTGAACACTAACATTGATTTTCTTTGTCAGTTTCCCAGCTAGTAGCAAATCTTATGTAATTACAGAACCTCTTACAGTGTTTGTTACCTTTCCAGTGTATCATTCAGTTTTGTGGACAGCTGCCTTGTTTCTCACTTTGGAAAGTTTAGAGTTCTTTTCTTATTTTGTCTCTTCTAAGAGACATTGTGTAAATCCTGCTTCTTTGGCATCGTGCAGTCAGCACAGAAACCGGTACTGAGGAGCATGCAGCAGATTCTTGTGGTCCCTTCCAGGACCTGGAATGCCAGGAACTGACAAGCTGGTATTTCTCTCAGCTGGGGTAGAGCTGACCGCAGAGCCGCGTGTCTCTCACCAGGGACACAGACACATGAGCTGGAGCCGTGTTGGACCTGTGCCGAAGGCTGCTTCCAGGCAGCCAAGCAGTAAACAGGAATCTGAATGTTTGGGCTGGGGAGCAGCTGGGTATGATCATGCTGAAGACTCTAAAAGGCCCAGCTTCCCATGCAGTACCTGTTCCTCTGCCAAATGTTCAGAAACGTGAATTAATTGGTGCTCATGGAAGCTTCTTTACTATTTTGACTATAGAAAATATTTTGCTGATCTTTGTACTAAAAATAATGAAAACTAACGTTAAATGTCCAGGCCCTTACATCCCTGAAGAGAGATTAAACGTAACTGCATTCCAGTGTCAAGCACTACTCAGGCAAGTGTCTATCAACAATTACACTGATATAGAAATGAAAGGTTTTCTGTTCATTAGATACAGAGAATCATACTGACATTTTTCTAGCAGTTTTATCAATATAATATTGTGGAACAGGATTCCGATTTTATAAGTTTTCCTATTTGTAGTTTTCCCTTGCATGTCTTTTAAGCATTTTAAGGTCTGACATTCACTTTACCATTTTACAGTCAGAATAGGCCACAATAGATGATAGGCAACATCATCTGACCATCCGCATCATGTGAATTACAGAATCAAACTCACCTAGCCTGTTCCTGTGTAAACCTGGCCATTTGTGCAGGTTCAATGGGCTTTGCTTGGGAGGCTGACGTACTGAGGTGGGGGCAGGTTTTAAAGACAAAAAATACAACAAGATTGTTAGTTTAAATTAGTTATTAATATTCAAATTAGTATGGAATTGAATTTCATAGTATTTTTTAATAATTTATGATACTTACTGTAACAATAAGAGCTAATTACAACTTCATTCTTATTCTGGAAATTTATCATAGAATCACAGAATCACAGAATGGTTTGGGTTGATGGGACCTTTAAGATCCAACCCCCATGCTGTACACAGACACCTCCCCCTAGACCAGTTTGCTCAAAGCTCCATCCAGCCTGGCTTTATGCTTCCAGGATATCCGTAACCATTCTGGGCAACCTGTTCCAGTGTCTCACCACTCTAACAGTAAAGAATTTCTTCCTAGTATCTAGTCTAAATTTAGCCTCTTGCAATTTAAAGCCATTTCCTCCCATCCTGCCACTGCCTGCCCTTACAAAAAGTCCCTCCCCAGCTTTCCTATAGGCCCCCTTCAGGTACTGGAAGGCCGCTATAAGGCCTTGCCCCAGGAGCCTTCCCTTCTCCAGGCTGAAGGGCCCCAAATCTCAGCCTATCCTCATATGGGAGGTGTTCCAGTCCTCTGATCATCTTCGTGGCCCTCCTCTGGACATGCTCCCACAGTCCCATGTCCTTCTTGTGTTGGGGTCTCCAGAACTGGACACAGTACTCCAGGTGGGGTCACACGAGAGCAGAGCAGAGGGCCAGAATCACCTCCCTCGCCCTGCTGGTCACGCTTTTCTTGGTGCAACCCAGGATACAGTTGGCCTTCTGGGCTGCAAGCACACATTGCTGGCTCATGTTGAGTCTTTCATCAACTGACACTCCCAAATCCTTCTCCTCAGAGCTGCTCTCATGCCATTCTCTTCCCAACCTGTTCCTGTGCTGGGGATTGCCCTTACCCAGCATTTGGCCTTGCTGAACTTCATGAGGTTGGCTTGGGGTTGGTGATTATTTTGTATTTTCCCTCTTCCTGTCTTTTCTATAAAATCAATTATGCTAAAACAAAAAAACAAAACCCAAAACTTTAGTAAAAACTCCTCCAGATAAGAATGTACTAGAATTTTGAGGTGAAAAAAATTGATGAATAAAATGCACAGTATAGCTTTCTCAGTTTTTCAGTCCATAGCTCTATCTTGCTTTTATGACATGCAGTGAAGGATATCTTAATTGAAACAATTCCACAGTGTCACTTCATTCCTCCAGTTTATTTAAAACTACTTTCTTAAACTGAGAAATAATCACAGTCCCATTTCATTTTCAGTGATTGAAAACAAAACAAAACAAACAAACAACAACAAAAATCACAAAAGAAGCCCCCAGAATTTCTATGGTACCAAAACAATTGCTATAAATACTGAAAAGGTGACAAACATGAAAAGGTTTTATTTTGAATATTTTGATTTGAACGTTTGAGTTCTCTGCCAGCACAGATAGGCATAACCTCTTTGAATGTCACTTGAATCACTTCACAGCAGCTGGAAACACGGGCTGTGTTACCAGATGAAAGGCTTCAACCTGTGTGATTCCCTTCGTATTGCTTTCTGTCTTCCCCCAGCGTCGTACAAACTGATGATTTCTGCAGGGAATACTGTTCCTTTTTCCTGCTCTTCTGTCTGTTTTGAGATGCTGCCTTGCTGCCTCTATGCATTCAGTTTTTTTCACATATAACATGGACATCTCTTTCTAGGGAGACATTCCCATTTAGATGGGGATACATTTAAATAACTTTGGGTTCCCTAACTTCAGTGTTGCAGCCTGGTGTTATCTTGCTCAGGGAAACACCATGCTGTCCTGACTTATTTCTTACAGATCTGGATCCCCAGTACTTTAGAAATTCTTTCTTTCTTTACAAGGAGAGTGGTTAGGCCCTGGAACGGGCTGCCCAGGGAGGTTGTGGATGCCCCGTCCTTGGACGTGTTTAAGGCCAGGTTGGACGGGGTCCTGGGCAACCTGATCTGAATGTGTATGTTTGGTGGCCCTGCCAGGCAGGGGGGTTGGAACTACATGATCCTTGAGGTCCCTTCCAACCCGGGTGATTCTGTGATTCTGTGAAATAATTTTGCAAAGAGCACAAGGATTAATTTTAAAATAAAACATTCCAGGGAGTATTAGCAATATTTCTTCAGAAATACTACACAGTTCTAAGAAGTTGCTAGATTGCTGGGACTTAGTCATGTTTATGATCGTGAAGAATGTATCCATCTCCTCACTTTAATGCTAGACAAACTTTAAATGGTGTAATGCCCCTTAAAATGAGTATCATTTCTTTCCTGTTTTCCTATTAATTTAATGCAGTTCCAGACTGACATAGAGCTGTATAGTTCCATATATACAGTATATGAGTATACGTTTGGTTCTAGGTAGCCAGTGCTTTTTCACAGAACTCTGCTTTCTTCTAATAAATTTGTATGCCTGAATTATTATTTCCATGTACTAAAAGCTGCTCTGCAGCTTGTAGCATGGCACTCATCTGTACTTAGCACCAAAATAAGGAGTTAGTATGCAGGATGCGGACAATTCTTTTACTCCAGATGCTGTATTCAAACTGCAGTGGTCCATTGAAGAAGTAGAGGTAACCTGAGGAAAAAGAAAGTTGAAATGAATTTAAATTGAAAAATCTATTTCTATTACTATTACTATTACTATTACTATTACTATTACTATTATTACTGTTACTGTTACTATCTACTTTGACTCTGAAGATATACATCTCCATATTTTATAATAATATAATTGTCAAAGAATAATTGAGATCAGAAACCTGATCTAGGCAAGAACAGAATTGTTGATGTCAAAAAAGTCAGAATTACAAATGACAGAATATCCTACAGAGCATTAATGTCAAGCTTCAGCCACGACTAATAGTAATAAAGCTTCATTGTCAGGTTACCTACCATTTCTTTGGTAGACTGCATCCACTCTATCACCAATTCCTGCAAATTCATCTTCTATGAACTTGGGGTAGCCCGTGTCCATAACCTCTGTCTCTTCATCATAACTACATTAAGCATAAAAGAAAATAAAAATTCAGAGAACTTAGCCTGGTCTGTTCCCTTGCATGCTTTGAAGTTACCCACACCAAGAGAAGCCAGCAGCCATTAGATCCCTTACGCTCAGTGCAATAATAAAACTCAAGGCAATAAGTAGGGCACCATTACACCAGAACACACTCTCAATAATCACAAAACCAGTAAAGTCACATTTTCAGAAGTACATAAACTACCTAAACTACCCATTGTAGGGAAATGATTGTACATCAGCTTATCAGCAGTGTGATTCTGCCCTCAGGCTGCTTGACATGGAGATTATTGGAAGGGATGGTAATATCTTTTCCAAATATGTGAGAGACCTGGCTGCAAGCCCCCCTCTTGGCCAAGAAAAACAGCCATTGTCAAGTAAGCTGGATGTCCTGCTCCCACAGGAGCCACACGAACAACTTTAGGGAGCAAGATAAAACTTTATCTAGAAGATTCATCCATGTTATAGACTCTCATGGATAGGGCAATTTGTTCTTTCCTTTCTTTCACTCTTTCAGTTTTTACAAGCTGTGCTCATATATTTATAAAAATCCTGCATGCACTTTCATGATATATTCTAGACAAATATCACACCTGTGAAAACCATAGACTGACAACATCTGAAGCATAATGCAAAATATTTGCTGATCTTTTGACACTTCTGCACACGTTATGAAAAGGGCATTGAAAAGAAGCACCAGTCTGTTTGCAGCTTACCTCCAGTACTTATTCCCTGTAAAAAAGAGAGTCTTGCCAGTGTCATCAATATGGACCACTGCATCTATCCTTTTCATTTCTTTTGGGAATCCCATTTCATATATCTTTTTAGGAAAGCCTTCAACTATGTCATAGCCATTCAGAGCCCAAACCTTCTTTCCTGAAAATAGGAATAAAGCATGTATTATTCTTTTCTAAAGGCTGAGCTTTGAGAGAATGATAAAATGAAGATGGTACGATCCTTATTTTCATATATCTAACAGATTCTTAGGCCACATACTCCATGGGTATTAAACTATTCATGCTAAAAGTAATCCTAGGCATAGGAGCTTGATTGTACAGCTCCTAAGTTAATGAAAATTATGTAGGTTTGCATGGGATGGAGCCTGCATTCATTGTATTTTGTGTAAGGAAGATAGAATGTTATGCACATCCATTCATTACCTCTCTGTCTCTCATTGAACTTGAGTGAATATGTAGATTTTCCTGCCAACAACAAAACAAAAAACTCACCTTTAAACATGAAGACAAGATCTTTAATGGGGTTTTCATAAGCTGCATCTATTTTGTTTGGAAGCTCTGGCCAAAAGGATTTAATTAAAACAAGTTCTGCTTCAACCATCTGAGGGTGCAGTCTCCAGAAAAACCTAGTTCAGAAAAAAAGAATAACAGAGAAGTTGGGGTGCTCTTTGTTTTTTTTTTTTTGTATGTCTGGTTGGTAGTTTTTTTTCATTCAGAATAAGAGAAACAATTGCACTCAATGTAAGGTTTCTGAATCTAGTATAACTTCATCAAAATAAATGTGAGTAGATTTATGTGCATTGACAAAAGCCCTGTGAAATGAAAAATATGAAGAAATAGTGCAGCCTTCAGCCATATCAGCTTCACTTCACATTGTTGGGCAGTCTGGGATGTAATTGCACTGCAAGTCCTGCCTGAAAACACATGTGATATAACTTCTTAAAACATCAATGCTGATTTGGGAATTTTTATATTTACATAGATCTTTAGTGAAAAACTCAAATGGCTCTCAAATTTTATCAAGTAGCCACTGTCCATTACACAACACACTCTTTACCTGTCCTTAAAGACCAGCATTTCTCCACGAAGTTTTGTTATGGCATCAATTGATAAATCTGCAGCACATTGCTCTGGTGTTTTGGGATGTTTTGGGTTGGGATCTCTGTCTCCAGGACCTGGAACGATATAATATGATAACAGTTTGTCAGCTTTCCTGTTCTATGGCTCATAATATTACATAGGATATGGAAATGTCCCCAAAAACCACCATGAATAAAAGCAGAATGGCAAATGATTTGTACCAGAGAAAGTCTGTTTCCTCTTTCTCTCCTTTAGCCAAATGCATTATAGACTTTGTAGTTCAGCTGCAAAGATACTAAATGGACTAATTTCCTTTATCCTCATTCTGAAGATCCTCTAAAAGTTTTATTCTTTCCATGACTGAAACCTGAATATTTTTGTTCTCCCTTCTATATCTGCCTGTTTTACCTTCTCAGGCAAAAAAATAAAAGGAATCTGCGTGCTCTCTTTTTCCACCTCATCAAAGAAACAGCACAGCTACCAACAGTACTCTGCAGTATTATTTTCTTTTTTATCCCCCCGAACTACTAAATCTAAGCATCTTTTGTCCTTTAGTCGGATTGCCATGAGTTCAGTGATTAGGACTTAATCAATCATGAGTGTTGCTACTGAACATCTGAAGGCCTTTAGTAACTGTGCAGCATATCTGTAACAGGTTATAATGACACAGGCAATACATATTTTACATTATACAGACTTACCATAGAGCTCTTGGATCCCTTGCACATCATCATCAGGAAGCACAAAACCAGATTTTCCAGTATAAGTGTAAATTGGGAACATCAGTGCTCCAGGGTCTCTGGAGTGTTCAAGTCCCAGCGAATGGCCAAATTCATGAGCAGCAACAAGAAATAAGTTATATCCTATAACAAACGACAACAGAAGTAAATGTATACCTCCCCATACAGCCAAAGTGCACTGGACTACTCAGCCTTAACACTGTGATTCAATGTGAGGTAATGAAGGAGAGAGAAATGGAAGAATTATATATAATTTCTTGACTTTTTCCATCTACTAGAACATTTGTTTTAAGAAGGGCTTAATCAACTGCCTCATAGCTGGTCTTCAACTATCTCTTATTTGACACTGTTCTGTAGGCAGCTTTGATTCCTTAATGGATTCCTTGAAATTTCTTAGTGATGCTGAAAGATCTAGGATGAAGTCTTAGTGATACTTAAATAAAGAAAAAAAATTTTGCTGGGAATTCACTTCCAGTGGAAAGTCTGCATTATTTTTGTATGGCAATAATTCTAGAAAGGTGAAATAACACTACAAAAAATTAATGTTTTGTTCTATTAAAGCTCTCTGCTGAATAGACAAGGAGAGGAATTTTCAAATTAGTTATGAGTAGTTGACTTCCAGCTGTGCAAAGTATATCATAGAATCGTAGAATTGCAAGGTTGGAAACGACCTGCAGGATCATCTAGCCCAACTGTCCTCCCATCACCATTGCTACCTCAAATGCTAAACTGTAGCTCCTCATCCAGACCCCTCTTGAACACTGCCAGGGACAGCGACTCCACCACCTCCCTGGGCAGCCATTTGAGTGCCTGACCACTCTCTGAGAGAAAAAGTTTTTCCTCATGTCCAACCTAAACCTCCTCTGGTACAACTTGTGGCCATTTCCCCAGGTCCTGTTCATTGCCTGGGAGAAAAAGCCAAACCCCTCTTCACCACAACCTCCCTTCAGGTAGTTATAGAGAGGAGTAAGGTCTCCCCTGAGCCTTCTCTTCTCCAGACTGAACAATCCCAGCTCCCTCAGCTGCTCCTCATAAGACTTGTGCTCCAGACCCCTCACCAGTTTCGTTGCCCTTCTCTGGACACATTCCAGGGCCTCAATGTCTTTTTTGTGGTGAGGGGCCCAAAACTGAACACAATACTCGAGGTGCGGCCCCATCAGTGCTGAGTACAGGGGGATGATCACCTCCCTGCTCCTGCTGCCCACACTATTTCTAATGCAGGCCACGATGCCATTGGCCCTCTTGGCCACCTGGGCACACTGTCGGCTCATGTTCAGCTGAGCATCAACCAACACCCCCAGGTCCCTTTCCTCTTCACAGCCGTCATCCAGCCACTCATCCCCAAGCCTATAGCTCTGCAGAGCTTATTGTGGCCAAAATGCAGGACCCGATACTTGGCCTTCTTGAACCTCATCCCATTCACCTCAGCCCAGTGATCCAGCTTATCTAGATCCCTCTGAAGGGCCTCCCTCCCCTCAGGCAGATCGACACTACTTCCCAACTCGGTGTCAACTGAAAACTTACTGAGGGTGCACCCAATCCCTTCATCTAGGTCTGAATAAAGATATTAAATAAGATGGGCCCCAATACAGACCCCTGGGGGACACAACTTGTAACAGGTTGCCAGCTGGACTTCACTCCAGTAGCCACTACATATGTTTTTTCCAAAAGATACAGCGAGGTCATTCCTGACCAGCTGTCCATGAGCTGTAAGTAAAATGCCAAGCTGACAGAGCACATTAAATATGCATTTTTAAAAATTGCTCCACTTAAGATATGTGTATCTTAAAATTTATGGTTTGCATAAGTTATATTCCCATTTATGATTAGCAATTAAATCCACTTTCCAAGGAGTAGACAGTGAACATATGACCTAAAGAACAGTAAACAGAAAAAAACAGACCGAAACAAAACCATTTACAATTGTCCATCACCATTTAAAATAATCTCAGGAACCTCTCTTACCTTTAGAATCATTTGACCAAGTTTCATCATCATCAAAATGGGCATCTCCTCCATAGTCTGGACCAGGAGGGAAGGCATGAGCCAGTAATCCAGAGGGTCCATCAAAGGGGTAAAAGTCACCATGTTCTATAAAATAGCACTCAAACCAATTAAATCAGTTATATCTCATCAAATTGGCAACAATATAACTATAATGTAAGAAGAACATGCTTTGTCTTACCTTTAGTGCCAAAGGAGATCATAATATCAGCAGTGCCACTTCGTATTCTGGTGAAGTTAAGGGGTGTCACATCAGACCAAACCTTGAATGCTTTTTTGAAGGCTCTCTCTACTTCAGCGCGTCTCAGATCGTGAGTGTAACTCACAATTCTATCAAACAGAATAATGTCTCTGGTTTAGTTATGCAGATTGAAGAAAGTATTTAATACACTTTCATCTGTCTGTACACTGCATTAAAAAGTTTTGCTTGTTACCTCCCTGTGTTCTTATCTGAACATAAAGACCTGAACAGTTGCATACAATATTCCAAGAAATAAAAATAACCATTTGCATTTTCACTGTGGTTACTCAGATTCAACAGATCTCTATAATTAGTTTTACCTGAGTATTTAGAAAAAGACATATATTCATTAAGCCATATCATTAACTTAAAACTATTTTAATGCCATTTAAAATGTCTAATGACCCTCGTTTTCTGCAGAGGCTAAGCATGATCCAAAGAGGCTTTGTGGGCCAGCATCACCAGCATTAAAGTAACATTTTTTACCAGATACTGGACTGATATCTCTGAAAGAGTTCAGTGATTTTATACTGGCTGCAGCTAACTGTAACACCATACCGATGGCACTGGTATTTAGGAAAATGAAGCCATCATGCTGTGGGAGAGCTCCCTCTCTGGCAGATTTGTCTAGGACAGGTCTAGAGGGAGCAGATGCCAAACCATAGACAAGAGAGATCTAATGATTGAGCTCTGTGAGCATCAGAGGTGAGATGCGTGATTCCTATCCCTCTTTCATTTAGAACTGTGGATGTGCTCAGTGTCTACATGGAGGCCAGCTCACTTCAGCTTGCTTACACACCAGCTCTACTACATGAAAAAGCACAATGGAAGAAAATTTTTATTTCCTCCCTTGGACTGTAAGACAAGTCTAGGGGACCTTACTAAAACTCTCTAAGGGACTCAAAGAATTTTAAATAGCAATAAAAATTCTGTCAAACTTGAACACACTCTTTTCCCATCAACTTTGTATACTGAGCAACCTAAGTGACAAGTTATCTAGAATGATGGAACACTCAAAATGCCATTCATTTACCTGTATGTTAAATTAGTTTTTGACCATTTGAGTTTTCGAGGGAAAAAGTTATATTCCCCCACATCTGGAACACCACATCTTGGTTTCTGCATGAGCTCGTATGTTTCTTCATCTAATTTTCCTGTCACCTCTAAACCAAAAAAAGCTTGCATTTCTCGAAGTTTAGAGGCCATTGTGTTGGCACTCTTCTTCATAACACCAGTGGGATTTGGACGGAGATCATAGTGAGTTCTGAGGTAGCGCTAAGAAAGGAAAAAAAAGTCATAAGCCTAGTTTCCATGCATTTCTAACTACACAACTATTTATAAAACATGCAGATTAATTTATACTGTACCTCTGCAAACCGGAGGTCTTCCTCTGTGAATTCATGGCTATCATCAAGAGGAACAGGGACCGTCAGACAAAATGACAGACCCAGCAAGAAGAAGAAGACAGCTGAAAGCATTATGTTGGATTTGTGATGTCTGATGTGTTGGAGAGCAGTTACCTTCACATTTATAGCCCTGTTCCGATGAGTCACCACTTAGGGACAAGTTAGAACTTCCTTGTCCCTGAAAGTAAACATGCTTAGACGGCCACTTTTTCTTTCCTCCCCTGCACTGTGGTTTAGGCATCTGTTGTTCCACTGAGGTCTCTGAAACTGCATCTTCATATAAACAGTCTCAGGATATTTACAAAGGTTGTGGGAAGAAATCAGGAGAAGAAAATGGCACTTTTTGATTATTTTGCAATAACTTACACTGGCTTATTTCTCCTCTCTGCTAGAGTAATTATTTGTTTTCTATTTGACAGAAAATAAAAAATATATAATCAGCTTTTTTTACTTTCAAAATAAATTCTACAACTTTTCAATACTTAGATGCATCAATTCTTAATTGTTGGAATAGACCAGAAATGTTTCAGTTGTTTTTAAATGCAGCTTTGAGTAATAAGAAATGATTTTATAGACATGACATGTAATAGGACATGACATTTCCTTGTTTTTGTAAAGAAATACAACTCTAAAGCATTAACAGAAGTTTTACTTCAGGAATCCTTAAAATGGCTTTCTGTCAATCTTTCAGATTAATTTACAGCTTGAGACATACCTAAAAGCAGAAATGTTAAGTGTCAGGAAACAGTTTTGAATATCCAACAGTGTTTTTACTAGTAGCTAAGCATATCATGCAGAGGGGCTGCTTCATACAATCTCTCTTCTTTAATAACTTAAATTTACTTTGTGAGGAGAGAACAGCTATAGATCAGTGAAACACCTGCTTTAAGAGAGGCAAACTGCTACAGGCAGGCAATGAATTTGTGTATCTAGAATGACAGAAACGTGTGTTTTTCTTCTGAGGTGGAAAATAGGATGAATCAGGTGTTTTGACAGACATAGGCAATAGGCATTACTATGTTCGAAAGCTGAGCAGTGACTTCTGTCTCCCCAGGGTCACTCCAACCTCATCTGCTGCCCAGGCTTGTATCACTTACCATGCCCAGAAGTCTGGGTCCTGTTTTATCTGAATCCACCTTTCTCTTCCGTGGAGTCTATTCTCACATGGAAAACCTCAAGCAGCTTTCTGGTAGACACCAGTGCATGCTTTCTAATACACACGCCCTTGTACGCTGGTGTTGCCTTGTTGACAGAACAGGAAGCAGACAAAAATCAGTGTAGCTGAATGTGACAAAGCTCAATTTTATGTAAACAGTATTAGCCTTTTATCTTACACGATTAACAGCTAAAGAAAACAAACCTGGGAGGAATTTGCTATTTAGGCTATTTTTACCTCTCCACCCACCTCATTCAGTGCTAAATATGACTAAATCAATTAGGAATAGACAGCTTCTGTTTAGACTGTTTGCATATCCTCCTTTACATTGCCTATTACTGGTGCTGAGACTGTTTAGCAGTGGTGGCATAAAGACTAATAATTACCTCATCTTCTTAAAAAGTGCTTCAAGGACAGCATATTGTTGATGTAATCGCCATTCTGCACTCCTTGCAGGCGTTGCCATTCCTACTAGCTTATCACTAGGAGCTATGCATGCATCTTACCTGTTTCTTTCCAGCACCTCCGTATTGATATTTGCTGCACTGCGTTCATTGGTGTAGCTGTATTTGGTCACGGGGTCTGTACTTGGCTCTGGTGAGGCTGCACCTCTAGTGCTGTGTTCACTTTTGGATCCCTCACTGCAAGAACGACACTGAGGCCCTGAAGCATGTTCAGAGAAGGGCAGTGAAGGACCTGGACAAATCCTATGGGGAATGGCTGAGGGAACTGAGATTGTCTGGAGAAGGGGAGGCTCAAGGGAGACCTTGTTGCTCTCTACAACTGCCTGAAAGTAGGTTGCAGTGCAGTGGGGGTCGGCCTCTTCTTCCATATAACTGATAGGACAAGAAGTGGTGGCATTTTATTGTGCCTATTAGGAAAAATTTCTTCTCAGAAAAAAATGGTAATGCATTGGAACAGTCTGCCCAGGGACGTGGTTGAGTCATCATCCCTGGGGGTGTTCAAGAAATGTGTAGATGTGGCACTGAGGGACATGGTTTAGTGGGTATGGTGGTGATGGGTTGATGGTCAGACTAGATGGTCGTAGGTTTTTTTCCAACCTTAATGATTCTGGGATTCTGGGATTCTGTATGGAATCATTGCTCACATTCAAGTGATGCCAGAGCCTGAGTTAAAAATAAATAAATAAATTAATTAATTAAAAACTGTGAAGAGAGACATAAATGCAGATAAAAGCAGTCAGAAGTGGTTTGTAGACATTGTGCTGATCCCACTGCAAACAAGCAAGCTTGGAAAGCTACATTTTGTAAGCACTGACACTCACAGAACTGCTGAACAGTGAGAATTCAACAAGCACTGCAAAATTTCTGCAGTTCTGGCGTCTTGTGGGTGTGGGCAAAGTTAGCTGGACTGATGGCAGTTTTCATAGGCACAACAGAGACTGGAATGAGCATGCTGGTTTTTTTCCCTCAAGAGTAAGTGAATATAGAAGAATGGGAGAAGTGGTGAGAAGTGTCTGAAACCAGCATTATTTGAAAACAAGAACTGTGCCAACAATATTGCTTCAACATATATTTTGTGGAAAGGTGTCATGTTTTGATTTACTCCCTGTGTGTGGTGACCAAAATAGCACTGCACAGAGAATGTGGTGAATGCTCTTTAACTCTCAAACTGCACACTCTTTACTTAAGGCAAATAAAGTCAGTAGGTCGATTTGTAAATGCACCTTACCACAAGTTGTATTTCAAGTTGGAGCATCTCCAGCGCCTACAGTCACCTAATCACATATAGGTTGGCTTCCTATGGGAAGATATTCTGAGGCTCATGGTACAGATGGATAAATGAAGTCCCAGCATGGTTAAGATAAAAATCCAGCCATGCATCTGCAGGTGGGGATGGAGATGGAAATGGTTCACATGAGCAGGTCTTCAGCAGCGATGGTAAAGTATGTTACAACCACTTGACTCCTCTAAGGTAATAGCACCCCTGTATCATTTACTGGACAAGAGATGCAATTGGAAGTGTTTTGCAAGGTCCAGGGCTGGAGTCAAGAATTATAAGCATGTTTTGTAAAGGCAATGGTTCTTGTACAAGTGGGTTCCTGCAGACCTTGTGGGCCACTATGTCATACAGAGACAAAGTGGCTGCCTTTCTGTCTGCCTACAGAGCAAGACAACTTACAGCACAACACACTTATGAGTGTGACAGTACCCATGAATAACTGTTGTTATATAGGAACTTCTGACTGCTTTTTTCTGCTTCAGAATGAATGCAGGATCCTAACCTGTCTGTGATCCTTTGTCAGATGTCACCTTTAGTTTTTGTACATAAGCAGTGGTATCTCACTGACCTGCTCAAGAAATGGGCCATCTGTTGTGCTTCTCTTTGCAATCAGGATAGCACTCCCATATCCAAGCTGTACGAACAATTTGAGGCAGCATTTGCTGTAATTGAATTTTATTGTTTCTTGAAATAAATAGATGGAACCTGTAAAAAAATACTATTTTGAAGAATGACTGCAGTTATTGAGTTCTACGGTAGTAAAATTATTTTATTCTCCCCTTATATTACTTTATTACTTCATAAAATGTGGTACCCAGTTATCAAAGTTCAATAGCCTCTGACCGGGCTCTTTTAGATGTTTCACACATTAAGAATTTAATATGTAAAACAAAGTTTACTTACGTGAAGATATTTGACGGTACACAGCAATTTGATTTAGCAGAGTGATGGGCAATGTGCTTAATTCACAGTGTAAATATAATGCATTTCAAAGAGTGCAATTGCAAGATGCAGCTGAATCACAATACGTTTGTGATCCTTATTACCAGTCTCAGTAATGTGCTTACTGTAATGACACTGGGTGTCCCCAGTCCCCAGATAGTAATATACAGGTTGAAACCAAATCAAGCCCTTTGCTCTCTCCAGATCTCTTATTTATTTTGTTTCTCTGCAGCACTACTTTATTTTTTATACTTACTGAGATGCTAAAGGATGTATGCACTCCCCATGTTCATCTGAGTAGCAAAGGAATAAGTTTTGCACTCTTGACTTACTCGGGGACAGTCATTTACACAGCTGGTTGATCCACTGATTTAGCCAGCTCATCCAGCATGGTGGATGTCACCTCCAGTCCCATCTGTGTGAAGTTTATAATTCTTTGCAACACCCCTGTCAATCAGTCACACCGTATGTTCCTCATGAGTATACCCCCCTTGCCCACGTCCTCAGAGCTTCTTCCACTGTAGAGGTTCATTGACTTGTCACACCAATACCAAGTGCTAAATATCCTGCTATCTCTATTGCTGGCAAACTGGGAAGCAACTCGGAGGTTTTTCTAGCCAACATAAGTTTGCTCATAATGGGAAGAAACTGGTTAGAAGTAGGAAAAAAAAAAGTGGAAAACAAAAACCCAGGAATCCAGTTCAAAAGTAAAAATGCAATTTGTTTTTTGAGACATCAACAACCTTATTTTTCTGTTTTTTAAATCCTGATGTTTACATTCACAAATGCTTACAAAATCTATTTCAAGATTACCTCTGTAGCACTGTGGCTGTCTGACATACGTGATTGGATCTTTGTATGTTTTGAGATATTTTTTCCTTGCGTCAACCAAGAAATACAAATAATATGCATTTAAAACATTTTAATTTTAGTTCTTCCATCATAGCAAAATATTTTCCCTGTCTGTAAGCTGTTTTATGTGTGACTTAATATGCAATATTATTCTTACATCTTAACCAATCCATATAAGGATACCTGTTCTCCATAGAAATACATGCTTCACTGAAGGTCTAAAAATTAACATAAGGAAGAAACAAATGACTTCATTTATTCATGCAGTGATTCAACACTTCCTTTCAGAAGCTTGGACACTTCATAATGAAACACAAATTTTGCATGTTTAATATCTAAGTAGAGTTTGAACTTCTGGACACCTTCTACACCTTCAGGAGGAACAGATGATTCTTTTAAGGGTGTGAAATTAAAACTAATGTCATCAGCCCCCAAAAGATTTTTATTCACAATACTTATCTGTAAAAATTGGAGAAAGGAGCTTAACAGAAACACACACCTTCTTCTACCTTCATGTGCTCTTTAATGTGTTTCTATTAGTAATGAGGGCTACTCACGATTTCTGTTTTAATTTTCTATTGATTACCAATTAAGAAGAGCACTGTACTTCCTATATCTTTCAAGTAATAACAAATCAGAATACATACAAGCACTACTGAGTCCAAAGATTTCAAACCAGTGCTGTCTATAGCACCTAAATGCCATGGACACCTTTGTCATCTTTGGTATTCTAAGAAGAAATGTCACAGGTAGTGATGTGAATTTTGAGAAGGAGACAGAAATCCTCTCCTTAGGGCCAGCTAAATATAGGAGAGTTGTGGACACTCTCATATGTAGTTGTGGACACAAAATAATGATCTCTCCAGATGGAGGTATTAGCAGGCACTTTCAGAGACATCAGTGAATAAAAGTACAGTCTAGTTGAACTAAATTCTAATTCAGATTTCTATTCAGGATAAGAGCTTCCCACGTATATACACAAGTAATTGAAGATAGTGCCAAATAAATGGGAAAAAAGTGCACTGAAATTAGCAAAAGAGACAGTAACACAAATGCTAAGGACAACTGTTTGTCCTCCACAGAAGTGCACAGAAGACTCTTTACAAGAGAAGCTTACAGTACACTTTTTATTTGTAAGTAGTTGTAAGAGTAAAACCATATGTTTTAAAAACATTTAGGAAAGGAAGTATGATTTTAAAGCCCTGGCTTTTTCTTGCCAACCACACTCATGCTATTTATGCAGCTGAGCTTGTTAAAAAGCATTTTCTCATCTCTATTGCAAAAAGTCTTGAGAAGAAGTGGGAAAATCTAGATGTCTGATGCATACAGTTTCATAGGGAGTGCTACTAGCAAGTGATAAGGTTGATCTTAAGTTTTGAACTACCAATTAAACTACTAGAACTAGATCTTAAGAACATCTTAGTGAAACCTAGCAAAGCACATGTTTTCCAGTGTTAAATTATCTGACACAGAAACAAACATGCCATTTTTCTGTTTCAAAGAAATACAACGTAAAAGTGTCTTGCAAAAAAGTTACTGCTCCATATGCTTTGAATTCATGAGAAGCCACTGGGAGAGCTGGAGCACTTGGGAATCCGGAGCAGAGAGAGCTCTGGGACGATATACCAATCAGCCACCAATGTGCATGGAAAGGTCATGGAGGAGCTGGAGCCAGGCTTCTCACTGCAGTGGAGGTCAGGAAAGAAATGACAATGGGTATTAACTGGAACAAGAGAGGTTGAGCCTGAATATAAGGAAAAGCATTTTTTCTCCATGAAGATGGTGAGGCAGTACCACAGGCTACCCAGAAAGGTTGTGCAGTGTCTGTCTTTGGGGGTTTTCAGTCTCAAGAGGGTGAAGCCCTGAGCAGCTGAGTCTGATCTTATTTCAAATCTATCTTTAGTGGATTATCATGCATTTATTTTGGGTTTTCTCAATCACATTCAAATTTATTTATGACTGTTTTCATAGTATCAGTTGATCTTCAGTTACTGTGAAATACTAGCCAGAAACTGATACAGAAATAATAACCAGCTAATACATTTTGCAAATGCAAATGAATTTTAAGGGGATTCAGACTTAACATCTCTGGATAGTTTTAACAATTCAAACATACATTCTATATACTAGACCAGGTTGGATGGGGCCCTGGGCAACCTGGTCTGGTATTAAATGTGGAGGTTGGTGGCCCTGCATGTGGCAGGGGGTTGAAGATTCATGATCCTTGAGGTCCTTTCCAACCCTGGCCATTCTGTGATTCTACCATGATATATTTTGTACACTGCAGTGCTTTACATGAACATTAACAGCATTTTCAGCAGTTAGTACAGACCTCATTTCCTCTGCCATTCTCTGTCATTCTTTTCATGCTTGCTTCTGTTGTATAGATGTCCTCTTGTATTCACTTCCACAAAAACAGAACAGCTTCTATTCCTCTTTCTCACAAGATCTGCAGACACAGTAATACAAACACATGAGGGCCAGCATTCAATTGCAAATATATGGGATAGATTACAAAGATTACTCCCACAGAATCCCTCATAAAAGTACTCAGTCTCAGTGTCATCTGACTCTAAACACCAAGCCCTGCTAACATGGCAGCCGTGGGAAGAAATGAGAATAAAACAGATCTTTAGGAAATAATTTCTCAATATATCTATCTCTGCTTTTATATCTCTGAAAATCATGTTTTTCTTGGTATTCGACATTTTCTGTACCAGTAAATACCATGAAGTGACATTTTTGTCTTACTTGTTCTTCTTTCCTCTGCAGGCAGTATGCTCTGATTCACTGCAGTGATAAAGAGCATCTGCTATTAACTTGAGTTGGTTAGTGAGGTTAAAGTTTTATAGAAAAGTAAAATTAGAAATGTATCAATTAACAGGAGAAGATTGACCAGGGTTGTGACTTTGATTCAAAATGCTTGCTCATTTTGGCACTGAAACAATATTACTGAAATATCGGTATCAGAGACTATGCCCATGTTACACTGTGTCGTGTGGAGGCTTGACACAGTCAAATTTATAAAAGTAGTCAAGCAGAAGCTGCAAAACAGTAAAAGCCAATCAAGTGGGAAAAGCAGCTCAGCTTACATTTGTGAGTAGGCAAAGATGTAGCTTTCAGCATCCTAATCTAGCACTCCCACATACTTTTCCTTAAGATACCTGCTGTTTCACTGCTGCTTCAGGCTGAGGTTTTCCTGGTCAGCAGCAAGAACAGAAGCAGTCATTGGAAAGTTCAGTGTGGGTATCTTCCTGACCTTCTCAATTTCTTTGCATCCTATCACTCGTCACCTGAGAAAAGAGATCAACACCCTCCTCACTACAGCCTCCTTTAAGGTAGTTTTAGAGAGCGATGAGGTCTGCCCTCAGCCTCCTTTTCTCAAGACTAAACAATTCCAGTTCCCTCAGCTGTTTCTCGTATGCCTTGTTTCCTAGCTCCTTCAACAGCTTCATTTCTCTTTTCTGAACATATTCCAACAACTTTCTTCTTTTAGTGAGGGGCCCAAAATGGAACACAGTACTTGAGGTGGAGTCTCACCAGTGCTGAGTACCAAAGGGCAATCACTTCCTTATTCCTTTAGGTCACACGACTTCTGAACCCTCTTGGCCTCATAAGCATACTGCTGGCTCATATTCAGCTGGCTATCAGACAGCACCCTCAGCTCCTTTCTCCTGGTCAAGTTTCCAGTCACCTTTTCCCTGAGTCTGTAACACTTAATGGGGTTGTTGTGACACAAGTGCAGCACCCAGCATTTATCCTTACTGAGTGCGATCCAATTGGATGCAGCCCATGGAACTAGCCTATCCAGATCCCTTTGCAGAGCCTTCCTTCCCTCAAGCAGGTCAACACTAACACACAACTTGGTGTCATCTGCAAACTTACTCAGTGTGCACTTAATCCATTCACCAAGATCACTAATAAAAGCATTAAACAAAATTGTCCTCAATAAAGAGCCCTGGTGAACCACATTTAAATCAATTCATGACTCCCTGTGCCAGGCCATTCAGACAGCTTTTTACCTAACAAATAGTACATTAGTCCAAATGATAAACAGCCAGCTTCTCCAGGAGAAAGCTGTGGGAAGTAGGGATGCTGAAACAACTGAAAAAGTAACTTGGCATGCCAATGAGTTAAATGAATAAAATGCATTGGAACCTTGGATGAAACTACTAGTTTGATATT